>NW_006922028.1:2397518-2445451 GCF_000298275.1 Orycteropus afer afer | reverse complement strand
TTTTTTATAAATCCACTTACCAAAGCCTAAGAAAAATTGTTTTGGACACTGTGTTCAGAAATGTCAGTGAAGTCTCACAAAATACGTGAGCTATTGCTGTTTCTCCTGTATGTGACAGCCAAAGACTAGAACAGCAGGCCAGTGATGCAAGCATTTGCATTTACACTTCTTAGTTATCTAGTGCTGCTCTAACAGAAATACCACAAGTAGGTGACTTTAACAAACAGAAATTTATTTTCTCCAGTTTACCAAAACCAAAACCAAAACCAAACTCACTGCTGTCGAGTTGATTCCAACTCATAGTGACCCCCTCTTTGGGTTTCCAAGGTGGTAAATCTTTATGGAAGTACCTTGCCCAGTCTTCCTTCCATGGAGTGGCTGATGGGTTTGAACTACCAACTTTCTGGTTAGCAGTCAAGTCTCTAGGAGAAGGCTTTCTCTCTCTGTTGGCTCTGGGGAAAAGAACCTTTTCTGTTTTCAGCTTCTGTTTCCAGGTGCCTTGGTGATCTTCAGGGAGTATGTATTTTCTCCTCCATTTGTGCCTATTATAACCTATTATTTGTATTATAACCTATTAATAGGTTATAATGGCCCAAAACAGACTAGGAAGAAAGTCTTACTTCTGAAAAGTAGCGAACACAAACTTTTTCGATCATAATAGAATATTGTCCAATATTGTCTCAAAAGGCAATTGGCTTAAGACACACCCTTTACTGATATGGTTTCATTAACATAACAAAGAACATAATTCCCAGATGGGATTACATCCACAGGTACAGGTGTTTAGTGTTTATAATAAATACTTTTTGGAGACACAATTCAATGCATAGCAATTTGTATCTTTTATATATGAATGTTTTTGACGTCCACATTTTATGGAAGGAATAAAGCAGATTAATTTATTATTAAAACTGGGATTTTTGAAAGTGAAAGGGAAAACTAACTGAATCAGATGCAGTACGTGTCAACCAGGTCATGTGATCACCCTACTAATAGTTCTGGATATCTCCTGGGCCTCTGTGGATGAAGAGCATTTTCAGCCCCACAGATTCCAGAGTACACCCTTAGTTATATAAGCAAAAACTCTACACCTGAAGAAAATGAAAACTATATGAATTGTGTTAAAACAGCTTGATGGTTTATAGTAATGTTAATAGGTTATAATGGCTTTAATTTGGTCAGGGATTATGAAAGTGGTCTCATGAGACTGATGTTGGACATGGTGGCCAAGAAGGTGAGGGATTCTGTAGAATCATAAGAGATAATGCTGCTCAATGTGCAGAATTAGAAGATCACAAGTTAAGAAGCAGAAGTAGGGATGAGTGGTGAATATGGGCAGGTTAGAATCATTTTCTCAGACACATGCTTCTTCTACCGTGTCCCAACATCTAAGCATATGGGGATATATAGCTACAAAAATTTTGTGTGATGGCTTTTGATCCAAACTTTGCATTCATATGGTCCAGTGGTCCCTTACTGCAGGCTGACCCTTTCTGTGGCTCAGTTCCCTTACCTGTGCAGATGGTTAAATGTGCAGGAAATATAATGATGACCCTAAAGTTTCCTTAGTCAATTAATATTAAAATATGTTCAGGTTAAAATTTGGAATGTTAAGCATATAGTATTGTATTGGAATTATCTGAAAATATTAACTTAGCTATAATTTATTCAGGCTCCCTATTAGCCTTAATATTGAATTAAGCTTCACAATCCATTTTTACATGGTTCAAGTACCTGGTAGCTAATGTTTTATTTTTAAAATTATCATGACAAAATTATTTCTTATTGCTAATCCATATTTTAGCATTTAGTTGACTAACATTTGACCATGACATTTATGCATGGAATCTATTTTAGAATCCCTGTACTATTTAATATCTCAGGACTCATAACTCCTGATTTTTAAGAGATTTAAAAAATTATCTTTGCTCCAAGAACCTTTTGGGAATTGCAAAAACAAATTAACACTTAAACTTTATTTTGTAACACTTACTCCCTTCTAAACTATAGCAATCTTATTTCCAAAGCTGAAACTTAGAACCCATTGTTCAATGCATGGTATGACAATGGTCTGAAAAACAGACTGTATATTAGGATCAGGACTCTCCCAGACGACAATACCCCATTCAGAGAAGCTGACATAATGTTTTGCCCATTATAGAAGTTCAGTGAGACTTTCTAGAGTATATGATGGTATTGTTTCTAGCTTCTGTTACTATGTTGGACTCTGAGAGAAGGCTTGTTGCTTCTTTTTGTTGTTGCTGTTATTAGGTGGTGATGAGTTGGCTCCACCTTACAGTGGCCTTCTGTACAACAGAAAGAAACGCTGCCTTGTCCCATGCCATCCTCACAATCGTTGCTATGCTTGAGCTCACTGTTTCAGCCACTGTGTCTATTCATCTCCTTGAGGGTCTTCCCCTTCTTTGCTGACCCTTTACTGATGCTTCACAGTCAAAAGTTATGGACAAAACTCCCAAGCTGTTCCAATAATTCCCCCCCCCCATCTTAGTTTACTAGATACTAGAGATAGAAAGAAAGAAGTTCGAGTAATCAGGATGTAGAAAAGATGAGAGAAAAAGAGAAATGGTAGAATTTTTTTCTGGGCCAGTGTTACTCACTCTGCCCGGTTCTGGAATGAGTGTGGGCTGGGTTTCTGTCTTTGCTCAATTGAGTATTTTGTATCTTAACTCAAGTGTGGTGTCCCTGTAGGCACCTAGGCCTGCTTGAAGGTTATGTAATGAAATAAAAAGCAGAAATAATACAATAGAATTAAAGATTGAAAAGCATGTGTGCTGGCATTTTATACCTGTGGAAGCTCATCTGTCAATAATCTTTAAGGAAGATAGCACGAGAGAGCAAATGTGTGCTTGTTGAATCAGCTAGCTATGCTCTGGCCTGTATACCAAACAAAACCAAACACACTGCCATCAAGATGGATCCAACCCATAGCGACCTGTCCTTGAGTTTCCAAGGCAGTATCACTACAGAAGTAGATTGCCCAACCTTCCTTCCGAGGAGTGGCTGGTGGGTTTGAACCGCCAGCCTTCTGGTTAGCAGTCAAATGCCTGAGGCACTGTGCTACCAGAGCTCCTCTGGCCTGTATAGAGAGCTGTATTTTGCCACTTGGGAGATGTGTATAAGCTGCTTTAAAGGAATATCAGGAAGGTCCAAGCAGAGCTGAATGCAGCCTGTTTCTAAGCTCCCTATCACATGCCCTTTCTGTAACTGTGTTTGATGCTTCATGGTCGTTCATAGATGCCTGTCTTTCAGTTCACAAACAAATACCAGCCTCAGAATGCAGGGTGTTGTCCCAGTGAACACAATGGGGCCCCTGAAGCTCTTTTGTCTGCAGTCAGTGACTGACACGAGCACACCACCCTCCTGGACACCTGTGAACTGGGTCACTGTAGGCACTGGGCTTACCCAGGAGGTGAGCAAGCCCTCGTCTGTTTGCCTTGTCCGACTGGAGAGAACAGGTATGAGGCAGTGCAGAGACATGGTGCTATGCCTTTTGATGTGCTGCTGAGCTGCCTTGTGCAGGACTTTTGCCCCTGCGTTAGGGACTGAAACCATGATTACACCAACCCTCCGTAAGCATGCCTTTACTAGGCAACCAGAGAACACAGCCTGGAATCTAGCGAGTTCATTGATAAAACTCAAAGTTGAAGGCATGACTGTTTCTTTGTGTAAGTGCATCCAGGCCTCGTTAATGGGCTACTGCCAAATTCTGCCATCTGATTCAGCCACTGACTAAGCGGAGGCATTGCAGAGGCCATTTTAATGCACCTACAACTGAAGCTTTGAATCTCTCATTGGAAAATTTCAGGACTCACGAAATGTCATGAAGCCCCTGTTGGTAGGTTAGGATTTCAACAGAGCTTGAGGAGAGCAGGGAAATCCCATCCCACACATTTTCAGTATTCTCTTCAAACAAACATCTAACTTCAAAGCTGGTGATTTGTTATAACTGTTACCATCAAAATGAAAGCTGCAAAAGGGAAGAAGATGAATGAGGACATCTGTTTTCTCTACTTTTGTCCATGGAGCAGTATTCTAAGCCTGCAGGGATGACTTCCTTCTTGGCACTGGTTTGGGCAGTTTTTCTTTAGAGATACGTGTCTCTCCTCTTGACTGGGTGTCCTAAATGATTCATGGTTCTGCCTCTGCATCTTCAGTCTCATCCGTTATCTTCCGTCTCCTCTAGACATACTTCTAGGTAAAATGAACATTTATCAAAGGAAAGAATGACCTCAGTCACCCAGGTGAATGTTTTATATTTCTTGGCTCTGACTTCTCTTTCGACTACTCTTCATCTCTTACAGAAATACCTTTGTCACACTCAGTGTAGAGAGGTTAGCAAGCCTAGAGCTATTCAACTCTGGTGCTCTGTGTTTCAGAGAAAGACACAAAAACAAAGAAAAGAGAGCTTCAAAGTGAAAATCATCATAATGAAATGTAATCTGTATTATAATGTTCGAAAGAGCTTTTATGAAGCATTCCAAACAACTTGAATTTTAGATGTGAGCCTTCGTAGAAATATCTGAAAAACAGTATATGATCCCCTTGGAATATTTGCTGAGAAATTTAAAAGGTTGAATGGTTAGTACAAATCTATACAGGGTTGTGAATTTTTGGTGTTGGCTGTTAGAGTGTATCTCTTTATATTGTTTAGAGAGTATCACTTAGCTTTTCTCTGGCTTGATGGATAGTTCCTAGTTAGAGATAAAGAGTGTTTCAGTGAAGGGCTGTAGTAAAATATGTGTTCATTGGGTAGGACTCTGTGTTCTAAGAACTTCTGAATCCCTAACTTGTTGCTCTATTACTGTGCACTTTATACCCTGGGCTGGTACTTAGAGGAATTGTTAAGAGCATGGGCTTCAGAGATAGACTACTTGATTCAGATCCTGACTTCTCCACTTATTTGTAGCATGATCCTTGTTAAATCACATAAACCCTCTCTCTGTGCATTCGTTTCTTCATCCCTAAAATGGGAATATTCATAGAGTGTTAAACTGATTTAAACAAAATGTGTGGAAGAGTGCCTGTCACACAGTAAGCACTACATTCCAGTTCACTATTTCCCAACACTGTAAGTTCTTGCGATTAGTACAAACACTGTAATGCTCACTGAACAGGATGGGGAATTGCAAGTGGAGGAGACTGAAGCAGGCTTGTAGCTCTTTAATTAGTTCTGTGCTTCAGAGTCGAGTAGGGTGCCCAGGTGGTACAAATGGTTAACACTTCTAACAGCTCAATGACAGATTGGAGGTTCCTGTCCACCAAAGGTGTCTCGGAAGAAGGGCCCGGTGATGTATTGCTGAAAAAATCAGCCACGAAAAGTGCTTTGGAGCAAAACTCTGCTGTGACACCCACGGGGTCGCCACGAGGAAGAATCAGCTCCACAACGAATAGCTTGGTTTTGAGTGTTCTCTATACCAAACTCTCAAATTTAGTGAGTGAGTTTTCCATGTATCACAGCTTTTTGACACATCAGTAATTAAATCTCTGTGGAGTCCGAGACAAAGTTCCCCAATGGTCAGCATTGTTAGACAACAAAGAACCTTCCATCTAAGTGCTAGTGTGTCACATCTGAGAGAAAAGAACAATTCAAGCATCTAGAAATAGGCTTAACCTGCATACCTCAGATGTAGGAAAAGTAAATAAAATGTATTTCTACATAAGTACATAGATATAAAAATGGACCTCATTAAGAACATTTTTTGACTATATAGTGTATAGCATAAGAAAAGGAAAAAAAACTGTAGTCTTTGAAATTTCTCTCTTCTAAGTCTGGTTGAAGAATAGTCTGCTGAACCAAGAGGTTTCTAAGAGATCCTCTTTGAACCAGGTGCTAAGTATATATGAAACTTGACATATGTAACTGCTTAAATAATACTTATAAATTGAAGCAATTATTTTTAATCACTTGGTTGTTGTCAATTCTGAATCCAGTCAATTCTGACTCTTGGCAATGCTTCCTCAATTGATACTCTCCACAGGTAAATGAGTACAAGTTATCATCTTGATTTTTCGAAAGAGGAAAACTGAGGGTATGAGTGATTTGTGTGACGTTATATACAGCTAATAACTGATGAGGCCACATTCAAATCTAGGAATTTCTAACTTTGTATTCACACAATTTTTACTATAATCTTATTGTCTTTCAAGAATAATTCAGTTCAAAAATAAATAAATAAAAGAAGAAGAATTCAGTTCAGTCCAATGGAAAGCTGAGTATCTGTTACATGCAAGGCATTGAGGCTGGGGCTGCAAGGTGCTGGGGATACAAGGCAAGGCAGACTACGTTTTCTGTCCTCAGGAAACCGACAGTCCACATGGGATGACAAATGTTGTTGTTATTTGCCGTTGAGTGAGCCCTGACTTATGGCAACCCCATGCAAAACAAAACAAAATGCTGGCCTGTCCTATGCCATCTCCATGATCAGTTATGGATCAGACTGCTGCGATCCACAGAATTTTCATTGGCTGACTTTTGGAAGTAGATCACCAGGCTTTTCTTCCTAGTTTGCCTTGTCTGGAAGTCTGCTAAAATCAGGTCAGCATCAGAGCAAAAAGCAAGCCTCCACTGACATGGTGTGACTGTGCATGACATGCATGGGCCAGAAATTGAACCCTGGACTCCTGTGAGGAATGTGAAAATTCCTCTATTCAATCATCAATGTCTCTGTCAAATATTAGCGACTGTTTATACCTGCTTCTCTTTATCTCTTCATTGTTGTTGTTGTTATGTGCCGTCGAGTCGGACCTGACTCATAGCAACCCCTCCCTTGGGTTTTCAAGGCAGTATCACTACGAAAGTAGATTGCCCCATCTTTCTTCCGAGGAGTAGCTGGTGGGTTTGAACCGCCAGTCTTCTGGTTAGCAGTCATGTGCTTAGGCACTATGCTACCATTCTTAGATATGTGGATTTAGACACAGCATTACGCTGAGTACAGTTTAGACAATTCCTAAGCCATTGTGTTCCTTATAGATACATTTTTATTTATTCGAGAAAAAAAAAATGTGCATATATCAAAATCTCATACCACATTAGTTAACATAATAGTTTACAGACTGACTCTTGACATAATAGTTTACAGACTGGATTGTATGTATTATAAGCTCATTGGCCATTTGACCACTTTGATGGATTAATGGGAGAATTATTATTTAGCAAGTTACAATGTATTAGAAGCAATATAAGCAGAATGTTTCTTAGAAGGGAGGATGGTGAGACTTTGGCTCACTTACTTTTAATACCTCATCAGGAAAGACCAGAAGACCAGTTACTGGAAAAGGACATCATACTTGATAAAGTAGAGGCTCTGTTAAAATAAGGGAAGCCCTCAATGAGCTGGACTGACACCACAGCCAAAGTAATGACCTCAAACATACATGGATTGTGGAGATAATGCAGGCTCAAGCAGCATTCTGTTCTGCTCCTCACAAGTGCAAATTGGAACCAACTCCATGGCAGCTAATAACATAATATATTTCATGTTAAAACAAGGTATCTGATCTTATCAGTTTTCCTTTTCCTAACATGACTCAAGTAAAGCTGAAATAGAGCTGTCCTGATACTATGGAGCTCTCATAGAAAGGAGGAGCAAGAAAACAATCCCTCTAGGATTTCCCCAAAGAAAGTGAATGGGGTGTGGTTGAAGTGTCTTTTCTATAGAAAGAAAAGTGTGTTAACTGATGCTTGATAGAGAAGGGACAACTTATTAATAGAGAAGAATCAGTGAATTACTTCACAAAGTGGATAAAGTTGGAAGACATTATGCTGAGTGAAAGAAGTCAATTACAGAAGGACAAATAGCGTATGAGTCCATTATTGTAAAAAGTCAAGGAAAGGTTTACACAGGGAAGGAAATTTTCTTTGTTGGTTACCAGGGATGGAAGGGGAGAGGAAGGGAGGGAAATAGATGGAAAATTAAGAGATGGGTTTCATATGGGTGAAGGGAAAAGCAATAAAACAAAAGTGTGTGACTAGCGCAATATCACTAAGGAAACGGAAGACAAGGAGAGGTGCAGAAGAGGTACAGACAATAAAGGCAAATATTGTTGCATGTACAATACTGCATTATCAGTAACAGCAAACACAAATCTATGGGCAGATACATAGGTGGACAGTCAAGAAGATCAGGCATGGATGGGCAATTGGGAATATACCCACGACCATACATAGATTTGGCAGACAATATTCTTACATTTGTATTTGTATGTGCTATTTAAATATCCATATGCAGTTTAAATATAACAGGAGGCAAAGTAAGGATAACTTCTTACCCACAAATAAGTACCTTGAGGGAGTGAGTCACTAGGCCTGCAAACTGAGGGCTATAGTTGTGGGGTATATCAAGCTCAGTTGGCACAACATGGTATACAAAAATATTGTTCTACATCTTTCTTCAGTGAGTAGCAACTGGGTCTTGAAAGCTTGCAGGTGGCTATCTAAGTGGCAACTATTGGTCTTCTCTTGTCTGGAGCAAAGAAGAGTGAAGAAAATCAAAGGTGCATGGAAATAGTTAGTCCAAAGGACTAATGGACCATGAGAACCACAGCCTCTATGACCCTGAGACCAGAAGAACTAGATGGTACCCAGTTATCAATGCCAGCCACTTGGAAAGGGATCAAAATTGGAGATCCTGGATAGAGTGGGAGAAAAATGTGGAGCAAACCTCAAAATTGTAAAAAAGAGCAGGCTTACTGGTCTGATAGAGACTGATGAAAGCCCGGAGAGTATGGCCTTAAGTCACCTTTTGGGCGTGGAATTGAACTCTCGTGGCTTAACTCTTAACCAATCAATAAGCGTATGAGCTGAACCGGGGAGCTGAACCAGTGTATCACCAGGGAGATACACTCTTTAAAACAATCAACTGTGAGAGATCAGAAGGACAGCATATGCACAGGGAGAAAAGTAGGGAGGCAGGAATGCATAGGCAAGAAGGACACAGGGAAAGGGTAACCACAGGAAGGGAGAGGTGAGCTTTTACACTGCGGGCAATGTAACCAGTGTCACAAAACAAAATATGTATGAACTGTTGAATGTAAAATGAATCTGTTTTGTAAAATTCCGGGGAATGTAACCAGTGTCACAAAACAAAATATGTATGAACTGTTGAATGTAAAAGGAATCTGCTTTGTAAAATCCACCCAAATCACAACAAAAACTTTTTGAAAAAATATTCATACAGGCATGAGAGGGATAAAAGTCAGGTGACCAGAAGAGCAGGGAGAAAATGAGGTGTGGTGGGGTACATTAGAGCTCATTTTAAGAAAGATTGTATCATTTGTTTCTTACTTGTATGTAGCTTTATGAAATTAGTATTCTTTCACTTACCAGGCTATTTGCATCTGGGTTACACTTTAGGAGTACAGGAGGAGAAAGACCATTTGACGTCCTGCTCTGAGTCACTCATTCATCTTTGACTAACTTGGCACCACCTAACATAGCATCACAGCATTTGCTTCAGGTCTACATTCATAAAAAAGAAATAATGAAAAGAGAATCAAAAATGGAATCAGAATGTGTTGCATTTCTTTTAATTGGAGTACAGATTTCCTTTAAGTCTAGCATGTTTTTCTTTTTTTCTATCCTGAATACTTGGGCGGTTGCACATTTATGCTGGGAAATTCTATAAGTAACCCAGGAAAAACTTGGAAATGAGACAATTGAATCTCCATGAATGAATAATGAAAGAATCTTTAGCAGATTCAATTATTCTCACACCATTTTTTTTTTTTTTTTTTTCCAATTCTGCTTTATGACTGAAACTATTCAGAAAGCCAGAACAATTGCAGGCAGGACACCAAGACCTTTGGTCATCTCCACAGGATGAGGACATTTAATAAAACCAAATGGAAAACTTGTGGTCTCTTCCTTCCCAGCTGATACTCAGGCAGTGCAGACAAAGGACTGATTAATAGAAGGGAGCTCAGCTTCAAGCTCTGGAGTTGTTTGATCAGGTCTAGAAGGGAAGTGATTTTCAAGGCTACTCAATCCTGTGTCTGTGTTAGGGCTCTTCATTCCTCCTTCCTCCTCCTCTCCATTGCTCTTTGTGCTTAGTTAACATAAGGCACCAACACAGTGTTTCCTGAGGATGTGACTGACATTTTTCTTCATTTCACCATCAGTTTTTTAAAATTCTGGTCCATTTTGAAGTCATGTGTTCTGCATACAATCTAACATATAAAAATTTAATCTTTCCCAGTAATGCACTGTAAAATAAGAGATTTCTTTCCAGTATTGAACACACTATGTGTGACATACCTTATTTTCTTTGATGCTAATTCAATACAACTAAATCAATAGCCACTCTTTCATTTGTGTCTAGCTTGTAATGCTAGATCTATAGATTATAGGTAAATATATGTGGAGAAGACTCTTGGACAGAGTCAAATAAGTCAGTGATGGCAGAAAATAATTTTCAAATAAAAGGAATACCTGTAGTGATTGTTATTAATGGATGTGAGGACCAGTGCCTGCTGATGCTATTGAGGATACTGTATTTATGTTTCCAACATCTGGATGCTTAACTACTTCTTGTACATATTATGGACTAGATTTCTCAGTTTCCATTTAGAAGTTGGAATCCTTAAGATATAGCATTTCTATGCAATTCAGGATCAGTGCACTGCCAACCTAGTGTGTAACAGGCAGGGGTCTCATTTTCCTATCCTGTGTACCAGTCTCCACCCTTCACTACTGTGTATAGACAAGGAAGTAGCACAACTCATGAAATATTCCCCCAGCATTTTAATGCAGCAAAAACAAAACCCTAGCTATTATGTTTTCCAACAAAATGAAAATTATGATTTTTTTGTTCATTTATTAAAACGTCCCCTTCTTTCTATAGATGTTGCAACATATTTACATATTGAAACGGCCCCTCCTTGCTTTACAAAAATACAAGTCCTTGAACACTAACACACACCAACACACAAAAGGCTTTAAGATTCACTCTTCTTTGATGTGAAACCATGGGTCTCGTATAATCATCTGCTCACTCGGAGAGCAGATGCTGCTCTCTTTCTGGGCAAACAAAGCTTGGATGAAAAGGGTAACAATGCAGGGAAGATGTTAACGCCCACTGCTCCTCTCCCACCAACAGACACTAGACTTCCCGGGAGGGCCTGCTGGCTCACATCAGCTGTGAGATATAGGTCTTCATGAGTGATCAAGGGTGGAAACATCTTTGGAGTATAATGTGCTAGGAAGAAACATTGAAAAGTGCTGAGAGAATCAGACTGTAGAGCAGAATGGGCAATCCTTCATTATGATAGAGTGCATTGCCCACTTTTCATAAAACTGGAAGCACTGATGTATGTACAAAGTACAGTGTGTGACACCTAGGTTTAAAGCCTGGCTCCACTACTTCCCAATTTGGTGGTCTGGGCAAATTTCTTAACCTCTCTATGCCTCAGTTTCCTCATGTCATGGTGTGCTGATAAGCCAGTTCTCTAAGGGAGGGGTGGGGGAGCAGATTTGTAGCACTTGGCAATTTCTATGGTATAACTACTTCCAGTATGTGATTTCACGCTATCAATTATGGTAGCTTGCAAAATTCCTGAGTATTTAACAAAAGGCTCATTAGCTAGCTCAAACACATTATTGTTGATCTGTAAAATGGACACAATAAAATTTACTGTATGGGTTGTGGTAAGGATTAATATGATAAATATATGCAAAGTGCTTCGCTAGAACCCAAGTTCTGGAATATGGTGAATACTTAATGAATAGTAACAATTTTCATTGTTTTTGGTGACATATTACATTTTGGGAGATTTTGTGTTAGTGAAATTAGTGGCCTCAGGATGTTACATATTACAAAAAAAGAGCTGAGATTTAAAACACACGTTCTGAGGATAAAATTAATCTTTGTTGTTGTTGTTAGGTGCCTTTGAGTTATCTCCGACTCTGTGTACAGAAGAACGAAACACTGCCCAGTCCTGTGCCAACCCTACTATCTTTACTACACCTGAGGCCGTCATTGTAGCCACTGTGTCAATCCATCTTGTTGAAGGTCTTCCCCTTTTTCGTTGACACTTCACTTTACAAAGCATGATATCCTTCTCCAGGGAATGGTCCTTTCTTACAGTATGACTGAGGTAGGTGAGATGAAGTCTGGCCATTCTGGCTTTCAAGGAGCATTGCAGCTGTACTTCCTCCAGGACAGATCTGTTAGTTCTTTTAGCAGCCATGGTACTTTCAGCATTTCTTCACCAACACCACGACTTAAAAGCGTGGACTCTTCTTCAGTCTTCCTTATTCATTGTCCAGCTCTCACACGCGTTTGAGGCGATTGAAAATACCATGGCTTTTGTCAGTTAGGTGCTCCTTAGTCTTCAAGGAGGTATCTTTACTCTTCAGCACTTGAAAGAGTTTTTGCAGCAGATTTGCCCAATGCTGTATATCATCTGACATCTTGACTACTGCTTCCATTGGTGTTGATTGTAGAACCAAGTCTTTGACAACTTCAATCTTTTCTCCATTTATCATGATGCTGTTTATTGGTTCAGTTGTGAGGATTTTTGTTTTCTTTCTATTGAGGTGTAATCCATACTGCAGACTGTAGTCTTCAATCTTCATCAGTCAGTGCTTCAAGTCATTCTTACTTTCAGCAAGCAAAGTTGTGTCATCAGCGTATTGCAGGTTGTTAATGAGTCTTCTTCCAATTCTGATGCTACATTCTTCTTCATATAGTCCAGCTTCCCAGATTATTTGCTCAGGACTCTGAATAAATATGATGAAAGGATCCAACCCTGATGCACTCCCTTCTTGATTTTAAACATGCAGTGGACCCTTTTTCTTTTTGAATGACAGCCTCCTGCTCTATGTACAGGTTCCTGATAAGTACAATTAAGTGTTATAGAATTCCCATTCTTCTCAATGTCATCTACAATTTGTTATGATCCACACAATTGAATGCTTTTGCGTAATCAATAAAACATAAGTAAACATTTTTCTGTTATTCTTTGCTTTGAGCCATGATTCATCTGACATCAGCAATGATATCTCTCATTTCATTTCCTCTTCTAAATCCAGCTTGTATTTCTGGAAGTTCTCTGTCAATAAAATGCTGCAACTGTTTTTGAATTACCTTCAGTACAATTTTACTTACATTTGATATTAATGATATTGTTTGATAATTTCCACATTCTTTTGGATCACCTTTCTTTGGAATGGGTACAAATATGTATCTCTTCCAGTCAGTTGGCCAGGGAGCTGTCTTCCAAATTTCTTGGCATAAATGAGTGAGTGCCTCCAGCATGGCATCTGTTTGTTGAAACATCTCAATGGGTATTCTGTCAATTCCTGGAGCCTTGTTCTTTGGCAATTCCTTCAGTGCAGCTTCGACTTCTTCTTTCAGTAACATTGGTTCTTGATTATATGCCATCTCCTGAAATAGATGACTATGTACCAATTCTGTTTGGGACAGTGAGTCCATGTATTCCTTCCATCTTCTTTTGATATTTCCTGCATCATTCAATATTTTGCCCATAGAAGCTTTCAATATTGCAACTTGAGGCTTGAATTTTTTCTTCAGTTCTTTCAGCTTGAGAAACACCAAGCGTGTTCTTCCCTTTTTGTCTTCTGACTCCAGATCTTTGCACATTTCATTACAATAATTTGTCTTCTCGAGCTGCTCTTCGAAATCTTCTGTTCAGCTCTTTTATCCTGTCATTTCTTCAATTTACTTTAGCTACTCTTCATTCAAGACCAAGTTTCAGAGTCTCTTCTGACATCCATTTTGGGATTTTCTTCCTTTACTCTCTTTTTAATGACCTTTTGCTTTCTTCATGGATGATGTTCTTGTTGTCATTCCATTTTTTGGTCATTGGTGTTCAATGCATCAAATCTATTCTTTATATGGTTTCTAAATTCAGGAAGGATATGTTGTTGTTGTTGTTGTTATGTGCCGTCGAGTCAAACCCGACTCATAGCGACCCCTCCTTGGGTTTCCGAGGCAGTATCACTACGGAAGTAGGATTGCCCAACCTTCCTTCCGAGGAGTGGCTGGTGGGTTTGAACTGCCAGCCGTCTGGTTAGCAGGTAAGTGTCTTAGCCACTATGCTACCAGAGCTCCCAGGAGGGATATATTCAAGGTCATATTTTGGCTCTTGTGGAGTTGTTTTAATTGTCTTTAACTTCAAGTTTAACTTGCATATGAGCAATTGATGATCTGTTCCACAATTAGCTTCTGGCCTTGTTTTGGCTGAAAATATTGAGCTTTTCCATCGCCTCTTGGCACAAATGTAGTCAATCTTATTCCTGTTTATTCCATCTGGTGAAGTCCACATGCATAGCTGCCATTTGTGTTGTTCAAAAATGGTATTTGCAATGTTGGTCTTGCAAAATTCTGTCATGCAATCTCCAGTGTCTTTCCTATCACCAAGTCCAAATTTTCCAACTATTGGTAACTCTTCTTTGTTTCCAGCATTTGCATTCCAGTTACCAGTGATTATCAGCACATTTTGATTGCATGTTCAATAAATTCCAGACTGCAGAAGTTGGTAAAAATCTCCACTTTCCTCATCTTTGGTTTTGGTGGTTGGTGCATGACTTTGAATAATAGTAGTATTAATTAGTCTTGCTTGTGAGCATATGGATATCATCCTGTCACTCACAACACTGTACTTCAGGATAGATCCTGAAACATTCTTTTGTGATGATGAATGCCATGCCATTCTTCTTCAATTTGTCATTCCCTGCATAGTGGATCATATTGTTGTCTGATCACAATGGCCAAAACTGGTCTATTTCTGCTCACTAATGCCTACGATGTTAGTCTTTATCCATTCTATTTCATTTTTGGCAATTTCCAATTTTTCTAGATTCATACTTTGTCCATTACATGTTCTAATTATTAATGGATGTTTGCAAATGTTTCTTCTAATTTTGAGTTGTGCCACATCAGCAAGTGGAGGTCCTGAAAGCTTTACTTAATCCATATCATTAAAGTTGGCTCTACTCTGATGAGGCAGCTCTTTCCTAGTAATATTTTGAGTGCCTTCCGACCTGAGGGGCTTGTCTTCCGGCACTGTATCGGAGAGTGTTTCAGGGCTATTCATAAAGTTTTCAGTAATATATCAGACAGTGTTTCACTGCTATTCATAAGGTTTTCCCTGGCTCATTCTTTGAGAAGTGGATGGCCTCTTCCTTTTTCCTACTTTGTCTCAGTCTGGAAGCTGTGATGAAACCTGTCCACCATGGGCAACCCTGCTGCTGTTTGAAACACCATTGCCACAGCCTCCAGCCTCACAGCAACACACAAGTCACCACAGTACAACAAACTGACAGACAAGGTCGTCTCCTTTAGTTGTTTCAAACCACTCTGCTTACTTCCTGGCCTTTCTCCTACCTGTTCCAGCCCTGGGCCCATGTGCTGCTTCCTTCCCGGGGCTCTCCCTTTACCTGTTTCAGCCGTGGGATCTTAGTCTCTTTTAATTCTTAAAAATATAAATTTTTAAAGGAATAAAGGAACATTGGAAATGTGAAAGTAAACATTTTTGAAGAAACTGTTGATTGATGCTTGTTAAACTCCTAATCTTTCCAGACAATTTTTTTTTTTTTTTTTAAGTTCTTGAGGATCCTTTGCAGAATCTGAGTATTTTCAGAATTTTCTGTACCCTGTTTATGAGGAGCCTCACTTTGGTTGGATATAAAGATGATTGTTTTTATTTATCACTTTCAGCTATGTTCTCTGCTTCTCTTTACCATGCCATCTTTTCCTGACATCACAGGAACATCCCTAATCTGTCTGGATACTCTTGCTTCTTATTTTCAGCCAGACATACCAGTCATATCTAATTTGGAACTTCATTGGATTTGGATTTCACTTTCATATATGACTTGGAACTTCCTCCCTGTAGTGCCATCTGTACTTGTGATTTAAGGAACTTAGAGGTGGTGGCATAATGCCTAAGGCATTTGACTGCTAACCAGAAGGTTGGCAGTTCAAACCCACCAGCCACTCTGTGAAAGGAAGATGGAGCAATTTACTTGCATTAAAAATTTACCACCTTGGAAACCCATTGAGGCTCACTATGAGTCAGAACTGACCCTATGGCAATGAGTTTGGGTTTTTTTTTTTTTTTGGTTTAGAGGTGGGGAGAGGGTGGAGCCTGATCTATTTACACATCTGTTTCTCTGTGCTAGATGAATACCTCCAGTGTTGGATGCAAGGTGTGGGTAAGGAAAAGGCTAGTGCTTTATCACTTCACTGAATGAGGTCCAAATCTCTCCTTTGTTGTTTCTCTGGCTGAGAATGACTGGCCATGGAATCCTTGGAGTGGTTAGCATTCAGTTGTTGCCTCTCCTATAGAACACATGTATGCTTTGGAGGGCACTGAGAGGCCTTCCAACTTCACTTTTCCCTCATGTGAAGGTTTAAGCTCTAATTTTACCAACTTCTTCCCACTCAGTCCAGTCACCAGCTGCTCACTCTGTGGCATCTTTGTTGAGCACTCGCAATATGGCACAAATCCAACAGCCTTCCCTGATGTTCACTCACTCCATGGGCAGTTCACAAATCTTTGCCTTGCCGAGCTGTAAGAGCACAGATAAAGCCACTGATGATCCTTTTCATACCATCTCTCTTTAATTCCCTTGAATCCCAATTCTTATGATCAGATAGCAGCAAGCAAGGCTGCTGCCAAAGTAGATGTCCAAACAGGGAACAAAATATTGATTTCTTCTTGTATGGACTTCATTGTTTCTGAATGAATCTCCTGGGGGCCCTCCCATTGTATTATGGAGGGACAGTATCCTCCTATCCTCCCCAGTGGGATCCTCCTCCACCATAAGCACTACTCTGCCTATAGAAAAGGACTGCAAAATTCCATTTCCGGAGCTGAGGTGGATGGTGGTGTGTAGGGTTGATTCCACCGCCCCATAGGTAGTGTATGTGACCCCCATTAGCCCACTGATTCTCCTTTTTAGGAAATGTGACATTTTTGGTTTGTTTTAGGTTTGGGCCTTATCTTCCAATTCTGAGATGGTAGGAAAAGACCCATCTACAACTCTATTCTCTACAAATATAAATGACTAATGCTGGGTATTTTTGAAGTCTTTACTTATATCATCCAAATGGAGGAAAGTGCCAAATGTACAAGAATAGAAGATTATTGGAGCACATATCAAGAGGAACTGAAAAGAATAAAAGGGAAAATTAACTTTTAAACAGAGGAAACAATTTTAAGAAGGGATAGAAGATATCACAGAGCAAATGAAGAGATCAAAAATCCATTTTGACACCAGAGAAGAAAATCTATACCATATTTCTACAAAATGTTCTGTGAGAACAAACAGGGTACTATAATTAGAAAACTCCACTGAAGAGAATGTTTTACTTATTTATGTAATCACCATAAATGTTGCCTTTCAATAATATGAGAGTAAGTAGATTATTCTGCTGACACTTCTGTTCTCATCCATTTTATGGTTATTTAGCTAATACTTTCCTCTTTATGGGGGACACTTATAAAGTGTTTATGTTAGTTCAAGTTGACAAAACCACACAATGTGCCACTGTTTACTTTTCTCTCCAGAGCTAATTGTTGGCTTTAAAGCAACTCCTGAGTTCTAAGACCCATTAATGTTCAGTTAAATAAACAAGCCATTGACACCAAAAGAAGCAGTCCAGCAATCTACAGTGATGGATGAGTTAATGAAAGTTAACACAATAAATCTGCTTCTTGGTGGATATTGGAACCAAAAGGTGAGTTGCTTTAGGCCATATAAAAAAAATAACTAAGACTAGCTTTGGGGGGCCATTTTTATCTTATGTCAGCATAATAAAGAAACAAAAATTCACCTTTATTTTAAAAAGTCTTTGTTTTTAACTCATTCTTAGAATTCTTAGTTACAGTGAGAGACTGACTTGAGATGGATATGTATGTGTGCTTGTGTGAGAGAGAAATAAGGAAATATTGTAAAGAATGAACATATTAGTAAATATTTTCTAAGAGTACTGTTTTTCTTTTAATATCTTAAGTAACTAAAAAATTGACATAAATTCTGGCAATCATTCCAACTTCAGGTGTTTATGTGAATTGTCCTTGAGTTCTCTATTCACTGGACATCTCTGGTTGGTTAAGTTTACTAGATACATGCATTTTTACTTGTTAGACAGGATCCATTCACTCTTTCAGTCCTTTTCGGGATCATATTCCTGTTTCCTAATGAAAAATGAGAATGTTATTTAATTTTTAAAACTGAGAAAACAAACCAGGCTAGCTCATATTTATTGGGGTTTCTGACAGAGGACAACTTTCCATATTATCCCTTCACTAACAGTGGATTTTATTTTTGCTTTCTTACGTGGGAAAGAAGGTATATTGTTTTGTAGTACCAGGAATTATAACATTTTGGATAAATTTTAACATTTTAGACTAATTCCGGAATTAAAATATTTTAGGTAATTCAAGTTATTTAAACAAATAACACTTGGACACATTTCAGATGAAGGACTATTGATCATTAAGATTTCTTTTGGTCAGTGAGGACTGGTAGTGAAGGAGAGAAAAGAAATTAGAAAGAGGTAAAAACTTGCTTGAAAGAAGACTTGAGGAATGCCAAAACTATCAATGTAACTGGAGAAGCACATTTTGTTTATTGCATAGTGCCTCAGGCATTTGACTGCTAACTAGAAGGCTGGTGGTTCCAAACCCACCAGCCACTCCTCAGAGGGAAGGTTGGGCAATCTGCTTCCGTAGTGATACCGCTTCAGAAAACAAAGGAGGGGTCGCTATGAGTCGGGTCTGACTCGACCGCACATAACAACAACAACAACAGTGAAATTTGGATTGACAGTCATACAAAAAAGCTGGACAATAAAAGTGGAAGATTGAAAAAAGAATTGACACATTTGAATTGTGGTGGTGGTGAAGAATATTAATATACCATGGACTGTCAAAACAATGAGCAAATCAATCTTGGAGAAAGTACAGCCAGAATGCTTCTTGGAAGTGAGGATGGTTAAGACTTTGTTTTACTTACTTTGGACTTGTTACCATGAAAAGATCAATTGCTAGAAAAGACCATCTTGTTTGATAAAGTAGAGGAGTCAGCAGGAATGAGAGAAACCCTGCATGGGATGGATCGACATGATAGCTGCAACAGTGGGCACACACATACCAATTGTGAGGGTTGCCCAGGGATGTTATACAAATTCTTTTTTCCCCTGTGCTGAGATTGGGGCCTCAGATTCCTTTTCACTCTGTAGAGTGTGTATGTATGGCAGCTGTGGAGCCAGTTGCCCTGCTCAGTTATCTAATGGTTCACATGTAAGATTGCAGTGGCAAGGCAAAACAAACAAATAAACCAGGTACCACCAGTTGATTCTGACTCATGGCGACAGAAAGAGTGTCAGAGTAGAATTGTGCTCCGTAGGGTTTTCAATAGCTTATATTTTGAAAGTGGATCACTGGGCTTTTCTTCTGATATGCTTCTGGGTGGACTTGAATGAACTGTTCCGTTAGCAGATGAGAACATTTACCATTTGCACCACCCAGTGGCAAGACGGAGGCTGCTTATAAACCACTTTCAACATTTTTGTTGATTTTGAATTTTTTATTTTAAGAGTTTCTTTTACATTCAACATTACATGAACATTTAGTTTCACTCATTTACCATGCCCAACCCTAACCCAGTCTCCTCCCCTCCCTGCACGGTAACCACCCCCTTCCCCCCCCACCGTGTCCCTCACAGTAATGCACTCCTGTTTGTCCTGCATTTCCTGCATGTGAATGTTGCCCCTCTGGTGCCCCACGGTCGATTGCTCCAAGGGATGCATTTCCATAGAGTATGTGGGTGCGTCACCCTGGGTTGAGTGGTCTGCATGTACATCTTGTTTACTATTGGGCTGAGAGCCAGCCCCTGGGGGTGAGCTTTATTCTAGGCCCAGAATGTGTCCCGGGACCATAGTATTAGGGGTCTCAACAGACTCCATCCAACCAGTAATTCTGGTCATATTGAGTTTTTGGATTTTGTTCCACATTTTTCCTCCCACTCAATCTAGGATCTCCAGATTTGATCCTATCCTGAGTGGCTGTCATTGGCAGCTGGGCACTATCTAGTTCTTCTGGTCTCGAGGGCCGTCGTGTCCTAGGGCTGATTGCTTCTAAATGCCCTTTTTTTATTTTGCACTCTTCTTTGCTTCCGAGGCTAGGAGACCATTAGCTGAGTCTTAGATGGCCGCTTGAAAGCTTTTAAGACCCCAGTCACTGCTCGCCAATGTAGGATGAGGAACAAGACTTTTATGTATTTTGTGTGCCAATTGAATCTGGTGCCCCCCAGTACTATGGTCCTGAGTCAGTAGATCCATTGGATCTCTCTCCCACAGTGTCTCATTGTCTGTGAAGGATCACTCTATGTCTGTCTTCTGTTGTTTCTGTAAGGATTGGGAGTATTTTGTATCACTGGTATCTGTGTAAGATTATCCTCCACTGAATCTATCCTTGGTCTAGAGTATACTTTTGTTCACTGACACCCATCTGATCCTCTCAGATGTTTATGTGTTTATCTGTAGCCTGGTGTTTGGTGTTAATGGTAATGCAGTATTGTGGACACACTGGTTGGTATTAACATCTGTCGTCTATCTCCTATGTGCACAATTCGGTGTCCTCCCTTTTCCTAATGTTATCATGGTGATCACAGACTCTTTCCATACATTCCTTTCCTTACCCATGTCAGTGTGTGGGCCCCAACTAGGCCAAAATTAATCCCTCTGCTCCCTTCCCCACCCTGGTCACCAACAAAGTGAGTTTCTTCCCCAAGCAAACCCTTCTTTGTTTTTTTACAGTAATGGCCTCATACAGTACTTGTCCTTCTGCAATTGACTTGCTCAGCATAATGTCTTCCAGGCTTATTCACGTTGTGAGATGGTTTGCGTATCCCTCATTGTTCTTTAATGTAGCACAGTATTCCATTGTGTGAATGTACCATAATTTGGTTATCCACTCATCCGTTGATGGGCATTTAGGTTGTTTCCATCTCTTTGCCATAGTGAATTGTGCTGCGATGAACATATGTGTGCATATATCTGTTCATGTGCTGCCTCTTACCTCTTTTGGATATATTCCTAGCAATGGAATTGCTGGGTCAAATGGTATTTCTATTTTCAGTTTTTTAAGGAAATGCCATACTGTTTGCCACAATGGTTGTACCATTTTATAATTGCACCAGCAGTGCACAAGAGATCCAATCTCTCCACCACCTCGACAGCATTTGTTATTTTCTGTCCTGTTGAACTTTGCCATTATTGCTGGGGTGATTTGTATCTTTCTAATGACTAATGACTAATGAGGGTTCTGGTAGCATAGTGCCTAAGGCACTTGACTGCTAACCAGAAAGCTGGTGGTTCAAACCCACTAGCCACTCCTTGTAAGGCAGGTTGGGCAATATACTTCCATAGTGATACCGCCTTGGAAACCCAAGGAGGGGTTGCTGTGAGTCGGGTCCGACTCGATGGCACATAACAACCATAGCAACAACAATGACTAATGATCGTGAGCACTTCCTCATGTGTTTGTTGGCCTCCATCATATTGTCTTTACTGAAGTCTGTTCAAGTCTTTTGCCCATTTTTGAACTGGGTTGTTTGTCTTTTCGGTGTTGAGGTGTCAAAGTTTTCTATACATTTTGGAGATAAGTCCTTTGTCAGATATGCCATCGGCAAATATTTTCTCCAAATCTGTAGGTTTTTACCCTTCGGGTGAAGTCTTCTGATGCACATAAGAATTTAATTTTTAAAAGGTTCCAGTCATCTAGCTTCTCTTCTACCACCTGTGCATTTTGGGTTATGCTTGATAGTCTATGATAGTCTATTTATGCCATAAATTAAGGCTCTCAGATTTGCCCTATTTTATCTTTGATGAATTTTATATTTGGGTTTTACATTTAAGTCAGTGATCCAGCTTGAGTTTGTTTTTTTGTGTGGGATGAGGTATGGGTCTTTTTTTTGCAAGTGGATATCCAGTTTTGCCAGCACCATTTATTAAAGAGGCTGTCTCTTTCCCATTCAATGGGTTTTGGACCTTTGTCAAAGATCAGATGTCGATAGATGGATGGGTCTATTTCTGGATTTTCGATTCTGTTCCGTTGGTCTATCTGTCTATCTTTGTACCAATACCATGTGATTGTGACTACTGTGGCTGTGTAGTAGGTTTTAAGATCCAGGAATGTGAGACCTCCCACTTTGTTCTTCTTCTTCAGAAGTGCTCTGCTTATCTGAGGTCTCTTTCCTTTCCATATGAAGTTAGTAATTGGTTTTGCCATGCCCTTAAAAAATCTGGATAGGGATTCCTTTAAATGTGTAGATTGCTTTAGGTAGTGTTGACATTTTCACAATATTCAGTCTACTTATCCATGAATAAGGCAGGTTCTTCCATTTATGTAGAGCCCTTGTTTTCTCTTGTAGTAGTGTTTTATAGTTTTCTTTGTATAGGTCTTTCGTGTCTCTGGTGAGGTTTATTCCTAGATACTTTATCTTCTTAGTAGCTATTATAAATGATATTGTTTCCCTTATTTCTTTATCAGAGGACTCTCTATTGGTGTAGAGGAATCCAACTGATTTTTGTATGTTGACCTTGTATCCTACCACTTTGCTGAACCTATTACTTCCAGTAATTTTTTTGTTGAGTCTCTTTGGTTTTCTATGTACAGGATCATATCATCCACAAATAGAGATACTTTTACTCCCTCTTTGCCAATTTCTATGCCTTTTATTTGTCTTTCTTGCCTCATTGTCCTGGCCAGGACTTCCAGTACAATGTGAAGTAGAGGTGGTGATAAAGGCCATCCCTGTCTGGTTCCCGTTCTTGAGTCTTTCTCCATTAATAATGATGTTGGCTGTTGGCTTTGCATATATGCCTTTTATTGTGTTGAGGAATTTCCCTTCTATGCTATTTTGCTGAGAGTTCTGAACAGGAATGGGTGTTAGATTTTCTCAAATGCCTTTTCTGCATCAATTGATATAATCATATGGTTCTTTTGTTTTGTTTATGTGGTGGATTACATTGATTGTTTTTCTGATGTTGAACCACCCATGCATACCTGGTATGAATCCCACTTGGTCAGGATGTATTATTATTATTATTTTTGATATGTTGTTGGATTCTATTGGCTAGGATTTTGTTGAAGATTTTTGCATCTATGGCCATGAGGGATATTGGTCTGTAGTTTTCCTTTTTGGTGGTGTCTTTCCCTGGATTTGGTATTAGTGTTATGCTTGCTTCATAAAATGAGTTTGGGAGTGTTCCATCTTTTCTTATGTTCTGGAATAGCTTGAGTAGTATAGGTGTCAACTTTTCCCTGAATATTTGGTAAAATTCTCCAGTAAAGCCATCAGGACTAGGACTTTTTTTTGTGGGGAGTTTTTTATGACATGTTCAATTTCTTCTTTTGTTAAAGGTCTGTTCAAGTACTCTATCTCTGAATAGGATAGTTTAGATAGGTCTTGTGATTCTAGAAACTTGTCCATTTCTTCTAGGTTCTCAAATCTGTTGGAGTACAGTTTTTCATAATACTCTGTCAGTGTCTCATTTATTTCAGTTGGTTCTGTTGTGATGACATCCTTTTCATTTACTATTCTTGTAATTAGGAGCTCTGGTAGCATAGTGGCTAAAGCACTTGACTGCTAACCAGAAGGCTGGCGGTTCAAACCCACCAGCCACTCCTTGGAAGGAAGGTTGGGCAATCCTACTTCCGTAGTGATACTGCCTCGGAAACCCAAGGAGGGGTCGCTATGAGTCGGGGCCGACTCGACGGCACATAACAACAACAACAACATTCTTGTAATTTGCATCTTCTCTTTCTTTTCTTTTGTTAGATTTGCCGATGGTTTGTCAATTTTGTTTTCAAAGAACTAGCTTTTTGTTTTGTTGATTTTCTCTGTGTTTTTTTGTTTTGTTCTGTTTTCTGTTTCATTGATTTCTGCTCTGATCTTTATTATTTCCTTACTTCTAGATACTGTAGGATTCTTTTGTTGTTCTTTTTCTAGTTGTTGGAGTTGTTAGAGTGTTGGTTTTGTTTCTTTCCTCTTTTTTGATGTATGCATTTATTGCTATAAACTGCCTCTGCGTACTGTTTTTGCTGTGTCTCATAGGTTTTGGTATGATGTATCTTCATACTCGTTTGTTTCTAGGAATTTTTTTTTGTTCCACTTTTTATTTATTCTATTACCCAGTAGTTTTTGAGCAGTGAATTGTTCAACTTCCACATGCTTGATGTTTTTTCCATGATATTCTTGTTATTAATTTCTAATTTTTAACATTGTGGTCCAAGAAAATGCTTTTGTAGTATTTCAATGTTTTTGAATCTATTGAGGCTTGTTTTATGTCTTAATGTATGATCTATTCTGGAGAAGGATCCATGTGCACTGGAGAACAATATGAATTGTGTTTTTGTTGGGTGGAATGCTCTGTATATGTCTATGAGATCGAGTCATTCATTGTATTGTTGAATTCTTCTGTATCTGAGTTTTTTTCTAGTTGATCTGTCCCTCATTAAACGTAGTGTGCTAAAGTCTCCTGCTGCTATAGTAGAGTTGTCTATTGTCCCTTTTAATTCAATTGATATTTTCTTCCCATATTTTGGAGCACTTTCATTGGGTGCATAAATATTTATTATTATAATGTCTTCTTTGTCAATTGACCCTTTCAGCATTATATAGTGTCCTTCTTTGTCTCTTATGTTGTTTTTCACCTTAAAGTCTATTTTATCAGAAATTAATATTGCAAGTCTTGCTGTTTTTTGGTTACTGTTGGCTTGGTATATTTTTTCCACCCCTTAACTCTTAATTTGTTTATCTTTGTGTCTAAAGTGGGTCTCTTGTAGGCAGCATATTGATGGGTCTTCTTTTCTTATCCAATCTGCCACTCTTTCTCTTGATTGGTACATTTAGACCATTCACATTGAATGTAATTAGTGATAGGTATGAATTGATTGCTCTCATTCTATTGTGTTCTTTTGGTCATGTTGTTGGTGTTTCCTTGGTCCATACACTTTTCCGTGCTGAGTTTGATTTGTTGTCAAGTGCTTCCTCTTTTTTCTTCTTTATTGTTGGTTTTGTGCTTATTAAACCCATATGTTTTCCTTCCTTCTGGATTTGCTTAGGGTGATTGTTAATTTTCTCCGTGGTTACCTTGGAGTGAATTCTTGTGTCTACATTTTTAGAACAACCTGTTCCATGAGGACATTGTCCTGTTTTCCTCTCCGTTTGGAAGTTTGTACCTAGAACTTTTATTCCCTCTATTTGGTTAGTTGCTGTTGTCATGTGCAGATTGGCTTCCTTGATTTTTAGTGTACAGTGTTTTATGGTCTTATTTTGAGTTTCTATTTCTGATTTGGTTCTAGTGTTGATGTAATGCATCCTGATTTTATTGTTCTCTGTTGTGGGTTCTCTATTGGAAGGACTTCCTTAAGCATTTCTTGTAGGGTTAGTCTGGTTTTTACAAAATCCCTTAATTTCTGTTTTGTCAGATGAATATTTCGAGGGTGATCTTCAACTCCCCCGTTAAGTGTAAAAAAAGCAAACTCAGTGCTGTGGAGTCAGATCCAACTCATAGTGACCCCTCCTTGGGTTACCGAGGTGATATCACTATGGAAGTAAATGTTCAACCTTCCTTTTGAGCAGCGGCCAGTAGCTTTGTACCACCAGCCTTCTGGTTAACAGTCAAATGACTTGGGCACTATGCCACCTGAGCTCCTTTGCTAAGTATAGGATTCTATAAAGTACATCATTAAAGAAATATGGTTATGGTGGGAGCTGCAGACACTGTGGTTCACCTTCAGTAGAGTCTGATTACTTTCATTTCAAAAAACTTTGATGAACTTATAGAGGAACTGGATTGAACATCTGGTTCTAATGTTTATATATATATATATATATATATATACACACTGAGGTATTTGACTAACAATTATACATCTCAGTAGAGGATATTACAATTTCTATAAACATCACTAGTGGAATTAAGGGAAAACCAAAAACTCACTGTCATTGAGTCATTTCTGACTCATAGAGACACCCTTTGGGTTTCTGAGGTGGTAAATCTGTATGGAAGTAGATTGCCCAATCTTCTTTCTGAGGAGTGGCTGGTGGGTTTGAACTGCCAACCTTCTGGTTAGCAGTCAAATGCCTTAGATACTACACCACCATAGCTCCTTCTCTTTAGTATAAATAGAAAATGCTGTTTCTATTTTCCATTTTATGAGGAAATGCCATACCATTTTCTGTAATGGTCGTACCATTTTGCAGTCCCACCAGCAGTGTATGAGAGTTTCAATCTCTCCACAACTTTACCAGCATTTGTTATTTTCTGTTTTGTTGAACTTAGCTATTATTGCTGAGGTGAGGTGATGTCTCGTTGTTTTGATTTGCATCTCTCTGATGGCTAATGATTGTGAACATTTTCTCCTGTGTTTGTAGGCTGCCAGTATATCTTCTTTCATGAAGTGTCTGTTCATGTCCCTTGCCCGTTTTTGAATTGGACTGTTTGTCTTTTTGGTGTTGAGGCATTGAAGTTTTTTATTAATTTTAGAGATAAGTTCCTTGTCAGATATGTCATAGCCAAATGATTTTTCCCAATCTGTAGGTTCTCTTTTTTTACCCTTTTGGAGAAGTCTTTTGATGAGCATAAGAATTTAATTTTTTAAAAGCCCTAGTCATCTAGCTTCTCATCCATTGCATATACATTTTGGATTATGCTTAATAGTCATTTATGCCATGGATTCATAAAAACAAACAAACTCCCTTGCCGTCAAGTTCATTCCAACTCATAGCAACCCCTTCTTTGGTTTCTGAGGTGGTATCTCTATGGAAGTAGATTGCCCAGTCTTCCTTCCAAGGAGTGACTGGTGGGTTTGAACTGCAAGCCTTCTGGTTAGCAGTCAAAATCCTTAGGCACTACACCACCAGAGCTGCTAGGGCACCTAGACTTTCCCCTATTTTATCTTTGATGATAAGAGATCATCATTTTTAGTTTTGGATTTTACATTTAAGTCTTTGATCCAACTTGAGTTTGTTTTTGTTTTTGGGGTGAGGTATGGGTCTTGTTGCATTTTTCTGCAATTGGATATCTATTCACTTGACTGCTAACCAGAAGATTGGCAGTTCAAATCTACCAGCCACTCCTTGGAAGGAAGATTGGGCAATCTACTTCTGCAGAGATACCACCTCAGAAACTCAAGGAGGAATTGCTATAAGTTGGAGATGACTCGACATCATATAACAACAACAGCAACATTTGTTAAAAAGGCTATCTCTCCCCTATTTAATGGGTTTTGGTCCTTTTTCAAAGATCAGTTGTCCATAGGTGGATATGTCTATTTCTGGATTTTTTTGTTCTGTTCCATTGGTCTATCTGTCTATTATTGTACCAATACCACGCTGTTTCAACTAATGTGGCTGTATGGTTGGTTTTGAGATCCAGGAGTGTGAGACTTCTTACTTTGTTTTTCTTCTTCAGTAGTTCTTTGCTTATCTGAGGTCTTTTTCCTTTCCATGTAAAATTAGTGATTGTTTTTGACCATTTTGTTTTTAAAGCAGTCAACCTTTTTTGTTAAACTTTGATAAATGTGTTTCACCAGGTGGTCCTACAGCAGTCGTAGGGAGGTATATGAATGAAGACACAGGTATGGATGAGGCTTTTTTTTTTTTTTTTTTTTAAAAAAAACATTGCTAGGATGTTTATTTGTAAGGAAGATGGGGCAATCTACTTCCGTAGTGATACTGCCTCGGAAACCCAAGGAGGGGTCACTATGAGTCAGGTCCGACTCGATGGCACACAACAACAAAACAACAGGATGTTTATATTTTACCTATGGCAAAACTCTGCATGATTTTAAGTAATGAAGTGACATCATGAATTCTGAATATTGGCAAAAAAAAAAAAAAAAAAAAAAAACCCTCAGTTGGAAAGGTCAAGAAGAGCTGAATTTGAGAAAGCTTTGGTTGTAGAAGAGGCAATCTCCTATTCCCGTAACTGTGTGTTTTAGGGAGCTCTGGTGGCATAGTGCCTAAGGCATTTGACTGCTAACCAGAAGGCTGGTGGTTCAAACTCACCAGCCATTCCTTGGAAGGAAGACTGGATAGTCTTCTTCCGTACAGATACTGCCTCGGAAGCCCAAGGAGGGGTCGTTATGAGTCGGGACCAATTTGACAGCAGTGAGTTTGGTTTTTGGTTTAGGTGTTTTAGGTTGCCTTTAAATAAGATAGGAAACAGAGGAGAAGCAATTTTGGGAGAAGAGGAAAGAAGCACATTGTTATATTGTTGTTGTTGTTGTTGTTATTTGCCATCGAGTTGGCTAATTATATTAATTAACACTGTAATATGTCACAGTGTTCAGTTGTGATCCATATGGTTTTCACTGGCTAAATTTTGGAAGTAGATCACCCGGCCTTTTTTCCTAGTCTGTGTTACTCTTGAACCTCTGCTGCAACAAGTCCACCACAGGTGACTCTGCTGGCATTTGAAATTTTGTAGCATAGCTTCTAGCATAATAGTAACATGCAAGCTACCAAAGTCCAACAAACAGACTAATGATTTATGTTTTTAGATTCTTCAAAATGGTCCTATTCCCAGGTATCAGCAGAGGGTTTCTGGGTGTATATGAGGAAACTGAACTCTGTGGGCCACTAGCTTATTTCACAGTGATGACAAAGAGGCTAAATGAAATGGATTATAGTTATTGGCTTATGTTTTATTTTTATACTCTAAACTTTAAATTGTCTAAACTCTGCTCACGAATGTGACTGTGGTTGAATGTATTGTGGTGTATCCACACATCATTCCCTGTACTATTCACTTATAATACAAGCCTTTAGAGTAGTTGTCAGCCTAGTTTCTACATTTTTTTATTCTTTCTTTCTTTTTCCAAGAGATCATTTTAGAACCAGTAGAAATTTGCTGTAGACTCTTGGGTGCCTCTGCTGCCTGATCAGTGTTAAGGAATACTGCTATGAATTTGACATGCTATGCATTACATCATCTGCATATTTCAGCATCATAGCATCATGCTATGTTTTTAAGATATAACAAAATACCAGATTCATACATATTTAGTCTGTGATCTGTCACAATCCCTAGACCTGTTTCTGTCAAACTTATACTTAAAATATATGTATTCATGATTTTGGTTTTCCTTTCTAAATGAATTAGCTGCTTCTTATTGCTTTTCATATTGACGTGATCTTTCAAAAATCAGTTATAGGAAAGGAAGTTATCTTGACTCCAACTTTACTTAGCATATTTCTGACAGGTGTTTCTTGCTAGATTTTCCTTCTGAGATGGCATCAGATATCTTTAGAAGTTACTGAAATGCACACTGTAGGAAAGGAGACCAGGAAGTCAATATTTAATGAGGATCTAGATTAGCATTGAAACCTTTGTCTTCAAGAAATAAAAAGTCTATAGATTTCAAAGAACGATAGGTTCTTTTTTTCTGGCCTTTATTCTCCACATTCTTGCCCATAAACCATTGTGAAAATAAGGGCAAAAGCTATTTGAATTTCCCTGACAATAGCACCCGAAACATTAGCCGTGGTGAATAATGTGGCATGATGAATTGTCATTCGATTAGAACAGAGCTCATGGTTTGGATAGGCAAAGGGACCCTTTGTGGAGCATACCCTTCAGAATAAATTCCTCTCTGTTTGGAAGGCATTGCCAGCTGGCAGCCAAACGTTACCATAAGAACTTCTCAGAGAGAAAAGCAATTGAGGTATGGTCTAGTACTTGGAGTACTTCTGTTCAGAGATAATGAATATGGATCTGAAACTAAGACCCGTGGAGAATGGATATTTTTGTTAGGTGCTGTTGAGTCAGCTCCAACTCATAGTGACCCTACGTACAACAGAATGAAACACTGCTCAGTCCTGCACCAACCTCACAATCTTTGCTATGCATGAAGGGGCCATCCACTTCTCAAAGTATTGACCAGTGAAAACTTTACGAATAGCAGTGAAACACTGTCTGATATATTACTGGAGAATGGGTATGGAACTGAAATGAAAACCCACACATTTTTTCCCCAGGTTCTTTCAAGAATATCAGCAATTAACCATTCTGCCTTTGAGACATTACCTGGGAGACTGACTACAAATGAATTTCTTAACCTTTCTGCATCTTCAGGTTCTCAGCTCTAAGATTTCCTTAGTTATCTACCATTACCTCCTGATTAATACCTTGTCGAGGTGGTAGCATTTCAACTTCAGTTATTGCTTCAACTCCCTTACCTTTCTTAGTTCTTGTTTTTACAGTGAAGCGACCTGGGCTGGACCACTTGTTGTAAAGAAACATCGTTTTCCTCTTACTTCACTTCTGTCACGGAGCTCTGGTGGTCAGCTCTGGTGCTTAGCTGCTAACCAAGAGGTTGATGGTTTGAACCCACTCAGTGGCTCTAAAGGAGAAAATACCTGGTGGTCCGCTCCCACCAATACTACAGCCTAGCAAATCCTATGGGACAGTTCTACTTTGTCACACGGGGTAGTATGCATTGGAATTGACTTGAAGGTACCTGACAACAATAGCACTTCTGTCAGTACACTTGGAAATATATTCCCTTGGTCTCAAATAGCAGTCAGCAACAGAATGGTGATGGATGGATGAGTCTGAGGCCTAGAAAACCAAACTCAGGCACATGCCTTTTTCTGCTGTTGTTGGTTGTTTGTTTTGTTTTTTTGTCTTTGCGCACTATGTTATGCCAACTGACCTTGATGTTCCCAAGACTATGGTCCTGGGCCCCAAGGCTCAGTGACTCATTTTCTCAAAGTATTTGGTTACAGCTAAGTTTGCTTAGGGTGCTCTGGTGGCGTAGTGCCTAAGGCATTTGACTGCTAACCAGGAGGCTGGCGGTTCATACCCACCAGCCACTCCTCGGAAGGAAGGTTGGGCAATCTACTTCGGTAGTGATACTGCCTCAGAAACCCAAGGAGGGGTCGCTATGAGTTGGCTCCAACTCAACAGCAATGAGTAAGTTTTCTTAACTTTACCCCCTACATGCGCTACTATATTCATAGATATATTTGCAGCATATGTAAATACATATATAGGGATATCCTCTGTCAAACCTATATATATTTGTGTGTGTAATCCCATTTACCTTAGCACACCTATTCAGCTTGAGTGTCTTTCTATGTATCCACTCATAGATCATTATTATTATTGTTATTGCAGATCATGTGTGTAATGATATTGACCTTTTTGCCTTTAACTCTTGTACTCCTCCCAGTGTCTTCCTTTAGGTTGATCATTTTGTGCTGACACCCCCCCCCCTTACTGTATATTACCTTTTCCTTCACTGAAGTTAATATGTGTTTACCCTCTAGGTAGTGATTTATATTTTCTCTTCTTCTCCTTCAAAGAATGTGTGTAGACATTTTCTTGACTTTTTACAGTAGTGATCTATAGGACAATATTTCCTTTTGTGATTACTAATTTCATTTGGCACACTTTCCTCTAGGTTCATCCATGTTATGAGATGTTTTACAAATTCATGGTGATTCTTTAATGTTGTGTAGTATTCCATTGTATGTATATACCATAGTTTGTGTATTCATTCATCTGTTAATGGGCACAGTTTCCATCTTTTTGCTATTGTGAATAATGCTGCAATGAATATGGGCCAAGTACATTGCCTTTGGACAGGGTGTACTGCCTTTAATGTATGACAAATGGACAATTTTTAATTGCAAATATAACTTGTGCTCCTCTAACCTGAAAGAAAAAGTGTTTTCAAAAATGGATTTCCTTATGTTCCAATTGGTCACTTGTATTATCTGTCTAAAAATTTCAGAAGCAGCTATAAATCCATGCCATGCTTTTTACAAAAGCATGACCTATTTTCTGCTTTCCATGCAGAACTATTTTCTGGCTAATAAAACTTTCACCTTCTGACCCCATTGGTGAATTGTACATGTTCTTAAATACAAAGTATTAGAAACCAGTTATTGTGTAGATAATAATGTAAAACAAAACTGGTTATTGCTCGTTCCCTTTAAACAAAATCCATGCTAATGCCTTATTTCTGTCATTACTTTTTTTTTTTTTTTTAACAATAGATGTGTTGGTATTGTGAGGTACCATCAAGTTGGTTTCCACTCATAGTGATCCTGTGTGAAGCAGAATGGAACACGTCCCGGTCCTGTGCCACCCTCACAATCCTTGTTATGTTTGAGCCCATTGCTGCAGCCACTGTGTTAATCTACAAACTTTTTTAAAGATGTGTAGACCCATCTAAAATTACATATTTAGGAGTTGGACTAGTTGAAGTTAGTAGTATTGCAAAGCTATTTGGCTCTCAAAGTCTAAAATACTTACTTTTTGTTCCTTTATGGAAAAAGTTAACAATCCTTGCATCAGACTATACTGGACTCCCTAGGTGGTGCAAATAGTGAGCATGCTTGGAGGTTCGAATCTATCCAAAGATGTCTCTGGTGGTGTAGTGCCTAAGGCACTTGACTACTAACCAAAAGACTGGCAGTTCAAACTCAGCAGCCACTCCTTGGAAGGCAGATTGCTCAATCTGCTTCCGTAGAGATACTGCCTTGGAAACCCAAGGAGGGGTCACTGTGAGTCGGGATTGACTTGATGGCAGTGAGTTTGGGTTTGGTTTTTATCTACTTCAAGAAATTAGCCATTGGCTACCCTGTGGAGTGCAGTTCTTCTTTCATACACGAGGGATCACCATGAATCAGAGTCAACTCAATGGCAACTGCTAATCCAGACCAAATCCTTTACATACTTAGTTTACTTAATCCTATCAGCAATGTTACATAGTATGTCCATTTATTGTCCACTTTCTTCAGATGAGTAAATTTAGCCTGAGAAAGAGTGACACAACTATGAGGTGATAGAACCAGGAGATTGACCCACGTCTGTCTGATGTGGAAGCCCAAGCCTTTGTCATCACACTAAATCAACTCTCTTATTGGCGAACAACTCAGTTCTCTTCTATGACTGTGTTGTGTTCTGCACTGATTCTTAACTCTGTCCATCCCTGTTACACTGAAGAGTCAATGAGTGCAGACTCTTGTGCAGTAAAGCTGAACAGACTATAAAGCACAATATTATGTATCTCTTCCTTAATTGAATAAGCAATTTATTGAACTCTACAGTTGACTGAGCCTTTGGTGCTACGTACATGAGAATAAAAGGATAATGTATTTTTTCCTATTCCCTCAATACATATATGATGAATTTACAACTGAGCTAAGAAACTGATGTATGCATAGGCTAGCACTGAAAGAGAGGTTAAAAGAGAGATTGAGTCTCAGGATGAGAACGAGTAAAATTAATGCTTTGAATTTGGTGCCTGTAACCTGAGCTTTTAAAATAAGCAGTTATTGTAATCATTAAATTTTCACTATTTTTAATGGTAATCCTCCTTTAAAAACAAACATGAAACAATTCACAATTCATTTGTAATGGGTACTTGGAGGGAGAAAGTGCTTGAGAAACATTATTCAAATTTGTAAATGAACTTGTATGCAGAGATGTTTGTAATGTACAAAAATTCAACAATTAAAAAGTCATTGCATTATACATTTCAATTTGGGACATCTCAAGCTGTTCATAAAACAGCATAAGGGGCACCTGAGACCACTGTATACCTGTTGTTAAGTGGTATGACTATTTAGAGGTAAGTATTTTTAAGCCATATGCTCCATATGTTGTCAAAATATCTTCAAAGAAACTGTGAATAGTACTCTATCCTTTGACACATTTTTTTTGTGACTTGCAAGTCTTGCAAGTAGTGAAGGAAGAAAACCAGTTTCTAAAATTACTTCAATTTCATTTTCTTAATGTATCTTTACATTTTTAGAAAAAGTAAATATGCTTGCACTGAAGTTGGATGTTTTTCTTGAAGTTAGATCTTACTTGTTTTATTTGTAAGTAACCAAGAATATTGCTAGGGAGAAAATTTATTGTAAAAATAAATGTGATACAGGACTATGTCATGGAATCCAAAGGTAATTTATGTGATAGGGGACAACAGTGGACTGATCAGGCTTGGAAATATTTGGCAGCTAGGCAGCTATATTTTAGTCTCAGGCCATATGGTTGCTGTTTCAGTCTCTAGCATCTGCTTAAAGCTTCTCTTTGCAGATCAGCTTCTGTTTCTTCATTCACATGTTGGAATATGGCCTCTCACAGCTCACCAGAGACTAAGCAGCTTTTTTTTTTTTTTTTCTTTGTCCCAAATCCCACTTCCTGGGAGAGAGAATTTTTGTGGTTAACTTGGATTTGGTGGTCACTCCAGGGCCAATCAACGGTGACCAGAGATAGAGGTCCTATAGCTCAAATATGGCCATCAGAGCCCATGCTTGGATTGGAGGCAAATTTTCAGGAAAAAGAAGTTAGGAGACATCTGAGAGCAATTCACCTGTGCATGGCTGACCCTTAGCCCGGCACAGTATATGTTTGATCTTCCAGCTTCACTAGTGGGAGATTGGTAATCCATCCTTTCATCCTGGAGAGCTTTGAAAGATGAGGAGTCTCTATATTTACTCCACTTGTTAAAAGTGACAGAAAGGTCAAATGCTGCCAAGGTGTCATTTTTTCCCCAGAAGCATTTTAGATCTCTTGCTCTTGGCAACAATGGTCACTCCGGGTATTGGGGAAATGAAGTCTTTATACATGCTGCAGAATGGATGGGACTTGAAGACATTAGCTGAGTGAAGTCAGTCAGTCACCAAGGACAAATATTGTATTTCCTCAGTTATACAAAAAGAGAAGAATAGACAAATGCATGAGACCACATTTTATCCGTGGTTGTCAGGTATTAGAGGGAGGGGAAAAGGAGGAATTATTTGCTTATGGAGCACTGAGTTTTGGTTTACAGTGATGGAAAAATCACACAGATCAGAAGTACAGCTGCATGGCCAACTAACGTAATTACTGTCAATAAGTTGTACACACATAAAACACTGAATTGGCAAAAGTTGTGTTATAGATATATTTGCAAGAACAAAAAGAGCAGCTTCTAAAGCTACATATATACAACCAAACACCTCATGGACTTTGGTTTCTTGGTGTGGAGGCTTAGGGTCATGATGTCATGAGATATCCCAGTTAATTGTCCTAATACTATGTTTATTGCTTCTGACCAATGTCACCTCACAATTTGTGTAGAAATTCTTGAATGGGAACCGAAACTTCTATGTAAACCTTCACTGAAAACACAATAAAGTAGTATGTGAAAAAGGGGTGTGTGTGTAGAAAATGCAGAATAGAATTTCAAATTCCCATGACATCCAAACTTTCTGGAACCACAGATGGATTAACTCCTGAAACTATTGCCCTAGGAGAATCCTTTTTTTTTTTTTTTTTTAAGCAACTAGTTCAGCAACTCAAATTATCACACAAGCACTTTTCCTCAAGACAGCCATTATACTAAGGTGAGTAGAAGCGCCTATGCATAATCCTATTTTGTCACATGAAAACCAAACTCACTGCCATCGAGTCGATTATGACTAATAGTGATCCCTCCTTGGGTTTCCCAGGCAGTATCCCTACAGAAGTACATTGCCCAATCTTCCTTCTGAGGAGTGGGTGGTGGGTTTGAACCGCCAGCCTTCTGGTTAGCAGTCCAATGCCTTAGGCACTATGCCACCAGAGCTCCCATTTTGTCACATAAAATATTAAAATTATGTGTATTCAAAAGCAAAATTCTATAAAATTAATTTATTTTACTGTTTCATTGAGGACATTGTAAAGAAACATTGGCTTTTTTTTGTCATTTTTTGGGTTTTGTTTATTTTCTTTTTGTTGCATGTACATGGTAGTGAAGAGTACAATGATGATTAGTTTGACATCATTGCCTTGATTCACACCCCCAGCTTTTTTTTTTTTTTTTAATTGTGCTTTGGGTGAAAGTATGCAGAGCAAATTGATTTTTCTTTCAACAATCCATACACATTCTGTTTTGTAACATTTTCTGCAATCCCCACATTGTAACAGCATTCATCTTTCTTCCTCCCTACACCCACCCCTTCCCTTCATTCTTCCTTCCCATCCCTTCTCTAGCTCTATCCCTGTTGTAATGTGTGCATACTCTCCTGATATTACTGTTCACCTTCTAGGTCAGTCTATCATTTGGCTTCCAGTTGAGTCACCCTGAGATAATCTTTAAACTTTAAATCTTAAAACCAAAAATATCCCCTAAAGTCTTAAAACCAAATAGAAGTTTAGTTCAATCAGTAAAGAATGTCTGTCTTGAGCATTGTGCTGTTTTAAGAAATATCTGTATGGGATCAGACTGACAGAAGCAACTCGAAACATTAGGTAGGGAATTTAGGAGGTAGTGAGTTTATGTTAATGGGGAAGAAACAATTCAGGAAAGGAAAGTGAGAATGAGTGCACAGCTCAAAGGATGTCATCAGTCTTACTGAATTCTACATATAGGAATTGCTGAATTGGAGTACATTCCACTGTGTGTATTCTCAACAACAACAACAAATGATCAAAATTAAAAAAAGAGAGTTGATAACCTCAATTAGGTAGGTATGTTGTTGTTTAGGAAATGCACAAGGAGTGAAGAGAGCACTGAGGAAGGACATTCAGCATCCATTGCTGGGGCTGGAATGATGTGTCTCCCAAATGTGTTAAATGAGCAACCTGTACCTCACACCTAACTGCTTCTTAGTTTTTTGTTTCTGACAACTGATAGCTGCTTGATCAGGTATGCCCTGAAGCCACCTAGGATTCTTGGCTTCTCCCAAGGCTTAAGGCAAGTTTCTACACTCAAAGATTTTCCTTCCAACATTGCAATGAAGAGACATTTATATTCTACCTTGAGTATTCAAGCTCAGGTAAATGGAAAGCTTATCAACAGCTCCATTTTCCTTCCACATGTCTTCAATAAGCAAAGGATTCTGTGCAAATTATATCTCAGAAGAAGCTACAAAGACCACATTATGATGCTGGGTTTCATACAGCTTGTGAATATGAAAAAGAAAATGACCCTTCACATCAGAGGTCTTCTTCAAACCTTTTTGTCCCTACCTGTTTCCCAATTCCTTTCTCTTCTCTCAATCTTCTCTACTACCACCTTACACTAAGCTAATTTCATATTTTGCTTGGATTACTGGTGTTCCTACAATTTCAGTTCTCCTGGTCGTAAAGGAAGAGTGAAGACAAGGGTGCTATAGAGGTCTGAAAGAAATATACACCTTAGAAGACATTCACAGGTCTTCCATTGACATTTCTGCAGATAACAGAGTCCAAAAACGATGTATCCTTACCAGTTCCTGATACAAAGGTTGTATTCAGGCTGATGAGTTACTTAGCTTTAGTAACTCATTAGCTAATGCACAAATATGATAATGGGAAAAATCAGAAACAAATATTTTGTTCTAAATTTGGGTCTGAAACTTTAAAAAAATCAAAATATATAGCACAAAGATAATATTTCGTGAGAAAAGCCTATCAGTGAAAGATAACCTTCTTTCAAATTTCCACATAGCTGCTCCTTTCCTTACTTGTTGTTGTTTTTATGCACTGTCGAGTCGGACCCAACTCATAGTGACCCCTCCTTGGGTTTCTGAGGCAGTATCACTACGAAAGTAGATTGCCCAACCTTCCTTCTGAGGAGTGGCTGGTGAATTTGAACCACCAGCCTTCTGGTTAGCAGTCACATGCCTTCGGCACTATGCTACCAGAGCTCCCTTTCTTTACTAGCAAAAATAAATGACTCAACAGTGCCAAGATTACTAGCAATAATTTCTTGAGAATTTCAGGAAAAGATGGGACAGTAAAGAGCATATATCTAGCAATCAGTTCAACACAGGTTCAAATCTGGGCTCTGCCACTTACTGCTTGAATAATCCTAAGTGTTTTATTTAATTTCTCCAAGCCTTGATTTCCATATACATAAATAAATGTGACTATTAATAATATACACTTCAGTTTTCCACTTGTATAGTGTGAATTTTGATTAAATTGAACCAATGCATAGTACTAGAAACACTGAAAGCACTCATATTAAACCTGTTACCACCCAAGTTGATTCTGAGTTATAGTGACCCTATGGACAAGAAAGAACTGGTTCATAGGGTTTCTAAGGCTGTAATCTTTGTGGAAGAAGACTGCCACATCTTTTCCCCAATGAGCAAGGAGCGGCTGGTAGTTTCAAACTAATGAACTTGTAGTTAGCAGCCAAGCACTGAACCACTATTCCCCCAGGGCTCCATCTTTTCTTACCTGAGATTTAGCAGGGATGGTTCTGACCACAGGTTCACAGTGGGAGAGTCCCTGCTCCATTTTAATACAAAGGACTCTCAGCCATTATGGAGGTGTTTGTAGTTGTTAACTGTATCTTCAAACTGAAATGTCAAGAAATCCTGCTTTTCTACAAGAATTCTGTACAGGATCATGCCGTCTGGAAAATTCATTTACTTAATAACAAATGACTGTCATTAAAGGATCTTGAGATGGTCAGATAAGCACAAAGGTAAGCTGATACATAAGAGAATACTGTGACATGAATCTTGGGTGTGAAGAAATACCTTATTTTAAAAATTTTCTTTGAATTGTTCTTGTTAGGTACTGTCTAGTAGGCATAAACTCAGCAATACCATGTGCCACAGAAGGAAACACTGCCCAGTCGTGCACCATCCTCACAATCCTTGCTATACCTGATCCCATCATTTCAGCTTCTGCGTCAGCCCATATTGTTGAGGGTCTTCCTCTTTTTTGTTGACCCTCCATTTTACCAAGAATGTTGTCCTTCTCTAGGGATTGGTCCTTTCTGACAGCATGACCAAAGTAGGTGAGATGATATCTGGCCATTCTTGCTTCCTAGAAGCATTCTGGCTGCACTTCTTCCAGGACTTACTTGTTCAATTCCTCTGGCAGTCCATAATACTTTCAGTATTCTGTACAACATCACAGTATAAAGGCATCAACTCTTCTTCCGTCTTCCTTATTCATTGTGCAGTTTTCACAAGCATATGAGGTGTCTGAAAATGCCATGGCTTGGATTAGTCACACCTTAGTCTTCAAAGTGATGTCTTTGCTCTTCAACACTTTCAAGAGATCTTTTGAAACCAATTTGCCCAATGCAATACGACGTCTGATTTCTTGACTGCTGTTTCCATGGGTGTTGATTGCGGAACCAAGCAATATGAAATCTTTGACAGTTCAATATTTTCTCATTTTCTCATGATACTGCTTATTGGTCCAGTTGTGAGGATTTTCATTTTCTTTATGTTGAGGTGTAATCCATACCACAGAGTGTAATCTTTACTTTTCATCAGTAAGTGATTCAAGTCATCTTTTCAGCCAGCAAGTTGTGTCATCTGCATATTGCAGGTTGTTAATAATTCTTCCTGCAATCCTGATGCCACACTCTTCTTAATATAGTGCAGCTTCTCAGATTATTTGCTCCACACTCAGACTGAGTAAGTATGGTGAAAGGATGCAACCTTAACACACTCCCTTCCTGATTTTAAACCATGCAGTATCCCCTTGTTCTGTTTGAATGACAGCCTCCTGGTCAATGTACAGGTTCCTTATGAGCACAATTAAATGTTCTGGAATTCCCATTCTTCTCAATGTTATCTATAATTTGTTATGATCCACATAGTCAAAAATAACCTTTGCATAGTCAATAAAACACAAGTAAACATCTTTCTGGTATTCTTTGCTTTCAGCCAAGATCCATCTGACATCAGCAATGATATCACTCATTTCACGTTCTCTTTTGAATCCAGCTTACATTTCTGGGAGTTCCCTGTCAGTATACTGCTGCAACAGTTTTTGAATTATCCTCAGCAAAATTTTCCTTGCCTGTGATATTAATGATAGCATTCAGTAATTTCCACATTCTGTTGGATCACCTTTCTTTGGAATGGGCCGAAATGAGGATCTCTTCCAGTCAGTTGACCAGGTAGCTGTCTTCCAAATTACTTGGCATAGATGAGCAAGTGCCTTCAGCACTGCATGTTTGTTGAAACATCTCAATGGATATTCCATCAATTCCTGGAGCCTTGTTTTTTTTGCCAATTCTTTCAGTGCTGCTTAGATTCTTCCTTTAATGTCATTGGTTTTTGATCATGTGCCACCTCCTAAAATAGTTGAACATCGACCAGTTCTTTTTGTGGAGTGATTCTGTGTATTCCTTTCCTCTTCTTTTGATGGTTCCTGCCTCATTCAATATTTTGCCCACAGAATCCTTCAGTATTGCAACTTGAGGCTTGCATATTTCTTCAGTTCTTTATATTTGAGAAATGCCAAGCATGTTCTTCCCTTTTGGTTTTCCAATTCCAGTTATTTGCACATTTCATTATAATAATTTACTTTGTCTTCTTGAGTTGCTCTTTGAAATGTTCTGTTCAGCTCTTTTATCTTTTTATTTCTTCCATTCGCTTTAGCTACTCTTTGTTCAAGAGCAAGTTTCAGAGTGTCTTCTGACTGTCAATGAACATTCCACCTCTCATCCTGATGAGCAGATGTGAAATTCAGCACCCTGTTCCCCCAGGGCTGTGCAAAGGAATCCAAAGTTTTAGTGAGAACAAATGCTTTTGGGAGGTCCCTCATATCATTAGTTACATCAATTTTAGAATCAGTTTTTCAGTTTCCAAGAAGAATCATAGTGAAATTATGATTGGGATTGTCTTGAATATGTAGTTCAGTTTTGGAAGAAGTGATGTCTTTACAACACTGAGTCTTCTACCATCTGAACAAGATATTTAGGTTTTTAAATTCCTTCATTAAAATATAATTTTCAGCATCAGGGTCTTGATTATCTTTCAGTAAATTTTTCCTTGACATTTGATGCCTTTGATAGTATTGTAAATGACATCCTTGTTAAACTTTATTTTAATCTGTTGTGTATAGAAAAAACACATTATTTTGTATTTTAATCTGTTAGCCCATGGTCTTGCTAAGTTCACTAATTAATTCTAATAGTTTATGAATACATTCTTTTGGATTTTCTATACACGCAGATGTGTCATCTACAAATCGTTAGGTTTGTTTTTTTCTTTCCAGTCTTTATGCCTTTTATTTCTTTTCTCTTATTGCACAGGCCTTCAATACAGTGTTCAATGAAAAGTGGCAGCAGGCATCTTTGTTTTGCTTCCAATATTAGAGAAAATGTCAATAGTTTATCATTAATATAATGTTTGCATTAAGTTCTTTTGCAGTTACTTTTGAACATATTAAGGAAGTCTTTCTATATTCCATTTTTTAATCAGGAATGCATATTAAGCTTATTAAATCCTTTGCGCATCTGTCAAAATTTTCATGTAACTTCTCTCATTTTTTTGTTTTAATGTAGTGAATTAATTCAATTGTTATTCAAATATTAAACCAGTTATTATTATTATTAACATTTTATTGTGATTTAGGTGAAATTTGCAGAGGAAATTGGTTTTCCATTCAACAGTTCATACACATTGATTACAATCCCCACAATGTAACAGTACTCTTCCCACTTTCTCTTTGTGTTTACCATTTCCCGTTGTTTTTCTTCCTTTTCCATTCCTGCCTTCTGAGCTTTACTCCTGAGCAACTGCTGACCTTTTGATCTCTTATATTTGATTGTTGTAAGAAGTGCATACCTTCCTGGTGTTTTGTTCACCTCATAAAAAACAAAACCAAACTCACTGCTGTCGAGTCAGATCTGACACATAGCGACCCCTCCTTGGGTTTCCGAGGTGGTATCACTACAGGAGTAGATTGCCCAACCTTCCTTCCAAGGAGTGGCTAGTGGGTTTGAACCGTCAGCTTTCTGGTTAGCAGCAAATGCTTTAGGCACCATGCCACTCACCTGATAGGCCTGTCTATTGTTTGGTTGAAAGTTGAGCTGTGGGAATGATTAGTTCTGGGCCTGAAGAATGACTAAGGACTGTAGTCTCAGGGGTTCCACCAGGCTTTTTCAGACCAGTAAGCCTGGTAGTGCCTAAGGCACTTGACTGCTAACCAGAAGGCTGGTGGTTCAAACCCACCAGCCACTCCTCGGAAGGAAGGTTGGGCAATCCTGTTTCCATAGTGATACTGCCTCAAAAACCCAAGGAGGGGTAGCTATGAGTCGGGGCCGACTCGATGGCAAATAACAACAACAACAATTATTATTTTGGAATTTGTTCCTTGTTTTCTCCCACTCTATCAAGGATCTCCTATTGTGATCCCTTTCAAAGTGGTTGGCAGTGGCAGTTGAGCACTGTCTAGTTCTTCTGTCTAGGTCTCAGGGTCATGGAGGCTGAGGTTCACACAGTTTACTAGTCCCTTGAACTAATTGTTTCCATGTGTCTTTGATTTTCTCCACTCTTTTTTGCTCCAGATGAGGTGAGACGAATAGTTGCCCCTTAGATGGCTGTGCACAAACTTTTAAGATCCCAGTTGCTACTCACCAAAATAGGATGTAGAACAATATCATTGTGGATAATGTTATACCAATTGACCTTGATGTCCCCTCCAACTATGGTCCCGACCTCATAGGTGCAGTGACCCACTCCTTCTAAGTGTCTGTTTTTGGCCAAGAAGTTTTAATATCTTTGCCCCCTGTTAGCTCTACTGTATACATGGACACTTTTATAGCTCATATGTATACTTTTGCAGAAATATTGTCTGCCAGACCTTTATATGGTCATTGGTATAGTCTTTGCTGCCTACCCATACCCGATCGTTTTGCCTGTTTACCTATGTATCTACTTGTAGATGAGTATTTGTTATTGCTGATGGTGCAGGATTGTGTCTGTATTAGTGTTTACCTCTGTTGTCTGTAACTCTTGTGCACCTCTCTCCATGGCTTACTTTTCCTTAGTCATATTATGCTGGTCACCCATTATGTGCATGTTGCCTTTCCCTTCAGCCATGTTAGTATGTGTCTCTTACCTACTTAGGAATTTTCCCTCCCATCCCTTCCCACCCTTGGTAACCATCAAAGAATGTTTCTTTCTGTGTTTAAACCTTTCATTGGGTTTTTATAATAGAGGAATTATATACCACTTGTCCTTTTGTGATTGACTTATTTTACTCAGCATAATGCCCTCCACGTTGATCCACCTAATGAGATGTTCATTGGATTCTTAATTATTCTTTAAATGTTGCATAGTATTCCATTGTGTATGTACCATAGTTTGTTTATTCATTTATCCATTGATGGGCACTTAGGCTGTTTCTGTCTCTTTGCTATTGTGAATAGTGCTGATATGAACACGGGTGTTATATGTATGGTCGTGTCCTGGGTCTCAGTTCTTTGATATATACCTAGTAGTGTGATTGCTGGATCAAATGATATTTTTATTTCCAGCTTTTTATTTTTATTTATTTTTTTAAGGAAGCGCCATACCATTTTCTACAGTGGTTGTACCATTTTATAGTCCCACCAGTAGTATATGAGAGTTTCAATTATCCACACTCTCATCACCATTTATTATTTTCTGACTTGTTGAACTTTGCTGTTATTTCACTGGGATGACATGATATCTCATTGTTGTTTTGATTTGCACCTCTCCACACAATGACTAATGATCATGAGCATTTCTTCATGTTTTTATTGGCTGCCTGAATATCTTCTTTGGTGAAGAATCTGTTCATGCCCTCTGCCCATTTTTAAATTGGATTGTTAATCTTTTTGATGTTGATGTGTTGAAGTTTTCTAAAATTTTAGAGATTAATCCATTGTTTGATATGTCATTACCAAATATTTTTTTAATTTGCCAATCTGCAGGTTCTCTTTTTACTCTTTCAGAGAAATCTTTTGATGCATGTAAGAATTTTAATTTTTAGAAGGCTCCAGTCATCTAGTTTATAATCTAATGCTTGCGTATTTTTAGTTATGTTTGATAATCTATTTATACCATAAATTAAGGCCCCTGTTTGTCCCTGTTTTGTCTTTGATGATCTTTATAGCTTTAGGTTTTATGTTTAGGTCTTTGATCCATCTTGAGTTAGTTTTTGTGTATGTGTGAGGTTTGGATCTTGCTTCATTTTTCTGCAGATAGATACCCAATTTTGTCAATACCATTTGTTAAAGTGACTGGCTTTTTCCCTTTTAATGGGTTCTGGCCTTTTATCAAAGATCAGCTATCCATAGGTGGATGGATCTATTTCTGGATTCTCAATTCTGTTACATTGGCCTATGTGTCTATCATTGTACCAGTATCAGGTTGTTTTGACTACTGTGGCTGTATAGTAGGTTTTGAGATCGGGAAGTGTGAATCCTACTTTTTTCTTCTTCTTTAGTAGTACTTTCCATTATTTCGTTCTTTTCCATATAAAATTGGTGTTTGTTTTTTCCATCTCCTTAAAAAATGTTGATGGAATCTAGATCAAGATTGTATTGTATCTATACATTTCTTTGAGTAGCATTGACATTTTCACAATGTTCAATCTTCCTACCCAAGAGCCTGGTGTGTTCTTGTATTTATGTAGGCCTCTAATAGTTTCTTGTGATGTTTTGTAGTTTTCTTTGTATAGGTTTTTTGTGTCCTTGATAAGATTTATTTCTAAGTATTTTATCTTTTTGGTAGCTATTGTAAATGGTATTATTTTCCTTATTTCCTTTTCAGAGAAGCCTTTGTTGACGTAGAGGAATCTGACTGATTTTTGTATGTTGATCTTGTACTTTGCCACTCTACTAAAACTTTCAATTAGTTCCAGTAGTTTCTTGCTGAGTTTCTGGGATTTCTGTGTATGGGATTTTCTATGTATGGGATCATATCATATGCAAATAGAGATAGTTTGACTTCTTCTTTACCAATTTGGATGCCTTTGATTTCCTTTTCTTGCCTTACTGCCCTGCCTAGGACTTCCAATACAGTGTTGAATTGGTATGATGATAGAGGGCATTCTTGTCTGGTTCTCATTCATAAGGGGAATGCTTTCAGTCTCTCTCCATTGAGAATAATGTTGGCTATATGCCCTTTTTACATTGAGCAATTTCCAATCTGTTCCTGTTTTGCTGAGAATTTTTATCAGGAATGGATGTTGAATTTTATCAAACACTTTTTCTGCATCAATTATGGTCATGTGTTTCTTTTCCTTTGCTTTATTTATATAGTGGATTATATTGATTGTTTTTCTAATGCTGAAACATCCTTGCATACTTGGTATGAATCCCACTTGATCATGGTATATTATTTTTTTGATTTTTTGTTGGATTTTATAGGCTAGGGTTTTGTTGGATATTTTTACACCTATATTCATAAGAGATAGTAGTCTGTAATTTTTCTTTTTAGTTATGTATTTGCCTAGCTTTGGTAATAGAGTTATACTTGTTTCATAAAATAAATTTGGGAATATTCTATCTTTTTTTATGTTCTGGAATAGTTTAAGTAGGATTGGTGTTAGCTTTTCTCTGAATGTTTGGTAGGATTCTCCTGTAAAGCCATCTGGGTCAGGACTTATTTTTTGGTAGGGGAGGTGTTTTTTTTTTTTTTTTGACCTGTTCATGTTCAATTTCTTCTTTTGTTATGGGCTGTTCAAATTTTCTACTGCAGTTTATTTAGTTTATGTAGGCCATGTGATTCTAGAAATTTGTCTGCTTCTACTAAGTTTTCAGATTTGTGGGAGTGCAGTTCTTCATAGTATTCTGTTATTATCTTTTTTATTTTGTTTGGGTCTGTTGTGATGTTGCCATTTTATTTTTTATTCATGTTATTGTATCTTCTCCTTCTTTTCCTTAGTTAAATTTTCCAGTGGTTTTTCAGTTTAATCTTGAAGAAACAACTGCTAGTCTGGTTGATTCTTTGTATTGTTTTTCTGTTTCATTTATTTCTGCTCTAATCTATATTATTTCCTATTTTCTAGAGACTAGGTTTTTTGCTGTTCTATTTCTAGTTGTTGGAATTGTTGAGTTAAGAAGTTGATTTTGGCTCTTTCTTCTTTTTTCAAGTGTGCATATATTACTATAAAATGACCTCTGAGTATTGCTTACACTGTGTTCCAAAGGTTTTGGTGTGTTGTATTTTCATTCTCTATTACTTCTAGACTTTTTTTTCCCCCCTGCTACCCAGTAGTTTTCGAGCAGGGTTTTGTTCAGTTTCCATGTATTTGATATTTTCCCCCTGATCTTCCTATTTTAGATTTCTAATTTTATAGAGATGTGATCCTAGAAATGCTTGGAGTATTTCAGTGTTTTTACATTTACTGAGACTTGCTTTGTGGTCTAACATATCTTTCTGGATAAAGATCCATGGCTACTGGAAAATAATGTATATTGTGTTTTTGTTGTTTACAGTGTTCTGTATCTGTCTATGAGGTCAATTTGGCTGATTGTGTTGTTGGGATCTTCTGTATCTTTGTTGAGATTTTTTTTGTCCTTCGTAGAGAGTTGTGTGTTAAAGTTTCCTACCACTATTGTGGAATTGTCTATTTTTTTTTTTCTTTATGTGTTTTGAGGCTCTTTCGTTTGGTGCATTGATATTTATTATGGTTATATCCTCTTGCTGGATTATCTTTTTATCAATATATAATGTCCTTCCTTGTCACTGATACTGGTTCTTGCCTTGAAGTTTATCAGAAATTAATATTGCCACTCCTGCTTTTTTTCAGTTGCCATTGGCTTGATACATTATTTCCATCCATTGATTTCTTTTCTTTTATTTTTTTAATCTTTCTGTCTAAAATGAATCTCCTCTTGTAGGCAGCATACTAATGGGTCTTTTTTAAAAAAAAAAAAAAACATTCTGCCACTCTCTCTTGATTGGTGCATTTAATCCATTCACATTCAGTGTAGTTAATGATAAGTATAAGTTTACTGCTGTCATTCTTCAGTGTTCTTTATTGTGGTGTTGATGCCTCTTTGTTCTGAATATTTTTTTCTCTGCTTAATTTTGCTATTTGATTTTCTTTTATTTATTAATTTTTGTTGTTAACTTTGTGTTTACTGAATCCTTATAATTTTCTTCCTTCTTATTTTGGTTAGAAGGTTTATTGATTTTCTTTGCAGGTACCCTGTAATTAATTTTCATCTTCCTAAGTTTGAAGCAATCTGTTCTATGTTGATATTGTGCTAACTTCCTTTCCATTTGGAAGTTCTTCAATTATGTTATTTATTCTGTCTTTTTGATTTGTAGTGGTTGCCATTGACAGATTGACTCTTCTGGTTCTCTTTTTTCAGAATTACACGTTTATTTTAATTTTGAGAATTCTTTTTCTGGGTTGGTTTCTGAGTGAAGTTGTCATACTTATTAATCTTCAGTTACTGTCTTCCATTATTGTCCTTCTGTCCGTAAAACTCCCTTAGCATTTCTTGTAAGGTTGGTCTGGTTTTAACAAATTCCCTTAGTTTCTGCTTATCTGGAAATCTAATTTCACCGTCATATTTGAGGGACAGTTTTGAGGGTTATATAATTCTTGGTTGGCAATCTTTTTCTTTCAAAGTTGTGTATGTCATCCCATTGTCTTCTTGCCTGCGTGGTATCTACTGAGAAATCATTGCTTAGTTTGCCCTTTGTAGGCAACAATTAATTTTTCCTGAGCTTCTCTCAAGATTCTTTCTTTGCCTTTGGTTTTGGAAGGTTTGATTATGATTTGCCTTGGTTACTCTCTTTTGGGACCTATCTTGCAAGGGGTCCTTGAGCTTCTTGTGTATCTTTTACTCTTTCATGATATGAGGGAAATTTTCTGGTAACAAGTCTTTGACAATTTTCTGTGTATATTTTTTTGCTTTATCCTGTTCTGGAATTCCAATCACATGTATGTTATTTTTCTTAATATTGTCCCAAATGATTCATTGTCTTTCTTCAATTTTTTTTCAGTCTTTTTTTCTGGTTTTACCTCTTTCAAACTGGTATCAGGGAATTTGTCTTTTAGCTGGCTAATCCATTCTTTAGTCAATTCAGTTCTACTCTTTTTTCATTCCAATGTGCTGTCTAGCTCAGTAATTTTATTCTTAATCTTCTGGGTTTGTAATTGCTGTTTTTGTATGATTAGTAGTTGTCTATTTATTTTGTCATTTTGTTTTTGTGTTGTTTG
>NW_006922028.1:2386492-2391761 GCF_000298275.1 Orycteropus afer afer | reverse complement strand
TCAGCTCTTGACCTGGTTTTGACTAAAGATATTGAGCTTTTCCATCACCTCTTGCCACAGATGTAGTCAATCTGATTCCTGTGTGTTCCATCTGGTGAAGTCCACATGTACAGCCACCGTTTGTGTTGTTGTAAAAAGGTGTTTGCAATGAACAAGTCGTTGGTCTTGCAAAATTCTACCATGCAAGTTCCAGCATTATTCTTTCACCAAGGCCAAATTTTCCAACTACTGGTGATTCTTCTTTGTTTCTAGCTTTTGCATTCCAGTCACCAGTCACCATTAACACATCTTGTTTGCAAGTTTGGTCAATTTCAGACTGCAGAAGTTGATAAAAATCTTCAATTTCCTCATCTTTGGCTTTTGTGATTGGTGCATAAATTTGAATAATAGCTGTATTAATGGGTCTTCCTTGTAGGCGTATATATCCTATCACTGACAGCATTGTACTTCAGGACAGATCTTGAAACATCCTTTGTTATGATGAATGCCACGCCATTCATCTTTAAACTGTTGTTCCTGGCATAGTAGATCATATGGTTGTCTGATTCAAAATGGCCAAAACCAGTCCATTTCAGTTCACTAATGCCTAAGATATAAATCTTTATACGTTCCATTTCATTTTTGACAACTTCCAATTTTCCTAGATTCATACTTCATACATTCCATGTTCTGATTATTATTGGATATTTCTCCTCAATTTGAGTGGTGCCATGTCAGCAAATGGAGATCTCAAAAGCTTTACCTTATCCATATGAGTAAGGCTGATTTTACTCTGATAATGCAGCTCTTTCCCAGTCCTACTTTGAGAGCTTCTTAAGCTAAGTGACTCATCTTCCTCCTCTGTATTTCTGGACTATTCATGAAGCTGCGCAGTAATGTATCAGACAGTGTTTCTCTGCTATTCATAAAGTTTTCCCTGGCCAATTCTTTGAGAAGTGGATGGCCACCTCCTTTTTCCTAGTCTGTCTCAGTCTGCAAGCCTGGCTGATAACTGTGCAACAGGTGCACCCCACTGGGTTTGAAACACCAGTGGCACAGCCTCAAGTCTCACAGCAACACGTCACCACAGTAGGACAAACCGACAGACAAGTTTGTCTCCCTTAGCTGTTAGAAAGCCCTCCAACCACCCTTACCTGGGTCCCTGTGGCTGGCTAACTCCTCGATATACTTATAGATTGTTATTATTGTTATTGCAGGATTGTATATGTAATAGTATTCACCCTTGTTGCCTTTAAATCTTGTGCTCCTCTATATCTTCCACTGTCTTGATTTTTTTTTTTTTCATTGTGCTTTAGGTGCAAATCTACAGAGCAGAATTTGTTTTACATTCAACATTTTGTGTACATTTGGTTTCACTTCCCAATTACCATCCCAACCTACTCTCCTCCTCTCCCTTCCCAGTAACCACACCCCCTCCATACCCTTCATAGTTATGCACTCCTGTGTGTCCTGCATTTCCTCCTTGTGAATGTTGCCCCTCTGGTGGCCCGTGGTTGATTGCTTGCCTTGATCATTTTGTGCTGAACTCCCCTTTATTATATATTGCCTTCCCCTTTAACCAGGTTAATACATGTCTAACCTCTAGTTAGTGATTTAGCCTCCCTTCCCTTTCCACCCCTGGTGATCTTGAAAGAATGATTCTTTTTCTTTTTCTTTTTTTAAATTCTGATTTGGGTAAAAGTTTACAGAGCAAATTCACTTTCCATACAGCAGTTCACACACACATTGTCTCATGGCATTGACTACAATTTACCCCAATGTAACAGCTCCCCTCCCACTTCCTCCCAATAGTTACCTCTTCCCTGTGTCCATCCCTCCATGCACTCCTGCCCCCTGCACTGTCTTCCTGTGCATAAACAGCTCTTCTTTTTCCCATGATTGTTCTCTCCAAGGAATATATCTATCTCAGGTAAATGTTCAACTCATAAGCCTGTCTTTTGTTTGGCTGGAAGCCACAGGTGTGGGTTCAATTCCAGACCTGAAGGTCAGCTACGGACCATAGTCTCAGTGGTTCCACTAGGGTCTGTCAGACCAGCAAACCTGCCCCTCCCCTTTTTTTTCCCAAATGATTTTGGGAAAACATTGTTCTCCCTCTCTATCCAGAATCTTCTCCATAGATCCCTCTCCAAGTGGTTGACAGTGGTAGCTGGACACCATCTAGTTCAAGAATGATTCTTTCTCTGTGTAAATATTCTCCTAATTTCTTACAGTAGTCTTCTTATATAATTTTGTCATTTTGTGATTGACTAATTTATCTCAGCATAATGTTCTGTAAGTTCATCCATGTTATGACATGTTAATTATTTTAGTGTTTACTGAGACTTTATGATTTTCTTCTTTTTTATTTTGGTGAAAAAGCTTATTAATTTTCTTTGATTTTACCCTGTAATTTATTATCATATTCCCTAGTTTAAAGCAGTCCATTCTGTCTTTATATAGTCTTGACTTCTGCTATGTTTGGAAGTTTTATGAGTACTCATTTATTCCCTGTTTTTGTTTTGTGTAGTTATCATTGTTTACAAATTGAGATCTCTGGTTCCCTGTTTTCAGTCTTGTAGGTTTGTTTCATTTTTGATACTTCTCTATCTGGGTGGATTTCCAGGTGACATTGTTGTGTGTCTTAAACTCCAGTTGTTGTCTTCTGTTGAGTCCATGTCTGAAAGACTCCTTTTAGCATTTTTCTAAGGTTGGTCTGTTTTTCGCAAATTCTTTTAATTTATGTTTATCCGGAAATGTCCTAATTGTGCTGTAGTATTTGAGAGACAATTTTGCTGGATATGTAATTCTTGGTTGGCAATTTTTTTCTTTCAGGGTTCTATATGTGTCACCCTATTTCTTTCCTGCCTGAATTATTGCTATCAATAAATCAGAGCTTAGTCTCATTGGCTCTCCTTTGTAGGTGGCTTTTTGTTTTTCCTGAGCTCCTTTCATTCTTTAGTTTTGGTAAGTTTGATTGTGATATATCTTGGTGATTTTCTGTGGAGGTCTATCCTATTTGGTATTTATTGAGTTTCGTGAATGCATATCTTCTCATCTTTCATGATATGAGGGATGTTTTCTTTCAACAAATCTTCAATATATTTTTGGTGATTTTTTGTCTCTTCTGTTCTGGAATTCTGATCACATCTAAGTATTCCTCTTTATGGTGTCTCACATGGTTCTTAGGCTTTCTTCATTTTTTTAATTATTTTTTGAGATTATTTCTTTAAGATTTGTGTTGAGAGATTTGTCTTCAATGTCACTAATTCTGTTTTTCATTGATTCAGTACTACTGCTTTTTCCTTCCAATGTATTATCTATTTCTGGTATTTTAGGGTTAATATTCTAGATTTCTATTTATACTTTTTGTGTGGTTTTTAAGTTTCCATTCATTTTTTTCAATTTGATTTTCTTTTTATTTTTTCAATTCTTCTAGAGTTATGTATGTTTTTCTTGATTTTGCCTGTGGCTTCTCTGAGCTTCCTCTCAATCTGTTTAAGGTATGTAAATAGAATTCTTTTGAACTCCTTATCAGGGAATTCCACTAGCATTTTTTCCTTTGGAATATTTTCTAGCCCTGTAGTTTGGAAACTTGTTTGAGCTATCTTACCCTGTGTGTGTGTGTATGTGTGTGTGTGAGTGTGTGATTTGAAGTTGTCTGTGGTCTCCAAGACATTGTAGTGTTATTGTATTAATTTGTTGATTTTATGTGGTTTGCTTCACCCTGATATTTTGTTTTGTTCTATTTTATCTGGGCATCAGGATGAACATGTTACTCTGGTTGCTAGTTTGGCAGCACTGGTGCACTCACCACCTGTCTCTGTGTGGATTTGGTCACAGGTGGGATTGTGGGTATGAGTCTCTGATCATTGATCCCACAGAGGAGCTGAGGGCAGGCCATCTGTTGTCAGTCCAGTAGTGGTAGAGCAGGTGGTGGCACTCTCTCAGTGGGTGAGGCAATAAGTGTGTGTGGGGAAGGCTGGGTAGGATCACTGGCTCTCAACTCTCTCATTGTGTGATCACTGAAATGGATGCTGGTGCAGTTCTGGGAAAATGGAGCTGGTTATCTTGTTCTTGCTTCAATCAGAACACAGCCTGCAATAATTAGATCTGATTGGCAGTTTACCATTCCTTGTTTACTATTTTCATTCAGTCTCTTCCTCTATTTAGTGTTGAATCTACTTTTTTTTTTTTTTTTTTTACCTTTTCCTTTGAAGCTCTGGGATTCAGAATTGTCATCTGTAGCTGTTTCCTTTGCTTTTTCAAGTCTTTGTTGTAGAGGGTCTAGATTGTGTAACTGTCTATTCTGTGATCTTGGAATGTCCTCCTTTGTTGATTTGTTGTTGTATATCTTCCCTACACTAATTAATTTCTATACTTATACTATTTTTTCTTCTTCTACTATTTTGGGCTTTTATCTTTTGTTCTCTTTATAGTTTCTTGAGTTGGGCATCTACATCTTTTATTTTTATCATACCTTTTTTTCTAACATATACATGTAATACTATAAATTTTCCTCAAAACCCTACTTCAACTGTATCCTAGAAGTACAAATTATTTTCTAAATTGTATTGTGTTATTTTCTTTGACACATAGGTTTATTTAGAAGATAGTGTAGAGGTTAATATCCCAGCAGTTGGTGATTTTCTAATAATCATATATTATGGATTTCTGCCTTAATTTCAGCAGTCACCTGCTGGGATCCAGGTGAGGAGAGGAAACCCAGGCACACCCAAAGCAGCAGGGTGGGAGAGTGGAAGAAAGGGGATTAAAAGGCCCAAGAACTGGGTCAGAGGAGGAATTAGTCACAGGGACCCAGGTAAGGGTAGTAGAAAAGGTTTCCAACAGGGAGACAAGCATGTCTGCCCGTTTGTCCTACCATGGTGATGCATTGATGTGAGTTTTGAGGCTGAGCCACTGGTGTTTCAAACCCAGTGGGATGCACATGGTGCACAGGTATCAGCCCAGCTTACAGGCTGAGACAGACTAGGAAGAAGGAAGAGCTGTCCACTTCTCAAATAATTGGCCAGGGAAAACCTTATGAATAGCAGAGAAACACTGTCTGATACATTACCACGAAACTTTATGAATAGTCCAGTTAGGTTAGAAGGCTTTCAAAATAGGACAGGGAAAGAGCTGCATCATCAGAGTAAACCCAGCCTTACTCATATGGATAAGGTAAAGCTTTTGAGACCTCCATTTGCTGATGTGGCACCACTCAAATTGAGGAGAAACAGCTGCAGACATCCATTAATCATCAGAACATGGAATGTACGAAGTATGAATCTAG
>NW_006922028.1:2382025-2386392 GCF_000298275.1 Orycteropus afer afer | reverse complement strand
CTGGGTCAAATGGTATTTGTATTTCCAACTTTTGAAGGAATCGCCATACTGCTTTCCACAATGGTTGTACCATTTTACAGTCTGCTTATGGATTTCTTAAACACTTAGAAGGAGATATAGATATAGATGATATAGATAAAGATATAGATATAATCTTCTGAATTTCTTAGCAGGTAGTTCTACTACCTGTTCTTCCTCAGGGAGGTTTTTCAGTTTTTTTATTCTGCTTACTTGCTTGCACTATCTTATCCTATTTCTTTGTTTGAATTGAACTTATCTGTTGTCTTTGAGACATTTTGGGATTGTTGTTTTTCTTGGATAATTATGTGTTGGTTTGTTTCATCTTGAATTTTTCTTTTGCTTTGTTTTGAATTGTAGAGGTGGGTGGGATAGGCATGCTTCTTTGGTTGCTAGTTTGAAAGCACTGGGACAGTCCCACCTGCCTCTGTGTGGGTGGAATAACTTGTGGGAATGTGAGTGTAGCTTTCTGTTGAGTGTGAAGAAGAGCTGCAGATGGGATGAGCAGGTGTTGTCCACCATCAGTTGTTGATCCAGTGGTGCAGGAGCAGGTGGTGGTACTGTTGGGTGAAGTGTAGGTGTTAGATGTGTTAGGGATGGTCAACTAGTGGAGAATTAATATCTATCTCCCATTAGATGGGGTAAGGAGAAAAAAGAAGAAACTATAAGAAATTTTTAAAAAAGTGCAAATGGATGAGAAGGAAGATGGTTAAAGATACAAGAAGAATAGAAAGAGGGAGAAACAGGCAAATATAAAGGAATAAAGAGTGACTAAAAGACAAGGAAAAAGGAGCAAAAAAAAAAAAAAAAGGAGGGGCTCATAGGAGCTCTGGTCAACCAGCAGCAATGATAACAGGGGACTCTGACATGATCCATGGGAATGTGCATGCCCTGGAGTAGGCAGCGAGAGTCTGGTGCACATACACGTACCCCTGACAGAGGTAGTAACGTGCTCTTGAGATCAGTGGTTGCAAGTACTGTCAGTGACGTAGGTGTAGGGAAAATAATCTATAGGGAGAATGATGAGCTGCAGACACTGACTCTGTCTGCTTCGGGCATGGCATCACAGGTGTCGGGGTTTGTGGGAGGAGGTGGTCTGAGGAACCATGTGGTGTGTGATATGGCTGGGCGCTGTCTCCAGCCACTATTTTGGTGAGGGAGGGAATAGGACTCACCCATTGTTCCTGGAAAGATGTGATTAGGGAAGTAGTGAAGCCTCTCCAGTCCCAATTTACTGTTAAGAGCTCAGTGCACTTCTGGGCACATACAGCTGATTATCCAGCTTCTACCCAGAGTCAGTCAGGTCAAGGTTTGCCCAGAGTCCATCTTCTTCAACTGCCACCCTAAAGGCCTTCCCCTTCCTGTGTGCCCTCAAGCCAAATGTTTAATGATTATGGTAGTTAAGGTTGTTGTTAACTTGCCTGGGCCTGGTTGAATGGCTAGGCAGCTGGTGGTAGTTATACCCCATGATGAGACTGGCAATCATCTCCATGGTGGGATCTATGACAAGCAGCTGAGTAGCTGCTTTAGGGATATAGTCTGCTTCCATTATATAAGAAGCAACTCTGAGGAAGGTCTCCAGCCTTTTAGCACATTTGAACCCTGCATGTAGCCAAGTCATTGTTCAACAGCCTGCCATGCCATGCTGATCTTGAGACTTCTTCTGGAGTTGAATTAGTGGCTTGCTATGTTGTTTGGTAACATCGGGACTGTGCCCTTTTACTTGTCGACCTTGGGCTTGTCAGCTTCAGCAGCCACCAGCTGTCTGAATGAAGAAAAGCCTCCAGTTTCAGTGGGCAGGAAGCAGAAAGCAGAGCTAAAGCCCAAGTTTGAGGGGCTTTCACCCAGCCCCTAGAGCCTGGCACTTTGAACTCGGACTTAAAGCCTCCAAACTGTAAGAGAATAAACTCCTGTTTGTTAAAGCCATCCCATCTGTGGTATATTCCTGTCAGAGCAGTACTAGGGAACCAAAACAATGACCTCTAGTAAGTCATTACACCTTCTTCACTCTGCAGTCTGTTTGTGCTGCTGGAAATCTCATCCATCTCCCTGCATTTTCCTCTTGAAGATACAGCACATATTCTGCTCCACTTGATTCTCCTCAGATCTGTCCAAGCTGTGTCTCTCTCCCAGTGTGGATTCCATGAAGTTGGTTTCTCCTTGTCTGTGTGGAATGCCTTTTGTGTCTCAAAAAGGCCATGTTTCATCATGCCTGGCTTCTTCTCTCTTCTCAGATACTGTCTTCATCTTCACTCTGTTTCCCTTTCCAGTCAGCACTCAATCTAATTGTTTAACCTCTCATTTGATCCTCAGAGTTCTAGGATCATTATCTGTACTTGGTTCACTCAGTAAAAAACCAGGTCTTTGTGGTAGAGGGATTAAGCAGGAGGATGTGTCACTAAGATGCCATCTTTTTTCTACCTTCTTATTAAACCAGTATTGCATTTCTGAAATAAAGTTAATGTGTTCAAGATGTATTAATTATTTGTGAATTCTAATATTTTCTTTAGGATTCTTGCAACTATGTTTATGAAAGAGATTAATCTGGAACTTCTCTTTCTTGTATTGCCAAGTTTATGTATATCGAATATGCTTATCTTATAAATCAAATTGGAAAATCTTTTCTGTTTTTTCTTCTTTGGAATAATTTATGGATAATTAGTAGCTTTTTATTTTTTATTTTTTTAAAAAAACCCCAAAATCAAACTCACTACCATTGAGTCAACTCTGACTCATAGTGATCCCCTTTGGGTTTCTGAGGTAGTAAATTTTTATGGAAGTAGGTTGTCCAGTCTTCCTTCCATGGAGTGGCTGGTGGGTTTGAATTGCCAACCTTCTGGTTAGCAGCAAATGCCTTAGGCACTATGCCACCAGAGCTCCTTAAGTGTTGGGAAAATTCATTGGGAAAATCATTTAGGATGGAGTGTTCTTTGTAGGAAGATTTTAAATGTATTCTGTGTTTTTTAAAGAAAATAAAAATAAAATAAAAGCAACCACTGCCATTGAGTTGATTCCAACTCACAGTGACCCTATAGGACAGAGTAGGACTGCCGCATAGGGTTTCCAAGCCTGTAAATATTTATAGAAGTAGACTGCCTCATCTTTCTCCCATGGGATGGTTGGTGAATTTGAACCACTGACTTTTTGTTTACCAGTTGAATGCTTAACTACTTGTGCCATCAGGTTTCCTTTAAAAATATAAGCCCACCAGTCTTCATCAGACCAGTAAGCTTATTTTATTTATTTATTTATTTTTATGATTTTGAGTTTTGTTCCACATTTTTTTCACACTCTATCTGGGACCTCCTATTATGATCCCTCAGAGATGTCAGCAGTGGTAGTCAGGCACCTTGTAGTTCTTCTGATGTCAGGGTCATGAAGGCTGGGATTCATGTAGTCCATTAGTCCTTCAGACTAATTTTTTTCTTGCATCTTTGATTTTTTTTTTTTCCCCATGTTTCTTTGCTCCAGATGGGGAGAAACCAGTAGTTGCGTCTTAGATGTCTCTCAGAAGCTTTTAAAAACCCAGTCACTACCAAAGTAGGATATAGAAACGTGGTCTTTGTGGTCTCCGTGATTGTCAGTTGACCTCGGTGTGCCCTGAGACTGTGGTCCTGAGCTTCCATACCCAGTGACTCATTCCCTCAAGGTGTTTGGTTATGATTAAGAAGTTTTCATAACTTTACCCCCTCTATGCTCCACTACATTCATGGGTATATTTTCAGTACCTATAAATACATGGGTAGAGATAAGATCTGCCAAACCTTTGTGTATTTGTCGGTGTATTCCCATTTGCCTTCCCACTTCTGTTCAGCTTGAGTTTGTATCTATATACTTATGTTGTTGTTGGTGTTAGGTGCCGTCGAGTCATTTCTGACTCATAGCACAGCAGAACGAAATACCGCCTGATCCTGCGCCAGCTCCATGATCTTTGCTATACTTGAGCCCATTGTCACAGCCACCATGTCAATCCATCTCGTCGAAGGCCTTCCCCTCCTTTGTCAACCCTCCACCTTACCAAGCATGACATCCTCCAGGGAATGGTCCCTTCTGACAATATGACCAAAGTAGGTGAGACGAAGTCTGGCCATCCTCGTTTCCAAGGAGCATCTCTGCTGTACTTCCTCCAGGACAGATTTGTTAGTTCTTTTGGCAGTCCATGGTACCTTCAGCCTTCTTTGACAGCACCACAACTCGAAAGCATCAACTCTTCTTCGGCCTTCCTTACTCATTGTCCAGCTCTAACATGCACACGAGGTGATTGGAAATATCATGGCTTGTGTCAGGCACACCTTAGTCCTCAAGGAGACATCCTTGCTCCTCAGCACTTGAAAGAGTTCCTTCGCAGC
>NW_006922028.1:2354310-2374660 GCF_000298275.1 Orycteropus afer afer | reverse complement strand
GGTAGATCTTCATCCATTTCAGGAGGTGACATATGATCTAGAACCAATGGTACTGAAGGAGGAGGTCGAAGCTGCAATGAAAGAATTGGCAAAGAACAAGGCTATGGGAATTGATGGAATACCCATTGAGATATTTCAACAAACAGATGCCCCATTGGAGGCACTCACTCGGTTATGCCAAGAGATTTAGAAACCCAGCTGACTGGAAGAGATCCATATTTGTACCCATTCCAAAGTGAGTTTGTTTTTCTTTTTGGGTTCATGCAAGTTTATATTTATGACAACTTCCTGGTGAATTTTTCCCTTTGACATTATGAAATACTCCTTTTTATCTCTAGTGATGTCCCTTGTCTTAAAGTCTTCTTTGACAGTATTATTAAAGCCACATCAGTTTTCTTGTGGTTAATGTTTGCATGGTGTATGTTTTCATCCTTACACCCTTCAACTTTTATGTTTCCTTATGTGTGTCTTTTGAAAGAGTATATATTTGACTTTTCATTTTATTTTTTAAGACAGAATTTTAAATATTTTAGAAGAAATAACATCTTTTTTTAGAAACCACACAGAAAATAATTTCATTTTTATACTTTTCACATTTCATTTATCATTTTGATGAAAACATATTCAAATTTTATACAATTTGGGTACAACTTTAGTTTTTAATTATTTTGATATTTGAGAATGACTGTAACTTGAAATAGGAGCTCTGGTTTGAATGAACAAATACAAAAATAGAGCTCAGAAGAAAACACTGAATAGAAAGGGGAAGAAAAAACCCTTTCAGAGGTGATCTGCTTACATTAAAACAAGCTAAAGTAACAAGTGAGAAAATTTTATTGCGCATGATCCACATAGAATTCAAGAAAAAGACATTATAAAACTAAGAAAAATGAAGATCTACGTACTGCTCAAAACAGGAAAAATGAACAAGAAAATGATTCTTATCAAATTCACAACTTGAACAAATCAGATGAAATCTCTAAGACTTCCTATTTTTTAATTTGATGAAGATTTAATTACTGTTCAAAATAATTGGAATGCTTGTGTTCCTGTTTTAATTAATTCCTGAGCCCGGCAAAGGTCCTAGGCTGCCCTCATGCTCTGCCCTCTTAGCTGTTTCCTGTAAGTACTCAAGCTTCTCTTTCCCCTCTTCTTCTCAGACACCCAGCACCTCCTCTGCATGGATTTTGGGTTTTATCAAGCCTTTGAGCTTGTTCTGCTCTCCAGTTTTCAAGCAAGGCACTAGAAAGCTTGACTACCTGCTTAGAAAGGGGTAGAAGTGAGACAGAAACAAAAGACTCCTGGTGGCCCAGTGGTTAAATGATCAGCTGCTAACTGGAAGGTCAGGAGTTTGAACTCACCAGCTTCTCTGTAGGGCGAAGATGTGGCAATCTGCTTCCATAAAGATTTTACAGGCTTCTCAGCCCTGTAGGGCAGTTGTACTCTGTCCTACTGTATCTGTGAGTTGGAATCAAGTAGGTGGCAGTGGATCTGGGCTTGGGGATAGAAGCAGAGTGAATCCAGAAAGAAAAAATAAGAATGAATGTTTCAATAATTATTGTGCCATAAGGATATAATGCCCTTGGCCAGAGAAGTGAAATGCTGTTCTCTCCTTGGCAGAATCACTCTGTGAGAACTCTTGAGGCCAGGGATCCTGCGGTGACTGCAGAGTTCCCAACCTCTAGCAAAGTGCAGGGCTCAGCAGCAGGTGCCCAATGATTTTTATTAAATGAATTAACTAGGTGGAAAGCAATTAATATCTTTCGTTTGAGTTACTCAGAGTTACAATATTATTTTAACTAACAGGGGGAGGCAAGATGGTGGATTTTCTGTTTATAGTCAGTTCACATCTATCCCAGAACAGCAAGTCCGTCTAGAAGAATATGACATCATAATCCACTCTGTGTTTCTTAATTTAGCTAAAATCAGAAATGTTAAAGGTTTCTGTGAGCCATAGAAGACCTCCCTAAAGAGAAAATCTGAAGGAAAACCTATTTAGAATATACCGAAACTGATAAATCTCCACGGTCTATTTGTGGCTGTGCAGAGTTAAATGAAGTATTGTTATACTTGCTTCAACAAGATTCTGATGTGTGAAAGTTTTTTCAATGGTATGACTTGATATGAAATATAGATTTCATATTTATTAATATTGACCAATTTGGTCATAAAGTATTTGATTTCTTTTATGCTATTGGGAAATATGCCCTCACAAAAGGTCTCCCTTGGAGAAGATAAACAATAAACAGTATGCCTTCATACTGTGGGGGAAAGTTGGTTTCTTAATATTTGTTATCAAATTCCTATTTTATGAGTTTTTGAAAGTGCCATAAATCAGTGCAGTTACTGTTATGTCTATAGCGGATGGGTTGGGAGAAGTTGGCAGTACCACAGGAACCAACTTGGACTTAAGTCCCAAGGTGGTCAGAGCCTTCTCTAGGTCAACATTTTAAGGGCTATTGCATTCAATGACAGCTGACCACCCCCTTGCTTGCCCAGTCCCCAGCCCAGCATTGCATTGTGGAAAATAACAGGTCTCTGTCTCTAGACAGAATTGTGCACAAATCGCATTGTTGTTCTTTTTTTACCTGAGCATACTTTATTTCTTTCTTTGTCCAAGGTGGGAGACCTCTGTCCTGTTAAACTGGTGTCCTGTACTTTCTTGAGGGAGGACTTTCTACTTGTTGCCTGACAGATAATTTAGGATTCTTCTGTATGCAAAGTGGAACATCTGGGAGGAAAAAAGCCTCCTATTTAAAATAATTCTTGGTCTGATTTTATTATGTGGTTTTATTTTGAGAAGATTTTTTTCTCAGATACCTTTTGAACATTCTAAATCCCTTTTGATTCAATTAGTTGGTTTGAAAACATGGAAATTAGATGATAATTTCAGATTTTACAAATGGTTTGCTTGTTTAGGAATGAAAAACTGGAATAAAAAATAACTAGATACAGTAAGAATGCTGAATATACTGGGACTGCCAGAACAGACAAATCCGTCTTAGAAACTGTAGCCAGAGGAATCCTTAGAAGTGAGGACCATGAGATTTTGGCTCACTTACTTCGAACATGTCACCAGGAAAAAACAATTAGTAGGAAAGGCCATCATGTTTCATGGAGTATCAGTGAAAATGAGAGGAGCCCTCAGTGACATGGTTTGACACAACAGCCACAACCATTGACTCAAACATAACAATGGGCATGAAGATGGAGCGGGACCTGGCAAGGTTTTGTCACCATGATTCAGAGCTGACTTGTCAGCAGCTAGGAACAGCAAAATCTTGAAACTGAGAGCAGCTGCTAAACTTAATGTTAAATTAAATTCGTTCAACTTAATTCACTTTTTTCAGGGAATATAGATATAAATTTTGTAGTTACATGTTACAGGCAAAATTAAATAAAGCAATAAACATCAACAATACTAATAAAGCTCTTTGTATTTTGAGAAAAGGGAAAAAAATGAACATAACTTTAGAACAAAGTCTCTATTTTATCTCAAAGTTCTCATCATATCATATGTATACATGTAAGAAAGACCAGTTAATATTGCTGTTAATCAAATTTACACACCAGTCACTAAAGCCAAAGATGATTAAATTGAAGATTTTTATCAACTTCTACAGTCTGAAATTGATCGCATGCAATCAAGATGCATTGATAATTACTGGTGATTGGAATGTGAAAGTTGGAAGCAAAGAAGAACCATCACTATTTGGGAAATATGGCCTTGGTGAAAGAAATGACATAGGAGATGAGGTACTAGAATTTTGTAAGACCAACAACTTACTCATTGAAATACTGCTTTTCAACAACATAAACGGTGACTATTCATGTGAACCATGCCAGATGGAATGCCCAGGAATGAAATCTGCATCCTGATACCTGACAATCAAGGAGATTTTCTCTAGGTTGTTTGTTTTTTTTTTTTTAAATGTTTTTTCATTTTCTTCTTTTAAATTCCATATATTTTCTCTGACTGATATTTTACATGGAAATTATTTATTTTCATTTCCAGTTATTTGACAACATTGTTCAGACACTGTGGTGTTCAGTTCTTGAGTTTGGGAGATGAGAGAGGATGGTCTAGGGAATAGACCAAAAGGTTCATTATTCCATGTCCCCTAATATTTGAAAACTTTTCTGGTGCAATGGAGCAGGTATGAACTTTTCAACCATCCCTTTAACATTCCCTCTTCCTATTTCTTTCCTATATATTTATTTCCCTTTTCACCTCTTATCTTCCCTCAATTAACATTTAATAAATGCAGACCTACATCATTTGTCCTCTCCTCTAGGCAGACTTGATGACATTGGTCACAGAGAAGTCAACCAAGAACTTGACTGTGTTGTTGGTAGGTGCTGTTGAGTCATTTCTCACTCATAGCAATCCTATGGACAAAAGAACAAAACACTGTGTGATGATTAAGGTTATGGTGTCCACTTGGCTGGGTCTAGTTTTGAGTGGCTGGGAAGCTGGTGGTATTTATTCCCCATGATGGTACTGACAATCAGCTCCATGGTGGAATGTGCTGCGAGCAGCTGAGTAGCTGCTTTAGGGATGTGGGCTGTTTCTCGTGCACAAGGAGACACTTTGGGAATGGTCTGCAGCTTTGGGCAGCTTTTTTTGAATCCTGCATGTAGCCGAGTCGTTATTCAGTAGCCTGCCATGCTGCCTGCCAATTGTGGAACTCTTAATGGACTTGAATAAATGGCCTGCTGTGTGGTTTGGTAATATCAGTACTGTGCTTTTTTACTTGTCAACCTTGGGTTTGTCAGTTTCAGCAGCTAGCAATGAAGCTGCCTGAGTGAAGAAAAGTCTCCAGCTTCAGTGGGCCAAGAACAGGAGGCAGAACTGAAGTTCGAGTTGAGGGGCTTTCACTCAGCCCTTAGAGCCTGGCACTTTGAACTCGGCCTTCTAGTCTCCAAAATTGTAAGAGAATGAATCTCTGTTTGTTCGAGCCATCCCCTTTGTAATATTTGACTGTTGTTGTTATGTGCCGTGGAGTTGGACCCGACTCATAGCGACCCCTCCTTGGGTTTCTGAGGTCGTATCATTACAGAAGTAGATTGCCCAACCTTCCTTTCGAGGAATGGCTGGTGGGTTACACTAAAGGGAACCAAAACACACTGCCTGGTCCTGTGCCATCCTCACAATCATTGCTATGCTTGAGTCTGTTGTTGCACCCACTGTGTCGGTCTATTTCAGTGAGGGTCTTCCTCTGTTTTGCTGATCCTCTACTTTACCAAGCGTGATGTCCTTCTCCAGAGACCAGTTCCTCCTGATGACATGTCCAAAGTACGTGAGATAAAGTCTTGCCATCTTCCCTTGTAAGGAGCACTCTGCCTATACTTCATCCAAGACAGATTTGTTCATTCTTCCAGCAGTCCCTGATCTATTCAGTATTCTTTGCCAACACCATAATTCAAATGCATCAATTCTTCACTTTTCCCTATTCATTGTCTAGCTTTAGCATTCCTAATAGGTGATTGAAAGTACCATGGCTTTGGTCAGGCACTTTAGTCTTCAGAGTGACATCTTTGCTTTTTAATACTTTAAATAATTTTTTTTTTCAGCAGTTTTTCCCAACGCAATACATTGTTTAATTTCTTGGCTAGTGCTCCCAAGGTGTTGATTGTGGATCCAAGTAAAATGAAATCCTTGACAACGTCCCTCTTTTCTGCGTGTATCATGATGTTGCTTATCAATCCACTTGTGAGGATTTTTGTTTTCTTTATATTGACATATAATCCATACTGAAAGCTATAATCTTTGATCTTCATCAGTAAGTACTTCAAATCATCTTCCACTTTCTGTGAGCAAGATTGTGTCATCTGCATATCACAGGCTGTTAATGAGTCTTCTCCAATTCTGATGCTGCATTCTTCTTCATATAGTCCAGCTTCTCAGATTATTTGCCCCGCATACAGATTGAATAAGTATGTGAAAGGACACAACCCCAATGTGCACCTTTGTTGATTTTAAACCATACACTATCACTTTGTTCTGTTTGAACAATTGTCTGTATACATGTTGCACATGAGCACAGTTAAGTGTTCTGGAATTACCATTGTTATCCATAGTTAGTTATGATATACGTAGTCAAATGCCTTTTCATTGTCAATGAAACACTTCTTTTGTACATACTATGCCTTCCTGGCTGAGAGAAATTTCTGACTTTTGTAGTATATTAGAAATATTTCCTATTCAGTTCTATTTCTTTTTCTATGAGAGAGATTTTTAATGGAATGCCTTAAGATTGATTTTCAAATGCCAAGAAGAAATGGTTAGAAGTGAAAAATTTTTAAAGCTAGGATGGTGTAAAGGGAAATTCAATTTCTTATTTTGAGATTAATTGATAGTCTTCCTGGAGTCATCAATATCTCTACAGAGCATTTTAGTTTCATTAGCTTTACCCTTCAACAAGCTATATCAGAAAGATAGGAATTTTGCAGATGGCATTGGATCATGCTTCATTTCTGGTCAGATCATACCATAATGATGCCACTTATTCATCCATAAAAGCTTGTGGAAGTGCACTGAACATCTGCACATAATGCAGCCATTCATGCAAAGAAAGCCATGGACTCTGTTTAATCACAAGGAATCTGTGAGCTTTCCCTTCTTCCTCAGTCTGCCTCCAGAGTTTCAACTGCCCTGAGAGAGAAGTGCCAACAGCCCATTAGCCTGATGAGCTAATCCATAGAAACCTGCTCTTTCTGCCCTCATGGATGCCTGGCTGGAGCTGGGGTGCAGCCAACATGCATTTAATTCTTCTGGAACCTGAACAGCAGCAATTTCCTTCTTTAATCTCACATAGATTATGATTTCCTATGGTAAGAAAAAAAAGATCACCATGTGTTCTTTATAACCTTTGCTGTTGTTGTTGTTATGTGCCATTGAGTCTAACCTTTAGTCAAAGCAAATTTGATGTTTTTTTTTTTTTTTTTTTTTTAATATAGGAAGTCTTTAAACACATGTTCTTATAGAAGTACCTGTTCAGTGAAAAGGATAATAATAGTTCCCTACTCCTAGTCATTGTAGATATCTTCACATTTGTCCAGTTCATAGATTTTTATGAAGCACCTATTGAATACCAGACACTGTAGATATAACAGTTAGCAAGGAAGATATAGTCATTTTATATCTTTCACACAACTCAGCTACAAAATAGAATTTGGACTAATTCCTTGAGAATGTTTATTATTTTTCTAGAGGACAACTCTGCTTTCACTCATTTATAATTATAGCATAGTTTAGATCAGAGCCTAATGAAGGCGTATACCCGAGCAGTTTCACTTCGGACACTTGTCCTTACCTGGTTTGTCTTTAAATAGCTTTATTGTTTCTTCAACTGAATGTAGTTTGCATTTACCCATCACACACAACACACATCTCAATCCATATAGTGGTGATGAAAAGAGTAGGTAGTTCCAGTCTTTGGAAAAGTCCAAGAGCAAGTGAATGTTGTTGTTGTTATGTGCCATGGAGTTGGACCCAACTCATAGCGACCTCTCCTTGGGTTTCCGAGGCAATATCACTACGGAAGTAGATTGCCCCATCTTCCTTCCAAGGAGTGGCTGGTGGGTTTGAACCACCAGCCTTCTGGTTAGTAATCAAGTGCCTTAGGCACTGCGCTACCGCATAGCTTTTGTATTAGTTTCTTATTGATAACCATAACTAACTATTTCACATTTAGTAGTTTTAAATAACACAAATTCATTATCCCAGATTTCTGTAATTTAGAAGTCTGATTGGACTTGGTTTCTCTTCACTGGGACTCAGAGGGCTGAAATCAAGGTGTAGCTGGCTTGGGGACTAGAGGCTCTAGGGGAGAATCACTTCCAAATTCATTCAGTTATTGGCAGAATTCAGTTCCTTATGATTGTAGGACGGAGGTCCCTGTGTTTCCTGCGTTTGAGAGCCCTTCTGAGCTCCTTAAGACCACCTGTATCTTCATCTTCAAACCAACTATGTCACATTGCTTTGAACCTTTTCACAGTTTGGACCTTTCCCTTCTCCTGCCTTGCTGTCTGGCTCCAGCTAAGGAAAGTTCTCTTAAAGTGTTATGTGATTAGATGGGACCCCTGGATAATCCATGTTAGTCTCTCAATTTTTAAATCCTTAACTTTAACACCATCTATAAAGTCTCTTTTTTTTTTTTTTCCACATGGCATAACAAATACACAGGTTTGGGGATCAGGTTGTGGACATCTTTGGGGAACCATTTTGCCTAGTACAGCTCTTAAGAATCTCTTACAAAACCATCTTTCTGACTATAGGCAGTCCCTGGGTTACAAACGAGATCCATTCCTAAATGTGTCTTTAAATTGAATTTGTAGATAAGTCAGAATAGTACTTATGGGTCTTATTTAGCTTCACTTTAGTGTAAGACAGGAGCTCTGGTGGCTCAGTGGTTAAAGCATTTGTCTGCTAACCAAAAAGCTAGTGATTCAAACCCACCATCTGCTCTGTGGGAGAAAGATGAGGGAGTCTGCTTCCACAAAGATTTACAGCCTTGGAAATCCTATGGGGCAGTTCTACTCTGTTCTATAGGGTCACTATGAGTTGGAATTGACTCGATGGTAGTGGATTGGGCTAGGTTGATTTACTGCAAGAAAAGACTTGGACCTTTTTTTTTTTAATGGTTTAGAAGCTTCATGTGCTGCAAGTGAAGGTGATTGTGATGAAGAATTTGTTGCAAGTAGCGGTTGGTTCAGTCGTTTTAAGGTGAGAACAAATTTACACGACCTTAAAGGACAAGTGAGAGTTGCTCGTAAGTCAAACCTTCTGTTAGCAACTTGGGCGCTTACTGTGTTCAACTCTGTACAACGCTATAATATTGGTGCTCCATTTTACAGGTGAAGAAACTGAGAACCAGTTAAACAACTGGATTGCTTCTGACTCGTGGTGACCCGGTGGCCTCAGAGTAGAACTACATTCCATAGGGTTTTCAAGGCTGTCACCTTTTGGAAGCAGATCACCACACCTTTCTTCCAAGGTGCCTCTGGGTAGGTTCAAACTGCCAGCCTTTTGGTTAGTATTCAAGCACTTAATCATTTGCACCAGCCAGGAACACAGAGAGGATTATTTTCTCTAATGTTGGCATGGGATTTGAACTTGGTCTGTTTCAAAAGCCTTAGTTTTTTGCTACAAAATACTGTGTTTCATCTGTGAAAAAAAGTATAAAATATTGTTGATTGGTTGAATACCTATCCATTGGTATAATTTAATAAGTTGGCAAAGTTAAATTTCGTCAGATTACTTAAGAATCCTCAAAAACCTAAGACAGATGAGGACACATATTTATTTTTGTAAGGATAGTACATGTCAGAAATTTACATTCCTTGTTTTTGTCAATTTTCAGGCAAACCAACTAATATAACTTAAAATGTTATTATGTCAAAGTCTTATAACCAAACCAGTCACCATCAAGTTGATTCTAACTCATGGCAAAACTGCATGCTTCAGATCATTAGTATATTTGATGTCTCAATAGATATTCTAGTCTGTTCATCAAATTTGACTGCATTAGCACTCTGAATTAGAACAGATCTTAGAGGTCATTTTTCCTGAATTTCCTCCTAATGTCGGTATCTGCTTTGCAATATTTCTTACTCTCCAACCTCATCCAACTTGGAATTTTTCCTCACTACTAGAATACTTAGAGTGTCAGGGTTTACTTTTGCAAGGTAGCTAGGTTTACTACTGAATAACGTTAACACATATTTCTTTTTTCATTAAATACGAATCTTGATTCTGCCATTTCCCCCCACTGATGTTTATTATAAAGTTTAGGAAAATTGGACGAATATACCCAAATTTTTTGCTAGATACAGGTGAGGTATTTGGGGATTTGGTGCATTCCACTCAAATTTAAGTTCAATGAAAGGAGAGAAACTGTCTTGTGCACCTAGTCCTAAGACCCACAAAACAGGTTCCAAACATATGTAATGAATGAATGAAGCAATGAATGGATGATAGATTTGCATTTATCACACATACAACAGGTAAACAGTTTCATGCTTGGTTTAAGAAATGGTTACATTCATGTTCCTTAGACATTGTGATAGAATGAATGGATTGTATTATAATCATACATTCTTCATTTGAAGGTGTGTAACTGAGAAAAAGGCACCTGAAGGTGCAGTGGCTAAGTGCTCATCTGCTAAGTGAAAGGCTGGCAGCTCAAACCCACTGGCCACTTCCATAGGAGAAAGATGTAGCAGTCTGCTTCTGTGAAGATTACAGTCTTGGAAACCCTATGAGGCAGTTCTACTTTGTCCTGTAGTGTTGCTATGAGTTGGAATTGACTTGATGACCATAGGTTTGTTAGTTTCTTTTTGGAAGTGAAAAAAGAAAGTATGTATTTCCTATTTTATTTGTTAAGATCATACTAAAAAATACTGTCAGATAAATTCAGAATGAAATAAAATATTGAGGGTAGAGTTTCATTAATGCCATTTTTCACCTTTGAAGAAACAAATATTCTCTATGGTGGGATGAATATTCCCAAGGCTGTTGTGAACACTTTTTTTTTAAAAAAATATATTTTTAGTTTACAAATAACTGTCTATCCAACATGATATTTTTTTCTGAAATCCCCACAATGAAGAGTATGAACTTTAGAAATAGAAGTTCAAGAAAACATATGAATATTAAAATTCTTCATGGATTTTAGCACAAACATAGAGGAACCTATTTTTAAATTCAAGGATGTTAGATGCAAAAGCCAAATCTTGCACACTTGCACTAAATAAGAGCAATTTCAACCTTTCCAAGTTAAATAATGGTTTTTATATTAGGCTTAGCACCAGATGATGGCTATTTGCTGTCAGAGAGGATGTATAGACATATGAAAATTTTCATATGAGAATTTTTAAGCTGCCTGGAAGAAAAGGCATAAGAGATAAGAAAAAATGGTATCAGAAAAAAGAGACTCAAAGTTATTTCTGAGTGCTTCAGAAAATTTTGGCAGTCATTTCTACAACCCAAACCTACAATTACTACATTAGTTTTATACTTTCCATTATATGCTTATTTTCAAAATTTGCTTTATCTCTTAACACTTCCCTGTGTCTATAAAGACTGTCTTAGGCAATATTGCTTGCTATCTTTGTGCATAATATCAAAATTCTGTTCAATAAATCAACTGGCATATATATTGCACCACTAATTCATTCAAAAGGAAACAGCCCTGTGTGTGAACTGGCAATGAGGTGGTGGTATTGAATTATATCCAGAAAAGTTTAATTATAAAATATCCGTTGAATCTTAGTGTAAATTGCTTTAAGATACATTATATTTAAGGCTCCACCACATCAGAATTTTCCTTTGCTGTTGGCATGATTGAGTCCCTGTGTGTGTGTAAGGTTAGGACTATCTGAGGAGGTTAAAATAACTTTTGTGATAAACGTAGAATAATAACAAACATGATTGTTTCTGAGATTCTGTAGACATAGTTAACTCTTCAGTTATGATAATATCATGGAATACACAGGCCCAGGTGTATTCTGGGAGGTTCTGGGTCCTAGTTCCTAGAGCAGCTCATAGCTATGACATCTTAAGTCTTGTTGATGAAGCTGGGTAAAGCCAGGTGGTTATTCTTCACATTATGTTTCCCTGATTTAAGGTCTGGGGACTGTCATGCCTCTCAAGGGACGTTTTTGGATATAAGCTAAAGGTGTGTGATTCACCTGTTGAGAAAGAGATACTTAGGAAGGGAGAACCTAAAATATAACTCAGCCGTTTCCTCTGTAAAATGGACATAATCCTAGGAGCTCTGGTGGCATAGTGCCTATGGCATTTGACTGCTAACTAGAAGGCTGATGGTTCAAACCTACCAGCTACTCCTCAAAAAGAAGATTGAGGAATCTACTTCCATAGAGATTCCGCCTCAGAAACCCAAGGAGAGGTTGCTATGAGTCAGAATCAACTCGATGGCAATGAGTTTTTTTTTTTTTTTTTTACTACATGGGGTTGTTATAAAGATTAAATAAGTTAATATATGCAAAGCCCATTAAGTCACACTCCATGTTTTTAGGTGTTCTGACTCTTAGCGACCCTATGTACAAAACAAAATAGTGTCCAGCTCTGTGCCATCCTCATAATCATTTCTGTGTTTGAGCCCATGGGTGTAGCCACTGTGTCAATCCATGTCATTGAGGGTCTTCCTCTTTTTTGCTGACTCTTTACCAAGCATGATATCCTTCTCCAGGGACTAATCTCTCCTGATAACATTTCCAAAGAACATGAGACCAGGTCTCACATCCTTGCTTCTAAAGGAGCATTCTGGCTGTACTTTTTCCAAGACAGATTTGTTCTTCTGGAAGTCCATGATATAGTCCGTTTTCTTTGCTGACACCATAACTCAAAGGCATCAGTTCTTTGGTATTCATTGTCTAACTGTGTGTGCATATGAAGTGATTGAAATACCATGGCTTGGGTCAGTCATACCTTAGTCCTCAAAATGACATCTTTGCTGTTTAAGACTTTGAAGAGATCTTTTGCAGCAGATGTACCTAAAGCAATACATTGTTTGACTTCCTGACGGCTGCTTCCATAGATGTTGATTGTGGAACCAAGTAAAATGAAATCCTTGATAACGTCAGTCTTTTCTGCACATATCTTGATGTTGCTTATTGGTTGAGTTGTGAGGATTTTTGTTTTCTTTATGTTGAGGTGTAGTCTTTGTTCTTCATCAGTAAATGCTTCAAGTCTGCTTCACTTTCAGCCAGGTTGTGTCATCTACGTATTTTTGGTTGTTAACGAGTCTTCCACCAATCCTGATGCTGTGTTCCTCTTCATGTAATCCAGCTTCTCAGATTATTTGCTCAGCATACCAATTGAATAAATATGGTGAAAGGGTACAACACTGGCCACCTTTCCTGATTTTAAACCATTCAATATTCCCTTGTTCTGTTTGAACTACCTGTTGATCTACGTATAGGTTCCTATGAGCACAATTAGGTAAGTGTTCTGGAATTTCCATTCTTTGCAATGTTATCCATAATTTATTATGGTCCACACAGTCAAATGCTTTTGTATAGTTAATAAAGCACAGGTAAACATCTTTCTGGTATTCTCTTCTTTCAGCCAAGATTTCATCTGACATAAGCAATCATACCCCTTATTCTACATCCTCTTCTGAATCTGGCTTGAATTCCTGGCAGTTCCCTGTCTATGTACTGCTGCAACAGTTTTTGAATTATCTTCAGCAAAATTTTAGTTGCATGTGATATTATCATAATATTGTTGGATAACACATATATGGATCTCTTCCAATCAGTTGGACAGGGACTTGTCTTCCAAATTTCTTGCCATAGACGGGTAAGTACTTCCAGTGTTGTATCCATTTGTTGAAACATCTCAATTGGTGTTCCATCAGCTCCTGGAGCTTTGTGCTTCACCAGTACCTGCAGTGCAGCTTGGACTTCTACCTTCAATACCGTCAGTTCTTGATCATGTGCTACCCCCTGAAATGGTTGAATGTTGAACAGTTCTTTTCTGATACAGTGACTCTCTACAGTCCTTCCTTCTTCTTTTGATGTTTCCTGCATTATTCATTTTGCTCATAGAATCTTTCCATACTATAACTTGAGGCGTATTTTTTTTTTCCTTCAATTCTTTCAGCTTGAGAAATGCTGAGCATGTTCTTCCCTTTTGGTTTGCTAACTCCAGGTCTTTGCACATTTCATTATAATACTTTACTTTGTCTTCTTGAGCCACCTTTTGAGATCTTCTTTTCTGCTCTCCAAACCTAATTTTATTAGTAAATTTCCATTCTTTTTCTTAAAGAAGTACCTTTGTTTGTATAAAACTTCAGATTTCACAAAACCCACAGTTGCTCCTGCCTGGTAGATGTGGAAAAAAAAAAAAAAAAAAAATTAAAGAGAAAACAGAGCCAGTTGGTTCCAACAGGGAGATGGAGTAGGAGACATTTAGGACTTAGTTTTCATATCTTTAAAATGGGATGGTGATATCTTGGCTTTCTCACAGAGCTGCTGTGATCAATGAGATAATACTTCTGTTATTATTTAGCAGTTTTTGTATGTATGATTACTGTAAGCAATCTGGGTAAATGTGCACCAGGTCACTTTCAATTTGTTATATTTTGGCTAGACATTTGTTTCTTCTTGAAAATTGATGATTGCATAGGATAATTTAAATGTCTGAAGAGCTCTATTTTGAAGTTTTTATTTTTGTTCATTTCAAATCCTGAAATTGAGTAATCTTGCTAAATATTTTTGTAGAGATAATCTCAACAAAAGGCTTTTGGATTTCCATTTAGCATCCAGAGTTTCTATTTTGTCATGGAGCGTTTTACCAATGATTGAAAGTACTTAGTTAGATTCTAGCTAGTTTATTTGCTATATGAAACTTAAATCATTGTTTAGAAATTGAAAGTTCTAGTGCTACTATATTCTGTCCTACATCACCTGAAAATTGGGTAAACTCAATTGAAAATTCTTTTGATGAATATTGAGTGTCTACTGTGTACCAGGGGTAGTTCTAGTTGCTGGGCATACAAAATTAAACAAGATATGACCCTTGCTCTCAGGTAGTTTACAGTATAGTGTGGAGAAACAGACAAGTAAATACAGATTAAATAATCCGATGAATGCCATTATGGTAAAAAGATCACCTCACTAGAAGGTGACACAGAGAGAGGATTTGAAGAATGACTCAAAGATACAAAGATACAAAGACAAAGAAGGAAAGCATTCTGAAGTAGGAAGTGGGAAAGCTCAAGATATGGAACTGACTGCTATAAGCCAAGGACTGCCAATAGCATGACCTGTATGTGTGAGTGCTGCTCACATACCCTCGGGTTGTGGAGAAGAGAGAAAACAGAAGACCAATTCACAAGGAGAGCTTCAGTGTGACATTTAGCAGCTCGACTATTATTATATAAATTATGGAGGCCAGTAAATGGTGCCTTCCCTGTTTCTGTTAATGAAACCACTTTTCTCTGAAACACATACATTTGAAACCATGATGCATTCTTTATTTTTTCTCTGAAGTTCCCCAAATCATTTAATAACTATCCTTTTAATTTGACCTTCATGGTATCTCTGAACAGTCACTATTCTTCCCTGTCTTACTATTTTTGCCCCATTTAGACTCTCATCTGCCCCATGCCTTGACAATTGTGGATCCCCCTAAATGTTCTCTCTGCCTCCACATGTCCTCTTCTTCAATGTCTTTTAATCATTGCTCAATGTCTCCTGTTCCCATACCAAGTATAACTCTGCGTGTTAAAGGATCATCAGGTATTATGAACTGGAGCCCATCCTTTCTCAGAACAGATACTAAATGTAGTTTTTTTTTTTTAACCACTCCTACTAGTCACACTTTATCATGATGGATTCATGAACCTCTTTTATATCATGATGGATTCATGAACCTCTTTATCTATTGTATTAGATTTCTGTTGCTTTGTAAAAAGTAACCACAAGCTTAGGGACTTGAAAATAGCATCCATTTATTATCTCATAGTTCTCCTGGGTTAGGAGTCTGAGCATGGGTTAGCTGCATCCCTTTTTCAGGATCTCACCAGGTTGTTGTTCATGGACCTTTTCTCAGCTCATTCAGTGTGTTGGAAGAATTTGTTTCCTTGTAGTTATAGTACTGAGGTCCATATTTTCTTACTAGTTGTTGGCTGCTCCCAGCATCGAGGCTATTGCAGTTTGTATGGTCCCCATAAGCTTTCTCCCAACATGGATGTTTTCCTTCTTCTAGGCCAGCAATAGTATGTCTTCCCAACTTGCAATCTCCTAGCAGTCTGCTATGATAATCTTATGTGATTACAATCTAACCAAGGCAGTAGCTATCCCATTATATTTTCAGATTCCATCCACACTCAAGGTAATAATATTATGCAGGGCATGTACACCAGGAAATTTGTGGGCTGTATTAGAATTCTGACTACCATAGCCATGTAGGACAATACTGTATTGGGGCCAATATTTAAATTAATTACAAGTTTGACATTTAAAAACCAAGCAGACATTCTTTACTAGGTAAGCTACACTATTGTTTGGTTTTAAGAAGTCTTCATTTTTTTAATTTAAGGTTTGAAGATTATTTTATAGCAATAGATTTGGGGGTTCTTCCATCTCCCATGCCTCCAGAAAGTTTGGACTCCGTGATAATTTGACATTCTGTTCTGAATGTCCTCCCTTTTGATCAGGATTCTTCTATAGAATCTTTGATCAACATGTTCAGTAATAGTAGCTGGGTACCATCCAGTTCTTCTGTCTCATGGCAAAGGAGGCAGTTGTTCATGAAGGCTATTAGCCGTACATCCCATTTCCTCTTCTTGTTCCTTACTGTCCTTCTTCCTCTATTGCTCCAGGTGAATAAAGAATGTCTGCCTTGAACATTATGCTCTTTTAAGATCTGTCTACCTGAGATAAAATTGACAACAGCAACTGGAAAGATAAGATAGAGACTGAGGGGTGGTGAGTTTATGTTAATGAGGGAACAGTTTAGAAGAGGAAGGTAATGATGCTTGTACAGCTTGAAGAATATCATCAGTGTCACTGAATTGTACAGGTAGAAACTTGAATTGGTGTGCTTTTCTTATGTGTATTCTTAACAACAACAACAACAATAAAATATTAAAAAACAAAAAACAAAGCAGAAGCTGGAATCTTGGAAGTTTGTTACAATAGGTGGAGTGGTGGCTGCCATCTCCCCTGGCAGTGGCAGGGTGTTGAACTAGGTGGGCCGTGGGTCTGATTCTACAGAGAATTTTAATGTTCTTGCTGCAGTAGGCTAGTATGGAAATTCAGCTTGCAACTGAGAAAGAACTCCTGGATTTCTACTTGAAAGAACAGAATTTAAACTTATATACAATGCTAGTGACAGAGTAGATTAGTCCTAAGCAGATGGTCAGGACAACTTCAGATGGTAACAGCATTAGTTTTAAAAAAATCTGTCTATTGCTACAGGGAATAACAGTCTTTAATATTTTGCTTCCACTGTTCAAATTCTCTCTGCTGTTGCTTTCTTTGCACTTTTCTCAGAATCTGGCTCTGCAAGTCATTTTGTTATTTCTGTTAGCAGAACTAAAGATTTACATGAAGAATTTCATGTGACACTACGATAGTTATTGAACATACCAATTGGGGAACTTAAAATACTAAAAACCCTTACAAGTATTTATTTTCTGTTTCTCTTCGACACACACTACTTCACAGTGCTATTTATCGTGTCCTGTATACAGATGACCAACAAGTCGGGTGAAAGAGATATATTGTGTCTATTTTGATGGATAGACTTACTCATTTATTCAACAATTATTTACTGAGTCATGTGCCCAAGATCCAACAGAGAATGTGACATATATGATTCCTTCTGTCAAGAATCTAGATCTAGATAGAGTCACTGCCGTGGAGTCAATTTCGACTCAGAGCGACCCCTCCTTGGGTTTCCAAAGCGATACCTCTATGGAAGTACATTGCCCAGTCTCCCTTCTGAGGAGTAGCTGGTGGGTTTGAACCACCAGCCTTTTAGTTAGCAGTCAAGTGCCTTATGCACTACCACACCAGAGCTCCTTCTGTTAAGAATGGGGACTAAAAAGATTTTAAAGATCATTTTATTTTTCATTCTCTAAAATTAGACATGAGGTCACTTTGTTGTTGTTGGGTGCCATTGAGTTGATTCCAACTCATAGCAACCCCAAGTGACAGAGTAGAACTGTCCCATAGGATCTTCTAGGTTTAATCTTTACAGAAGGAGATTGATTGCCCTGTCTTTTCTGCCATGGAGTCACCCACTTGGGTGAGTTTGAATTGCTAAACTTTGTGTTAGCAACAACCAAAAAATTCAAACTCACTGCTGTCAAGTCAGATCCGATTCATGGTGACCCTTCCTTGGGTTTCCGAGGCGGTATCACTGTGGAAGTAGATTGCCCAACCTTCCTTTCGAGGAGTGGCTGGTGGGTTTGAACTGCCAGCCTTCTGATTAGCAGTCAAATGCCTTAGGCACTAGGCGACCAGAGCTCCTTTTCTGTTAGCAGGTAAGTGCTTAACAGCTGTTCCACTACTTTATGAGTGGTTAAATGATAATGCAGAAAGGAATCAAGGATGTGTGCAGACTCACCTTAGTAATGAAATTCCAGAGTGCACAGTGGTCCAGCCTTGTCACACCCTCTCCCATTTTTAAATCTAAGGAAGGCTAAGTAGAACTGGTTTGAGAAAATAAAATCGGCATGAAGAAAACAGCAATCATTGACTTGCTCCTCTTCTTCCAGTTTCTATGACCCACATTAATTGGAAGTGGGCAATTTTGCCCAGGGTCACAGAGCTAATTAGAGGCAAGTCAATGATTTGAATCAGGTACTTAGGCCTCCAAGTCCAATTACCTTTTGGCTACAGCTTCATAAAATACTTTAACACCTTCTATTGTTTTGCCCTTTATTGTCATTTTCACATTTGCTTATAATTATCCACTTAGTAAAACTATTTTTAAAATTACAACCTCAGTTCTTTAGTATAAATTTCATTCCGATTTTCCTAAAGGATTTTAGGAAGTAGGCATGCCTACTTAAGGGTAAATTGTGCTAGTGTCAGGCGTTTGGATTGCAGGCAAAGGAATATTGTTATATTTATAAGGAAATTTGCATGCTAGGGAAGTAATGACTTGGAAATTTACTAACTGCTTATTTTACAGTTGATTCCCGAGGATACAAATCATGTGCATAGATGATGTTTATATTGCTATTTGGGATTCTTTGAAAAATAAAATATACTCTTATAAGTGAGAGTTGACTTTAAACAATCCTTCGTAAGTAAATTTTGTTTTGATAGCACATAGAGGAAATTTAGTATTCAGAGTGCTAATCCTGGACATGATCAATTTTCCTTGGTAGTCTAACAAGATCTTGCTATCCTGTCTTAAGTATGGATCCAGGATTTACTGGTTGTTGGCGTGTGTTAACTATTTATGAGCTGCTTTTTAATTTGCATTATTTCAGAACAGTAATACCACTTGTTCTTACATCTGTCTACCCAGTAAGAGATGACAGTGATGCCTTCAATATTAATGAGCTGTAAGGATTAATTAGTTGTTTGAAAAACACTCTGAATATATTTCCAGGGCTGACTAATACATCCTTGTGATGAAGACAAAGGCATGGGAAAAATAAAGTGGTTTATGATATTTCAAGAATGAACACTTATTCTTAATCCTTTTTTTTTAAACCATTTTATTAGGCCATATCAACAGATACGCGCCAAAAAAAATGTTGGCTTGCTAACACATACAAAAGACAGAAAATGCAATTGGGCTTTGCTAGGCTCAGTCCACTCATGTTGTATAAACATATGTTACTCTTCAATGCTTTTATTATTCTTTTGGGGGTTGTATTTTTCCTCTAAGAAACTCAGATTCCTTTAACCAATCTTCTGGTGCTCACAACAATTCTCTCAAGACCAATATAAGGTGAATAGACATTATTAAAGAAACCAATCGCTCACCTCGCTGATCCCCAGATTCATCCACACCTCAAGAATGACACCCACAAGACTCAAAACGACCTGCTCCCATCTCTAACTCACACAGGCAGGCGGAAAACTAGACAGTACGGTTAGACAAGTGATTCTCAACCAGGGATGATTTTGCCCCACAGGAGAAATTTGGAGATGTCTGGAGACATTTTTGGTTGTCACAGCTTAGGGGAGGGGTTGCCATTGGCATCTTATGGAGAGAGGGCAGCCTCCTACAGCTCACAACACAGAATAATCGAATAATTGAAATGTCAATAGTGCTGTGAAATAGAAATAGAAATCTTGATAGAGGGAGGGACGAGATATTGGATATCCTTTTTGTCTCTGCTTCTTTACTTTATTTTTCACCCAAACCACAATTAAAAAAAACGAATAAAAGAGAGAGAGAGAAATTTCTTTTTTGAAAAAAGCTTGAAAAACTTTGCATTAAATCGTAAATTCCACAAGGGCAGTTCCTCTATTGTTCTCTCCTGTTATTCCGTGTATTTGGAATATGCTCCTCCTCTGACCCTTCCCCTCACCTGGTTAATTCCTTTTCAGTTTTCTATTCTCATCTAAAATAGTCCTTCCTCCTTTCCTTGACTCTTTTTTTTTAATCGAGTGTGTTATATATAAATTTTTTAAAAACATTGTGATTTGGGCGAAAGTTCAGAGCAAATTCACCCTCCGTACAGCCGCCCACAGGAGCTCTGGTAGCATAGTGCCTAAGGCACTTGACTGCTAACCAGAAGGCTGGTGGGTTTGAACCTTCGGAAGGAAGGTTGGGCAATCCTACTTCCGTAGTGATACTGCCTCGGAAACCCAAGGAGGGGTCGCTATGAGTCGGGGCCGACTCCAC
>NW_006922028.1:2348622-2354000 GCF_000298275.1 Orycteropus afer afer | reverse complement strand
TAGCAGTTAAGTGCCTTAGCCACTATGCTACCAGAGCTCCCTATATATATATACACACACACATAAAACACACATATGTGTGTGTGCATAGATAGATAGAAAGATATCTCCTCACAATTGTTTCTAAAAATTATGGTAATGTCTTCCATGTTGCTAACAACAGGGTTAACAGCATGTATCAACTTGAAAGGAAAGAACTCTGGAAGGTAAAGATTAGGAAAAAGTCTTTTATTATTGGCTCCATATTACCGAAAGTGGTGATCTCTGCTTGTTTAATCGGTGACAAGATGGAGGGAAAAAGAAAAGCAAAAAGACAAGGGAATGTGTAGCTATTTATTTATTTAACTGTGCTTATGATACCTTTTTGCCTTTTAATAAACTTAATAAACTCACTGCCATTGAGTCAGATCCGAATCATAGCAACCCCTCCTTAGTTTCCAAGGCAATATCACTACGGAAGTAGATTGCCCAACTTTCCTTCCGAGGAGTGGCTGCTGGGTTTGAACCACTAGCTTTCTGGTTAGCTGTCAAATGCCTTACGCACTATGCTACCATAGCTCCTTTTAATAAACGTAGTGACTGCCATTTGATTCATTTTCTTTCTGAACTTGGAGCTATCACATGATCATGGAGTGCGATTAAGTGTCTGGTAGAAAGAAAACAAGCTAAATAGAGGGAAAAGACCCTCCGGGTATGTGATTATAGGGGTCTTTATGGCAACAGCAACAGGAAGGATCAACAAGTTGCTGTTGCATGTTTTGGGGATTTCATCTTGATTTGGAAACTGGAGCTGAGATGTTATGCTTGGTGTGTCGGCTGATGTTATTCAAGGATCCTGCTGCTCTGTCCTTACTTATATTTGCTAAGTTACTAAGTGGCTCCTGGCAAATCAGTTAACCTCCCTCACGTGAGAATATGCTTCACTTTGTGTGTTCTCTGTAACTCAGTGAGAATAGTGAGATAAAGTGAGAGCTCTGAGTTAGGAGATGTGTGCCATTTTACAGGTGTCATTACCGTGATCTCATTATTCATTAATAACACGTTCAACAGCCAAAATGGAAACTAGTGCAAATGTTACATGCAGTTAAGCACACTGCTTAGATCTAAAATCTTTTATGTTATCTACAGTATTAACTGAAACTTTTGGAAGCATCATTTCTCTCTCTCTCTCGCTCTTTTCTTTTTTTTCGGCCAACATGAGCCTTCCCTGGTGGTTACTTGGAATTTGGGTGTATGCATTTTTAATTTTTTCTTTTTGAGCAATTTGTTCATTAGTGCACCAGTAAGCATGGAAATAGGTCAGAGCCCTCTCAGGATTGCGTTCTAATATCTCCACTAGAAACAGTACTTAAATATTAATAGCATCACTGGGAAAACACGGTAGCTATTTCCCTGTTTTTTTGTGGCTCAATGAAGAGCTGTTCAGTGTGAACTCCAGAGTCCCTCATGAATGGACATGATTGTGAGGAAACCATCTCCTTCTAAAGCAAGACGTGACACTGTGAACAAAGGCTGGTTTTTAGCGTGATGTGATGAGCTCACCCCAGTGCCCATGTGGGGACTTTGAAGCTCGTCCAGGTGCCAGCTTTCTGTTTTATGACATTCTTGAGGGAGCTTGGAAGACCGGGCAGCAGGCCTTTAAACATTGATTTGTAGTGTTTGAATTACAAGTTCAGATGAGGTGAGATGTCATAATTTCTATTTAGAATGAATTTTCCCCCAGAGGGAACATATTTTCTTTACTCTGAGTAAAGTGAATGACAATCTTTTAAACTCAGGTGAAAAGCCAAAATAATGAGATTTTTTTAAAAATTACATAATTATTTTCTGGGGGGGATACATCTGGAAATAGGAAAGTGTGTCTCTCCTTTTTAATACCTATTATGCCCTTTGTGAGGCCGTATTAATGTTTAGGAAAAATACAACCAGGAATCCAGGCCTGGCATAGACAATTAAAATGAGAAAACCTCATGGAATCAGTTTTTGATTCATGTGATGTGTTAAAACATTTTTGATTGCTATGTTTCCTCATTGGATTGACTGATTTTTTTTTTTTTAAATCATACTATAGAATTATTTTTGGGCGCTCTGGTAGTGTAGTGGCTAAGGCACTTGACTGCTAACCAGAAGGCTGGCGGTTCAAGCCACCAGCCACTCCTCGGAAGGAAGATGGGGCGATCTACTTCCATAGTGATACTGCCTCGGAAACCCAAGGAGGGGGTCGCTATGAGTCGGGGCCGACTTGGTGGCACATAACAACAACAACAACAACATAGAATTATTTTATTATATTGGTTTTCTGGAAATCCATCCAGCTGTTTGTGGATCAGAATTAAATTAAATGGCATTAGGTTATTTATTTATTTATTTATTTATTTTTGAGTTTGAGTGAGGCTTTTTCCCTCTTACATAGAAGTTTCCAGTCCTGCCCTATATTGTATGCATATATATTTAATTAGGCAATACAGCACTTCTATTGGGTGTTACGAGAATTTAAAACAAGAAGAATTTACGGTCTAAACTTGTAAGAAAACATACCAGAGTAATCTAAGACCACAACTGCTACATAGAGAGAAAACAGCCTTGAGTCAGACTTGGGTTTGACTTCACATCAATTAGCCGAGTTACCTGAGGCAAGTTAGCTGACCTTTGAGTGCCATTTTCCTCATTTGTGAAATGAATCTAATAATGCTTAGCTTGTGGGCATATACTGAGGATTAAATGAGACATTGTGTACAAAATAGTCAGCACAAAATAGACACTCAGTTCTTGTTACTTACTACTCTGAAGATCCCAAAATGTGCCCTTCAGTTAGAGAGCTCTCCAGATTCAGAGAAGTTTGTACTTTTTGTGGGTTGGAGTAGTTGTTGAATTCTTCATAGACGTGAATCTTAAGGTGGGCTGTTAATTACTTGAGAGAAATGGTTGGCACAAATGGGTAAGTACTTGGCTATTAACTGAAAGTTTGGTAGATCAGATTTCCCCAGAAGTGCTTTGGAGAAAAGGCCTGGCTATTTATTTCCAAAAGGTTACAGCCATTGAAATCCTAAAGACAGTTCAACTCTGAAACACATAGGGTCACCATGAGTTGTAAGTGACCCAGTGGCAACTGTTTGTTTGTTTTTAGCTGAAAAGAAATCCACAAATGATGCTAAGATAAATTAACCATGGTGACATTTTGAAAATAAGAAAAGATCAACACAGAACATATATACACTTGCTCTTCACTTATAAACTATCTCGTTATCCAACATTTCACTTTTATAACAATAGTAAAAAATCTACTATTCAGCTATTTTGCACATTGACAGCATATGTCTGGCAGTAATGAATATTGAAGTGTGAGGTGAGGGTAACACTAGATGTGATGGTTAATATTATGTGTCAACTTGGCTAGGCCATGATTCTCAATAGTTGTTGTTGTTGTTGTTATTTGCCATTGAGTCAGACCCGACTCATAGCGACCCTTCCTTGCGTTTCCGAGGTGGTATCACTACGGAAGTAGATTGCCCATCCTGCCTTCCGAGGAGTGGCTGGTGGGTTTGAACCACCAGCCTTCTGGTTCACAGTCAAGTGCCTTAGGCACTAGGCTACCAGAGCTCTAATAGTTAGACAGTTATATAACGATGTAATTTGGCAGTTATACAATTATGTAATCTGGCAGTTGCATAATATAATTTGGCAGTTATATAATGATATAATGATCCTTCATTTTGTTGTCTGATGTGGTCATGTTCCATTTTCATACAATTCTGATTTTGGGATCAAAAAACCAAAACCAAACTCACTACCATCGAGTCTAATCCAACTCATAGCAATGCCCCCCCACCTTGAGTTTCTCAGGTGGTATCTCTACGGAAGTAGATTGCTGATGGGTTTCAGCCACCATTCTTCTAGTTAGCAGTCACATGCCTTAGGCACTATGCCACCAGAGCTCCCATGACCTGGTATTTGGAACTCAACCATGTTGATAAGTGAGGAGTGGGAGTATTAGGAACAGGTTGATATCCAGATTTTGAAAGCCCAGGCTCACGTTTGTCATTTCTCATGTAATTTTCCTGAAATCCAGTTCTAATTGTATTTTCTTGGAGGTAGAGCAATCATGATAGGATGCAATGGTAGATTTTTCATGGGACTGAGTAGGGCCTCTGGGAACAGAAGTGGAAGGTAAACTGAAATCTGACGGAGTGGGCTGAGGTCTGCCTCTCAGTAAAAGTCATAGAAATGCTGTATCTGCAAGAAGTAAGGATGTAGATAATGTCACAGAAAAGTATTCAGTTCACAGACAGAATAAAAGTTAACTAAGAACAGGTATGTTGGGTGCATTGGGCACCAGCCATCCTCTGAGGCTCACCAGTATTTGTTGACTAAGGAATTAGAGGTATCGTGGACTAAGGAACTAGTAGTAGCAGGGCATTTGCCCAGAAATTTCTGTTTTGAAACTGGAGACCTTTCATGTCCTGATTGATACTCAGGCTGACTTGCCACTTTTATCTCCATATACTTCTTTTCACTGCTTCTGTTAACCACTTGAGCTAGTGTACCCAATGTTGTCTAAACACAGTTTCTTAAATTTAAAGTTTTTCTTTGTATCTGATTTCAATCTTCAGAACTAGCTCAAATGGAAACTTCTTTGTTTTCCCAGCAGGAAACAATCACACCTTTAAATTCTTTTAAGATCATGTCTATGTTTTTTCTTTTTACACACACACACACACACACACAGGCACATGCACACGCACACACACTCACATACACCTCAGTTACACTACAAACTCCTTAATTCAAGGAGTATTCAACAATTTCTCAGACAAACCCAGTGTTTCTCATAGAACCTCGAACAGCTGAGAAATCCAGTTACTGTTTGTTAAATAAATCTGTGTGTACTCCCTTGGAAGATTTTTTATGAAATTAAAATAATTCTCTAGAGTTAGAGGTTCTTCTTCTTAAGGAAACTATCAAATATGAATGATCACAACCTCTTTTTGAGATATAACTGACTTCTAAAATATGCACCCATTCCCAATTTCCTATTATGTCAGTTCTCTAGAATTCAAGCCTGCCTTTCTGTTTCCCGCACCTTAGCCTTGGAACTAGTTTGCTCTGTTCTGTGGGTTCCTTTAACTCCAGCATTAATGTGTTCTCCTCTGGAATGTTTCAAAATCAGCGTCAGGGTGGTCCTGAAGCGGGAAGTCCAGTCCCCTGTGTTTTGAGTGAATGTTTTTTATGGCTACAAACACCACTACTCATGCTTCTTTTGTGTCATTTCAAAGCTTAAGGTAAATGGTGTTGTTGTTGTTGTTGTTATGTGCCGTCGAGTCAAACCCGACTCATAGTGACCCCTCCTTGGGTTTCCGAGGCAGTATCACTACGGAAGT
>NW_006922028.1:2320724-2348522 GCF_000298275.1 Orycteropus afer afer | reverse complement strand
ACCTTCCTTCCGAGGAGTGGCTGGTGGGTTTGAACCGCCAGCCGTCTGGTTAGCAGGCAAGTGTCTTAGCCACTATGCTACCAGAGCTAAATGGTGTACCAAATACTTAATCTCCCAAGCTGAATGCCACCGCAACACACACAAACACATATGGAGCTCTGGTGGTGCAGTACCTAAGACATTACATATATATGTATTTTCCACAGAAATACTAATTTTAAAAGGCTAAGCAACTGGAATTTGGTAAGCTCTTTATATATTTTTTAAAAGTTATTTTGTCTAGCATAGTTCATCAGGGAAGTAGCATGATATATATCCTATTCCTTTTAAATTTAATAGAATATGTTTCTTAAATCAACAGTTAAGGAGTAAGCTACAAATATTCTTCATTCAAGAACTTCTATTTTTGCAGAATAACTTTATCCTAGTTACTGTGAGAAAATGCTTCTGTGGAATCATTGCCTATGTAATATCTGGCAGTTAATATTTGCTTAATGCTTGAAATAATCAGTATTGGATTCTTTGCTGGTGTCCTGGGATCTTCTCATGCAAGAGATTTTTTTAGAGCCATGGTAGCGCTTTTGAGGTTAAAGGGCATGGCTTCTAATGAATATTTTCAAAAGGAAAATGCTCTGAACCATCCTGTTACCACCTCACAATTCCCCCTCAAAATTCCCACTCCCACCAAAATCAACAAAACAAAACAAAACAAAAAACACTCTAAACCCAAAAGTATTTACCTTGCAGTGAAATTTCAGATTTTTTTTTTTTTTTCCCCTTTAACTTGAGGCTGGCTGAAGTTATCAAGGAGCATGCAGCCTTTATGGTCTTGTCTGTGCTAAACCCTGAAAGCACACATGTATATATTGGAGTTTGCCTGGAGAATGGGATCCTTCCCGGAAGATTGGGGAAAAGTTCCATTGCTTTGAGAGCCAATCCAGGAGAAGAACAAACTCAATTCTTGCTCAGTTTGGCTCACTCCGTGACTGAAGTAAATCGGTGATGTTCTAAATGTTGTCTCACCAATGGCCACATTAGGACCCATCCCTGGTGCCTTCCCTGAGCCTGAGGCAAAACTGCAAATAGAATGCCCTCTGGGGTGGGGAAATAAGGGGCAAATATTTCTGTATTTTTATATATACTTTGGTTATGTTGACAGAGAGACCATTCCCTGAAGAAGAATATCATGCTTGGTAAAGAGGGGAATCAATGAAAAAGGGAAAGTTCCTCAACAAGATGGACTGACACAGTGGCTGCAAGATGGGCTCAGGTATAGCAAGGATTGCAAGGCTGGCACAGGGCTGGACAGTGTTTTGTTCTGTTGTACATAGGGTCCCTATGAGTCTGAGCTGACTCCACCACACCTACCAACACTGGGTGCCTTTATATTGGTGCTAAATTTCTCAAGAAAGGGGCAACTCATCCTCCTTTCTACACCCCCCCCCCCCAAAAGTCGAATCCTAGGCACTCTAGGCTGAGAATGTAGCTTCTCTTTCGAGACCTCAGCAGTGCTTATTGTTGGAATTCACAGCAGGATCATCTGCTGCTGGGCCACTGTTCTTCAGTTTCTGCTGACTGTGATATTCATTGGGTAGCAAAAGCTGCAACTTGAAGTAGCGAGTGCTGTTCTAAATAATAGCAACTTGGCAACCACATGAGCTCATACTAATTATGTTTCTGTCACTCATCTGTGGTAGATCTTTTGTGACTCTTGTATAAAATAGCTCCAGGGTATTATTTCTGCACATTATGTAAGCTCTGCTCATTAAATAAAGTGCTCGAAGTTAAGTTCCCTTTTAATTTTGTTTTCTAAGATCATCATAATAAGAAAGGGACTGGACTGGAGTGAGTCCTTTTTGTAGAATAGTTAATGGAAATTTGATATAAGATCAAGTTTTAAAAATGCATAAAGAAGTCAATGGGCCTTATCATTACTTTGCACTTTGTTTTTAAAGTCCTTCAGCATTAGCCCAAAGTGCCACAGTAACAGTTCATATGGTGTCTCATAAGTAGTCATTATCTAAATCTGGGTTCTTTAAGTGGAAGGAGTATTAGACTTGTAATCAAAGAATGAGTTTTATCTCTACCACTTAGTAGCTGCTGAGTGCCTCAATTTCTTTGAATATCTTTTTCATTATTCAAAAATGGGCACAATGATCTTCAGTTTGCAGGGTTATTTATGAATTTAGATGATTGCTTACTTTATATATGTTGATTCTTTATGTAAAAAGCACTTTGTAGATTGGCAAGTCATACTCATCTTTGCTATTATTATTATTAGTGCTAAACTGTTTTTGTTGTTGTTGTTGTTGTTGTTACGTACCGTCGAATTGGACCCGACTCATAGTGACCTATTTTAGGTAAGGATGTTTTAAACATGCCTTTCTATGTAAGCTAAGAGTTTTATGCTTTCGATCTAGGCATAAAATCTTCTATAAACTTTAGGAATCTTTGAATATTTCTATTAATAAGAAGAACATAAGAATATAAGCATTTCTTATCAGATAAATCTCATGCTTGGCTACGACCCCAGGGGCTAGCTGACAATATGTGGTTAATTGGACTAGTCACCACTGCATAGTATCCAAATTCGTGTTGTTAGGCTACCCAATGCACACTTTTGGATTGATTGATCTTTACTCGCTCTGTCTAAACTTGGGCAATTTTAAAAACTTCCACCTCACATGCCACAACAGAGCATTCCAGTTTGCTTTGTGACAATAGTGCTTTGAGTAGGACTGTCACAGTATACTTAAAGTCAATAAAACAATTTTAGCTGCTTAAGTTGAATGTGTCAGTGCAAACAAGCTTAGTGGAGTTGAAATCTCCATATATCTTTTATCTTATCCAGAAGGATAATGGTTTTGAACTTCTGTCTATATACATTTATAACATGGTTTCTATTGTATGAAACTGACTAAGTCTAATACTCCCTAGCAATGGATTTAAACAGTTTTGATATTAGAATAAATATATTGAAATATGTGATATATCTGATATTTTACTCAACATCATTTTACATTGTTAATAGGAGTTAAGTCAAATTTTTGTAATCCAGGGGTTGCCTATATGTCTTTCCATTGGTTCCATTCCAGATTATATACTGCACAGAATATATTATCTTAAATGACTCTAACATCACCCATTTAACTGCCTTATGTTCAGCTGAACCTCTTGAGCAGTGTTAGTGAGCAAAAACTGGTAGCACAGTGCCTAAGGTATCTGACTGCTAACCAGAAGGTTGTTGGTCCAAATCCATCAGCCACTCTGCGGAAGCAAGACTGAGCAGTCTACTTCTGTCAAGATTTACCACCTTGGAAACCCAATGGTGGTCACTATCAGTCATAATTGACTCAATGGCAATGGGTTTGGTTTTTGGCTTTTATTTTTATGTAATTGTTGTATTGTTGGGATATTGTTTGATTCAATTGCTATTTGTCTTAAGTGAAGAGTCATTAAAAAAACCCCACATACTTATGGTATTATATTGCACCCTTCATCATGATTTATCTAATTTATCTTATTTTTGTTGTTGTAGTTTGTTTATCAATAAGGAGTATTCTTAAAAGTGTTAGACAAATGTCATAGCATTGGTAACAATAGCAAAGGCTGGCCTCTGGCATATTTGAAGAGCCAATGAAAACAGACATGATATTTCTTCATCTTTTGAAGTAGCCATAAGGAGTCCTTCATAGTATCCCCATTTCCACCCTCTTTCTCAGAGACATCATTATTAGGGAATATAATGTACTTGAATAGAATACACAGCCTGAGTGGTTGGTTAGCTTGCAAGCTATAATGTACTGCTAATTTATGTGCCAAGTGTCATAGGGTTATCTGAGCAGGATGTATATTACTTGGAGCCAACCTCACAAAAATGTGCTAGATGATTGGCTAAGGCAGGAAAATGACCACAAATGAAATGTTCAGAAAACAAGTGCTTGACTGGGGTGAAGGGGATTATGCCAGTAAATTCATGGGAAGACCAGGAAGAAAGGGCCTGATTTGCATTTGAGACTTGGATGGATTATTGAATTACAAATGTTACAACTGGAAGGCTCATTCTGCTTACAGTACAAATACAGAAATTGAAGTCAGTTATCTGGGTTCAAACAACTAATTGGGCAAAGTGAGAATTAGCATGATGTTGCTAATTTAAGTTCAGCACTTTATAGAGATTCCAGAATACTTCATTGTGTCATGTGGAGCCTGTACCCAACCAAGAGTCAGTCATTCAAACAGAACAAAGGGATACTGGTGTGGTTTAAAATAAGGAAAAGTGGGTATCACGGTTGTATCCTTTCACCATACTTGTTCAATCTGTATGCTGAGCAAATAACCTGGGAAGTTGAACTATATAAAGAAGAATATGGCATTAAGATTAGAGGAAGACTCATTAACAACCTGCAGTATGCAGATGACATAACTTTGCCTGCTGAAAGTGAAGAGGACTTGAAGCACTTGCTGATGAAATTCAAAGACTATATCCTTCAGTATGGATTACACCTCAATATAAAGAAAACAAAAATCCTCACAACTGGACCAATAAGCAACATCACAAGAAACAGAGAAAAGGTTGAAGTTATCGAGTATTTCATTTTACTTGGATCCACAATCAATGCCCATGGAAGCAGCAGTCAAGAAATCAAATATATAGCATTGGGCAAATCTGTTGCAAAAGATCTCTTTAAAGTGTTAAAAAAGAAAGATGTCACTTTAAAGACAAAGGTATGCCAGACCATTTTCTGTGCAAAATACTTATATATATATATAAGAAAATACTTTATGGAGGAGGTGGAACTTTAGCTGGTTGCAGAATGATGGATTACCAGGCAAAGTATAGATGAAGTAATGCTCATGGCCAACTAAGGGCAGGGGGATGTTGTTGTTGTTGTTGTTATTATGTGCCGTTGAGTCAAACCCGACTCATAGCGACCCCTCCTTGGGTTTCCGAGGCAGTATCACTACGGAAGTAGGATTGCCCAACCTTCCTTCCGAGGAGTGGCTGGTGGGTTTGAACCGCCAGCCATCTGGTTAGCAGGCAAGTGTCTTAGCCACTATGCTACCAGAGCTCCCAAGGGCAGGGGGATAGGGGTGAGCATTTTGTGTGTAGCTGAGAAAATCAGATTGGTGTAGTGAAGGTGTCCATAAAGGAATACGGAGAAATAAGTTTGGATAGAATTTGGGGTTGAAATTATGGGCTGGGATACCTTGAAAGTGAAATAGGATGCATTGATTTGGTGAAATAGGGAATTATTATAAACTTTGTGTATCAGAGGACTAGAAAGATGCTTGTTAAGATTAGTCTGAATGCTCAACAACAAAAGACAAATAAATCCAATTAAGAAATGGGCAGAAGACATGAATAGACACTTCACCAAAGAGGGTATTCAGGCAGCCAACAAACAAATGATTTCTCTAGGTCAAAACAAAGTATCTTGAAAGGCAATGGGCAGCTTACAAAGTGAACAATACCTCCCGTGAGGTGCACGCTTTTCAGGACAATCAACAGTACCAGACCAAAAGGGCAGCATTTGCCCAAAAACAAAGTTCAGAAGGTAGGAAGGGGCAGGAAAGATGGGTGAATGGAAATTGGAAACGAAGGGAGGAAATGAAAAGAGTTACTGTTACATTGAGGGGATTGTACTAATGTCATGAAACAAAATACGTATAAATTGTTGAATAGAAAACTAATTTGCTCTGTAAACTTTCCCTCAGACCACAATAAAATGTTAAAAAGAAAAGAAAAGAAAAGAAAAAGACAATGGCAGGACAGCAGGACAGGGTACGTAATTTGCTGGGCATAGTGCAAAATGAGAACCTGTGGCCTCTTGTTCAAAAAGTATTAAGTTCAAGACTGACAACCACAAAGCATTAAACCATGAGGCTCTTCTGAGTGCTGGTACTGGCAATGGGAAAACCATTTGCAAATTGAGGAGAATACAATCACTGAGCAAAAGCTTGGATATTTTTCTTTGAGCATTACTTTCCTTCCTCCTCTTCTTTTGTCAAACATAAATAACTAAAGCAATAAAAATGATGGATGCTAGGGAAGTGGTGGGCATGGGAGAAATGTGGTGGCGTGATTTATTTAAGGGCTGCTCCTCAGTCTTCCTCTGTGCCTATTCAAATTGAAACACTGATCTCTCTGGCCTCAAGTCGCTTCATCATGTCATGTGCTCCATGATGGCTGGGGTGAATTCCTAAACAATATTAATATTATGGTTATCACCTTAAGCACAGTTTCCTAACATGCTTGTTTTCTTACAAGAATGTGAAGCCTTCCTCTTCATCCTTTTCTTTCCCTTTGCATCTATCTGAATGTTGACTTGTCTGTATTAGAAAAATAGTCTAGTTTGTTGAAAACTATTGCCAGAGTCAAGGGAATAAAAAACAAAAGTTGAAATCAAAGTTGAATTAGGTCTCCAGTTGGGGTTAAGTCCCAAAGAGTTATATCTTTTGCAATATAACGTATTGTAGAGACATAAACTTCCATTCTTAACTCCCATTAATTTCAAAGAGTACCTGCACTTGAGAGGCTGTGGGATTACTGAGGAATCAGGCTCACTGTACTTATTTGAAAGACAAATGTGAAATTATACATGATTTTGGAATTTTATAGCTAGAATTTAGAGATAAATGATTATCAGTTATAATCTTTTTGTTTTATAAATGATATTCATCTGAGACCCAGAGTTGTAATTTGCTGTGGGTCAGTGAGCTAGACAGCGACAAGTGGAGAGACTCTGTGGATTATTCCCGTGGCGTCAAAACTTGCTCTGCTCTCTCCCATCCTAAAAAAAAAAAAAAAACAAAAAAAACCAACCAACTAAACCAAAACCAATCCTCTGCAAGTTATTTATTCTACACTATTTCCAATATAGATATAATCCTTGAAAAGAAGTTCATTAATATCTAAAGAAAAACTTAAAATTCTACGAATGGAAAATGACTAAGATCTTACCAACTAACAAATTTCTTTTCAACTTATTTTGGAAGGCGGATTGTGAAAATTAGGACCATAAAACATTTTTTTTCCCCTAATACCAAAATATAATGTCCCTTTAATTGAAAGGAAAAGGACAAAAAAGAAATTAGGTCCCTGTTCAGGTATAATTAAATTTAGATAAAGTTTATCATGAAATAATGTTCTGTAAATAAAGCTATACATTTTTCTATACATTTTAGTATAAAATTGTATTGCTTCTTTAAGAGACTTAGGTAAAGGAAATCACATGAAATAATGGATCAAATATTTTAACTTATGCATTTAAAGACAACAATCTTGGAATAAATGTTAAAAGTATGCAGTTTAATTGCATTCTGAAACTTAATCTGGAACTCTTACCACAGGAATACCAATACTTTGTCTCACCTAGTTTGGTCATGTTGTTGGAATGAACCAGTTCCAAGAAAAGGATATCGTGCTTGGTAAAGGAGAAAATAAACAAAACCAAGCTCACTGCCATCAAGTTGATTCTGACTCATAGTGAGCCCTTTGGGTTTCTGAGGTGGTAAATCTTTATGGAAGTAGATTGCCCAGTCTTCCTTCCATGGAATTGCTGGTGGCTTTGAGCTGCCAACGTTCTGGCTAGCAGTCAGATGCCTTAGGCACTACTCCACCAGAGCTAGGCCCTTAATGAGATGGGTTAACACAGTGGCTGCAATGATGGCCTCAGCATATGATGGGCCTAAGGACTGTGAGGATGGCGCAGGACTGGGCAGTGTTTCGTTCTGTTGTACGTAGAGTCACTGTGAGTTGGAGCTGACTCACAGCACCTAACAACAACAACAATATTCCCACAGGAGTAGGGTCTCAGGAGACTTGATTCAGTGATCTGTTTCTCTCTATAGGGTGAATCTCATATCAATCTTTCTTGGCTGGAAAAAAAAATGTTATGTTTCAGGATAACTATAAAACATTTGAAGATTTTATGTTTTAAAAAATGAAAATTTTATTTTACACAGTATTAGATTTACAGAAAAATTGCAAAGATAGAACAGAGAGTTCCCAGATACCTCACACCCTAATAATATCTTACATTAAAAAAATTTCAAACCCACTGCCGTTGAGTCATAGTGACACCATAGGACAGAGTAGAACTGTCCTGTAGGGTTTCTAACACTATAAATCTTTATGGAAGCAGACTTGTACATCTTTCTCCACGTGGTTTGAACCATAGACATTTCAATTAGCAGCTAAGCACTTTAACTACTGCATGATCAGAACTCCTTACATAGTAAGGTACATTTTTTATGATTAATAAGCCAATAATAATACCTTATTATTAACTCACCTCTAAACTTTATTCAAATTTCCTTAGTTTTTCCATAATGTCCTTTTTCTGTTCCAGGATTATATCCAGCATACCACATTGCCAATTGTCCTTTCTCCAGTTGAGTTTGTGCATATAACATTTATGCTTGATAGTTTTCAAATAAATATAATATGCTATTAAAAGACATCATGATACATCTTATATTTAAAGTATATCTCTCCTCTTGGATGTGACAATTTCCTGCACTTTCTTTGTTTTTAATGGCCTTTATGTTTTGGAGGAGCAGTGGGTCAAGTATTTTGAGAATGTCCCTCAATTTGGATTTGTCTAATGTTTGGACTGAATTTATGTGGTTGAGGAGGAAAAGAGCCATCCTCACCACATATATCAAGGGTATATACGTACTGTTAGTACAACTTGCCATCCTTGATCTTCGGCTGAGGTGGTGCTTGTCAGGTTTCTCCACTTAAAGTTACTCTTCCACATCCCAAACCCCTTTCCATATTGTACCCTTTGGGAGGAAGTTTCTATTCATAGGCCACACTTAAGGAGTAGGAGGTTATTCCCTACCTCTTTGAGGGCAGAGTATCAACAGAAATTATTGGAAATTCTTCTGCAGTGGAGATTTCTCTCTACTTCCACCTATTTGTCTATTCAATCATTCATTTATATAAATATGGATCCATGGATAGGGGGCCCTGTTGGCACAGTGGTTAAAGTGCTCTTGGCTACTAACAGAGCAATTGATAATTCAAACCCATTAGCCATTCTTCAGGAGAAAATGTGGAAGGCAGCTTCTGTAAAGATTTACAACATTGGAAACTCTATGGGCAATTCTACTCTATGCTGCAAAGTGACTATGAGTCTGAATTGACTCCACGACATTGGGTTTGGTGTCTTGGACCTATGGATACTTATTTATGCTTAGAGATATTATCCAGTGCTACTTATTTTCTTGCTCTAATTGTTCCAGCTTTGGTCTGTGGGTGCTCTTCCAGTTGAGTTTGTGCATATAGAATTTGTGCTTGATAGTTTTCAAATAAATATAATACACTATTAAAAGACATCAGGATACCTCTTATATTTAAAGTATATCTCCCACCTTGAAACAAAATAAAGGCCAGTAAATTTTTCAGATGGGGTATTTTTTTTTTTGTGATTGTACCAAATAAATCTAAAATTTATATATGGTCATTCAACAAATGTTGACTGGGTACCTGTTCCTTCAAGGCACTGTGCTAGGTAGATGCTGTGGGAGATCTGAGGATGACTTGCAAATAGTCTGTAGCCTCCAACAGCCTATATTCTAATAGGGCAATTAAAACATTATCCGAGTAACGACAGTACAGAAATTGAGGAATGGTAGGAGAGTTGCAAATACAGGACCATGGGCAGAACACACTTTCAGTCTAGAAGATCTTAAAGAGGACCCTGACCTTATTGATATATGAAGTAGACATTGAAGAACGGAAAGAATTTGGTAGTGTTGAGATGGGGAGGATGGCATGTCCTTTGGATGAAACACAGTGACCTGAATTTGGAGGTAGAGAAATAAAATAAAGGTCCTTGGTGTAGTGCCCAAGGCATTTGACTGGTAACCAGAAGACTGGCGGTTCAAGCTCACCAGCAGCTCCTTGGAAGGAAGGTTGGGCAATCTACGTCCATAGTGATACTGCCTTGGAAACCCAAGGAGGGGTTGCTATGAGTCAGGTCCGACTTGACGGCAGTGTGTTTTCGTGTTTGTATGGAAACAGGCAAGTACTTCAGTTTCATTAGACCTACTAGTTTCCTTTGGTGTGGATTTATAGGTAGTATATTTAAAGGAGCTCTGGTAGCATAGTGCCTAAGGCACTTGACTGCTAACCAGAAGGCTGGCGGTTCAAATCCACCAGCCACTCCTCGGAAGGAAGTTGGGTAATCCTACTTCTGTAGTGATACTGCCTCTGAAACCCAAGGAGGGGTCGCTATGAGTCAGGGCCGACTCAACGGCAAATAACAACACAACAACAATATTTAAAGGAACCCTGTTAATGCAGTGATTAATGCTGCTAACCGAAAGGTTGAAAGGTCGAAAGGTTGGTGGTTCAAACCCACCTGCTCTGAGGGAGAAAGATATGGCAGTCTGCTTCCTTAAAGATTCACAACCTTGGAAACTCTGTCGGGGCAGTTCTACCCTGTCTTATAGGGTCGCTGTAAGAAGGAATCGATTTGACAGCAATGGTTGTTTTTTTAGTTTTGATATTTTGTATAAGTGGATGGCTATCTTCTTTCAAAGATACAGTTCAATTTTAGCTTGTAATTGTACATTTTTTAAATGGGAAAAATCGTTCTGATGCTAGAATTTGTAAATAAGAATATTGACTTGCTACTGTGCCTAATTTCTTGTTTTGTTAATACTGTCTATGTTATTTCTTAAATTGCTGACATTTTGCAGTGTAAATTTTTTGCTCCTATTTCATTTGCAGCAGGAAATTTTTAGACCTACTCTTAACCTTGTCTTTATAATTAGAAAGATTTAAAGGTTGTCATTAGGTTGTTACTGTGAAACCTATTTTCATTATGAGGATGTTTGGGCATGAAGTTAACAAGGAGATGGTGATGAGAAGATGAAAAGTTTTATTTTCTTTCTCTGATTTTTAAAATATTGGTTTTTCTTTTAATGCCAGGTTTATGCAGGTATAGTTTACATAAAATAAAATTGCCTGTTTTAGGTATAAATTTAATGAGTTTTGACAAAGGCATTTAGTTTTGTAACCACCACCAAAATTAAGAGATTTAGAACATGTCTATCATTCCAAATATTTTCCTGTGCCTTTTTGGTTTTTTGAAGTCAGTCCCTTCCTCCTCCTCCAGTTCTGATGTCTGGCCCTATAGTTTTGCCTTTTTCAGAGTGCCATATAAATAGAATAATACAAAATGTGGCCTTTTATGTCTGGGTTTTCTTACTTAGCATAATGCTTTGAGATTCATTCCAATTGATGCATGTATCAGTAGCCCATTCCTCTTTATCACTGAAGAATTCCATTTTATTTGCTTATACATTCACCAGCTGATGGCCATTAGGATTGTTTTCACTTTTTGCCAATTATAAAAAAGCTGCTATAAATATTCATGTGCAAGCCTTTAGGTAGATATGTTTTAATTTCTCCCTGATAAATACCTACGGTGGGATTGTTATATTATATGGTAAATACATGCTTACATTTACCATACATTTATGTTTAACTTCTTAAGAAATTGCTGAACTTTTTCACACAATGGCAATACCCTTTTACATTCCCACCAGCAGTGTATGAGACTTCTACTTCCTCCACATTCTCTCCAATATTTGGTATGTCAGTCTTTAACTTTAGCCCTTTTAATAAGGTTTCTTAATCAGCTTCACTAGAGATATTGCTTTGGAAACCCAAGGAGGGGTCACTATGATTCGAAGGCAGCAAGTGAGAGAACGTAGTTTGAATTAGCATTTCTCCAAATAACAGTGGACTTAAGGCATACCAATGACAGTTAAGGTGTCCTGTTGTACATGGGTCACCATGAGTTGGAGCCAGCTGTGTGGCGAGTAATAACAACAACAATGACTAATAATGTTAAGCATCTTTTCACATACTGAGTGGCCACCTTTATCACTTCTTTGGTGAAGTGACTGTTCAAATCCTTTACCCTCTCCCCCCCCCTTTTTTTTAAATTGGTGGTTTATCTTCTTATTTTTAGAGTTCTCAAGGACAAGAAAAGTGAGAGAGGAAAATTAAGAAGAATTTAACTTTCAGAATTAAAAATTAAAGATCTAAAACTATTGAAGCACTCAGATAAAGAGTGTTCAGAGAACTAGCAGAGGAAGCGGGATAGGTGGTGTTGTTAGGTGGCATCGGTTGACTTGTACTTGCAATGACCTTATGTATAACAGAATGAAATTGTGATGTTCCTACATCATCTTCATGATCACTGGTGTATTTGGGTTCATTGTTTTGGCTGTTGTGTCAGTCTACCCCATTGAAAGTTCCTCTCATTTTCACTGATCCTCTACTAACCATGAGGTCTTATCTGGAGGTTAGTTTTTCCTGATATCCAAAGTAAAACAAAAGTCTCACTATTTTTGCTTATAAGGAACATTTTGGTTGTATTTCTTCTAGTAGTGATGTTTGTTCTTCTGACAGTCTATGGTATATTCACTACAGTTAGCCCTCTGTGTTCATGAGTTCCATATCCATGGATTTAACAAATCACAGATCAAAAATATTGTTTTGGAAAAAAAATGAATTAAATGATTGAAACAATCCCTCAAAGGTTAAGAAAGAGGTACAGGGTCATTTACATAGCATTAACATTGTATTAGATATCATCCAGTAATATATCAGACAGTGTTTCACTGCTATTCATAAGGTTTTCACTAGCCAATTCTTTGAGGAGTGGATGGCCTCTTCCTTCTTCCAAGTCTGTCTTAGTCTGGAAGCTCTATTGAAACTTGTCCACCATGGGTGACCCTTCTGGCATATTGCAACACCAGTGGCATAGCCTCCAGCCTCACAGCAGCACACAAGCCACTACATGATGACAAACTGACAGACAAGTTCATCTCCCTTAGTTGTACTTAACTGCTTTGTTCACTTCTGAGCAATGTGCCCGCCTATCCAGGGCCTGATACTGATGAAGATTAAAGACTACATTCTGTAGTATGGATTATACCTCAATATAAAGAAAACAAAAATCCTCACAATTGGTCCATTAACAGCTTCATGATGAATGGAGAAAAGATTGAAGTTGTCAAGGAGTTCATATTATGTCATTCTACAATCAACACCAATGGAAGCAGCAGTGAAGACATCAGACAACATATTGCATCAGGCAAATCTGCTGCAAAAGACCTCTTTCAAGTGATGAAGAGCAAAGATGTTTCCTTGAAGACTAAAGTGTGCCTAACCCAAGCCATGGTATTTTCAATTGCCTCTTCTTCATGTGAGAGCTGGACAATGAATAAGGAAGACCAAAGAACAGTTGATACTTTTGAGTTGTGGTGTTGGAGAAGAATACTAAGAGTACCATGGACTGCTAAAAGGACTAACAGATCTGTCCTGGAAGATGTGCAGTCAGAATTCTCCTTGGAAGCGAGAATGGCCAGACTTTGTCTCACCTACTTTGGTCATGTTGTAAGAAGAGACCATTCCCTGGAGAAGGATCTCATGCTTGGTAGAGAGGAGGGTCAACGAAGAAGGGGAAGGCCCTCAATGAGATGGATTGACACAATGGGTGCAACAATGGGCTCATTGAGCAAGGATCATGAGGCTGGCACAGGACTGGGCAGTGTTTGATTCTGCTGTGCATAGGGTCACTATGAGTCAGAGACGACAGCATCTAATAACAAAAACAACAACAGATATCATCAGTAATCTAGGGATGATTTAAAGTATACAGAAGGATGTGCATAGATTATATGCAAATGCTATGCCATTTTATATGAAGGAGTTGAGGATCCATGGATTTGAAATTGAGTGGGTGTTCTGGAATGAATTCCTCATGAATACTGAGGGACAATGTTATTCTTTTCCAACACCACACTTTGAATGCATTAATTCTTATTCTGTCTTCCTTTTTCATTGTCTGGCTTTCATATGCATATGAGGTGATTGAAAAGAACACAGAGTGGATCAGGTGCACCTTGGTCATCAAAGTGACATCTTTGCTTTTTAAAACTTTACACAGAATAGTGACATGTAAATAGGCGAAGCTTCAGAAGGAACTTCTGATCAACTAGAGGTATATAATAGAGGTGAAAGAGAATAAGGACTCAGAAAAGACAATTAGATTTTTCTAAAAGAATGTTCTTGTGACCTTGAAGAAGAGTGGAGAAAAAGAATAAAGAATACAGGAAATGAGAAACAGGGATGCTATCTCTAGGCACTGCTTCCCAAAGTGTATGTACTGACATATATTAATAAATCCTACAAAATTAAATACTCTATTTACAAAAGTTTAATAAAGTTGTTAGAACTTCACTGAAGAAGTTATAATGATTTCTTCTTTGAAATATTTAGCAGAGCCTTTGATATGCTAATGTGAATTATTAGTCTCTAAAGGAGGAGACTCTTAATATGCAACATTTCCTACCTACTGGAATTTTTATCCTGTTTCCTTCTTTCATTTAAAGAGTGTTTTCTTAGAGATTACATTCCAGTGGGGAAAGACATAAAATAAATGATTTAGTCAGTAAAATATAAAATATACATTAAATATTACAAGTGTTATGTGTCAAAATAAAACAGAGAAAGGTGATGAAAGTGTTAGGGAAGGGTGAACAAGCAAAGATGGTACATTAATGAGTTGAAGGAAGTGATGTGCTAAGACATGTTTCCCTTTTGGGGAGTCACATTCCAAGCATAAAGTTGCTGAATCTAGAGCAGCATAGCGTATTTGAGGAACAAGAAGGGATAGTAAGAGGGAGAGAGTTGGAGATGAGATCAAGACATGTGTGTCCCAAATTGTTCTGGCAAAACTATGGCAGTGTGCATATGCCCTGGCACAGAGGCACATGCCTTGGCACTGCCTGAAATAGGTTTTTGGTTTTGTGTTTCTCATCTGTGACAGCAGGTCAGCATCTTTCATTGCTGTTTCTCATTATTTTGGCCAATGGCTCACTGACACAAGAAGAGACTTGGCCAGAATGTTTTCTGCCCTGCCTCATTGTGGAAGAGTAGAACATGATTTTGGGTGGTTCTGGAGAAATGAGTAGAAGCCAAGCAGAGCATACCACAAGCTGTCTGGGACCCTGAGAAGAAGGAGAGTCCTGTTGAGACATAAACTGGAGTTTGGGAGCAATAGAAGAGGAGTGTGAAGGTCTTTGAGAGTTGTGAGGAAGAAAAGGAGATGGAAAAAAATTCTTACCCCATATTTATGGGTTTCACACCAAAGAATTGAACATGAATTTGTTGTGTTGAAGTCCTTCTGTCTGGGATTGTCTCAAATATGATTTATAAAATTAGAGAGCCCTAGAGATTTATAGCTTTCTTTTACTTGAGGCTTTCTTAATATCTGCACTTTAAGGAGGTCCCTGGGTGGCACCAGCAGTTTACCCTTGACTACTAACTGAAAGCTTACCAGTTTGAACCCACCCAGTGGCTCTGTGGAAGATGAGTTTGGCGACCAGCTTCTGCAAAGATTGCAGCCAAGAAAACTCTAAAAAGTAGTTCTACTCTGTAACACATGGGGTTGCGGTGAACTCAAATGGCCTCTAAGGCAATAGGTTATCTGTTTATCTATCTGGTCTGTAATCTTTAATAGCAGAGGGTTATGTCACAAATCTGGCACATTCTTTTCCATAATAGCACATAAAACACCCTAGTCCTTGGAATTTATTTTTAAATATAATGAAATCAGAAGTGGGAAATCAGGACTGTTTTGAGGTAGGTGTGATTTGATAATGTCCCTGTTCATTATTAGTATTTTATTTTTAAATAGAAATGTGCTTAGTTTGTCCCCTACATCCAAAACTTAGCAGTGATTTTTAAGTTAGTATATGTCTTAAGGGAGCTCTGATAGCGTAGTGCCTAAGACACTTGACTGCTAATCAGAAGGCTGCCGGTTCAAACCCACCAGCCACTCCTCAGAAGGAATATGGGGCAATCTACTTCCGTAGTGATACTGCCTCGAAAACCCAAGGAGGGGTTGCTATGAGTTGGGTCCGACTCAATGGCACATAACAACAACAACAACAACATATGTCTTAAATTATGTTACTTCCACATGAAATATTGCTTTTGAGGTAAGACATGAAGTTTACTGTAATTTTAGCTACTTTATAGATGATTAATTCTAGCAAAGGATTCACGTAGCTCTGAGATGGAGGGTATTCCATATTCCCCATTATTCAGATGGACTCACTGGGTGATTCTACTGAAGCAAAGGATTATTATAGCAACTAGATAGTCTGAGGTTGCTTCATATAGGCACATGACAAATGAATACTTTAAAATCATATTACAAGTACAAATGAAACATGTTGGAATTCTTACCCAAATCGCTTTTGAAAGAAAGTGTTTGTGTGTATTTGGAAAATATTTCACAGTATATCAAAATTTGATGCTTAATTTAGTCCAATAAACCCAAAGAAATTTTCTCTCTTGGTTATTCAGGTTTGAATCTATCTAAAAATATTTTTATTCATGTTTTAAAGTCTTATTTCTATACTCATTGAATTTTTAAAATTAATTATTTTTTATTTTGATTTGGGTGAAAATTTACTGAGCAAATTCATTTTCCATTCACAATTCATGCACATTTTATTTTGTAACATTGCTTTCTATCTCCACAATGTAATATCATGTTTCCTGCTTCTGTCTATATTTATCTTTTCCATTCATCCGTCTTGCCTATCCCTTCCCATCTTCTGAAATTTATCCCTGGACAAATGCTGCCCTTTTGATTTCTTGTGATTAATTGTTCTAAGGAGTACATACTTTCCTGGTGTTATTTTTTACCTTATAGGGCTGTCTATTGTTTGGCTGCAAGTTGAGACTCAGGGGTGAGTTCAGTTCCAGGCTTGAGGGGTGTCCAAGGGACATAACATAGTCTTAGGGGTTCTATCAGTCTCTATCAAACCAGTAAGCGTGATTTTTTTTTTTTTTTACTTTTTTTGAGTTTTTTTCCACACTAGCGGGGCACCATCTTCTTCTGGTCTCAGGGTCACAGAGGCTGGGGTTTGCTTGGTCCTTTAGTTCTTTGGACTCATTATTTCCATATGTTTTTCATTTTCTTCACTCTTCTTTGCTCCAGATGGGGTGAGACCAGTAGTTACACCTTGGATGGCTGCTCACAAGATTTGAAGACCCCAGACACTATTGGAAATAAAGATGTTAGAACATTGTCTTTGTGGGCTACATTATGCCAGTTTACCTTGATGTCCACCAAGACTATAGTTCTGAGTCCCTAGGCCCAGTGACTCATTTCCACAAGGTGTTTGGTTATGGCTAAGAACTTTTCATAACTATGTCCCTTGTACACTCTATTGATTTCATGGATGTATTTGCAGCACATATAAATACATATGTAGAAGTATACTCTGTCAACCTTGTATGTATTCATGGGTATTTAAGGAGCTCTGGTAGCGTAGTGCCGAAGGCACTTGACTGCTAACCAGAAGACCGGCAGTTCACAGCCACCAGCCACTCCTTGGGAGGAAGGCTGGGAAATCTACTTCCGAAGTGATACCACCTTGGAAATCCAAAGAGGGGTCACTGTGAGTTGGATCCAACTTGATGGCAATGTGTTTCTGGTGACTATAGGCCTTTGTTGGCATTCTTTTTCTAATTGTTGGGGAATTTGAGTTAAGATGTTTATTTTTGTTCTTTCTTCTTTTTTGATGTGTGTGTTTATTCCTATACATTGTTCTCTGAATGCTGCTTTTGCTATGTTTCATACATTTTGGTATGTTTTCAGTTTTGTTTGATTCATGGAGTCCCCCCCCCCCCATTTTTTATTATCTGCTACCCAGTAGTTTTAAAGCAGGGTGAGAGTGTTACTCAGTTTCCATGTATTTGATTTCTTTTGCTTGATCTTCCTGTTTTCAATTTCTTTATCATGACATTTTGATCTGAGAAGATGCTTTGTAATATGCCAATGTTTTTAACGGGAGCTCTGGTAGTGTAGTGCCTAAGGCACTTGACTGCTAACCAGAAGGCTGGCGGTTCAAACCTAACAGCCACTCCTTGGAAGGAAGGTTGGGCAATCTACTTCTGTAGTGATAATGCCTCGGAAACCCAAGGAGGGGTCGTTATGAGTCGGGTCCGACTCGATGGCACATAACAACAACAACAACGTTTTTAAATGTATTGAGGCTTTGCATGGGGCCTAACATATGGTCTATTCCAGAGAATGTTCATGTACACTGGAAAATAATGTATACTGTGCTGTGTTGGGTGGAATGGTCTGTATACATCTACCAGGTGAAATTGGTTGATTGCGTTGTTTAGATCTTCTTTATCTTTGTTGAGTTTCTTTCTTGCTGTTCTGTCCTTCATTGAAAGTCATGTATTAAAGTCTCCTGTTATCGTGGAGTTGCCCATTTCTCTTTTCAATTATATTAAAGTTTGATTTATGTGTTTTGAGACTCTTGCATTGGGTGTGTTCATATTTATTATTGTTATGTCAAATCTTGCTGGATTGACTCTTTAATCATTATATAATGTCTTTCTTTGTCTTTTTTGCTGGTTTTGCTTTAAATTTTGTTTTATTAGAAATTAATATTGCCACTCCTATTCTTTTTGGTTACCATACATGTTTTTCACCCTTTGATTTTTAGCTTATTTAATATGTCTTATGTGTTTCTCTTGTGGGCAGCATATTGATGTGTCATGTTTTCTTATCCATTCTACCACTGTCTCTTGATGGTGCATTTAATCCTTTTACATTTGCCATAATTATCAATAGGTAAGAATTTACTGTTGTCATTTTGCTGTGGTACTAATAATTTCTTTTCCATATATTTTTCTGTGTGGTGTTCATTTTGTTTATGGATTTTCTTATCATTTCTTCATTGCTGTTGTTTTAGTGTTTACTGAATCTTTATAATTTCTTTCTTTTTTATTAAATTTACTAATTTTCTTTGAGGTTACCCTGTGATATATTATTGTCTTCCCAAATTTAAAACAGTCCGTTCTATCTTGTTATCATCTTGACTTCCTCTCTATTTGGAAGTTCTGTAACTATACCATTTATTCCCTCTTTTTGCTTTATAGTATCATTGTTTACAAATCAATCTCTCTGTTTCCCTATTTCCTGTCTTGTAACTTTATTTTGTTTTGGATACTTCTGTATCTGGGTTGATTTCTGGTGATGATGTCATGTGTCTTAATCTTAGTTTACTGTCTGCTGTTGTTGGTTCTCTGTCCAAAGGACCCCCTTTACCATTTTTTCTAAAGTTGGTCTGGCTTTTACAAATTTCCTTAATATTCTGTTTATCTGGTTATTTCCTTATTTCACCATTGTATTTGAGGGACAGTTTTGCTATATATATATAATTCTTGGTTGACAATTTTTTTTTTCTTCCAGGGTTTTATATATTTCATCCTATTGCCTTCATGCCTGTATAGTTTTGGCCAAGAAATCATAACCTTGCTTTATTCATTCTCCTTCGTAGGTAACTTCATTTTTCCTAAATGGCTTTCAGGATTCTTTGTTTTTGGAAAGTGTTATTATGATATATCTTGGTAGTTTTATTTTAGGGGTCTATCTTATTGGGGTTTGTTGACTTCCTGAATGCATATCATCTCATCTTTCATGATAGAGAAATTTTCTTCCAACAAATCTTAGGGCGTTTTCTTGGTGCTTTTTGTTTCCTTGTCTTTCATTATTCTGGAATTGCAGTCATGCGTAAGTTATTGATTGATTGATTGATTGATGGTGTTCCACATTTCTTTTTTTTCTCATTCTTTTTTTTCTGATTACTCCCCTAACATACCAGTATTGTTATTTATCTTCAGTTTCAATTCTTTATTCCACTGATTCAATTCTAGTTTTTTGCTCTTCTAATGCATTATTTGTTTCTGAAATGTTAGTATTAATCTTCTGGATTTCTATTTGCTGCTTTTGTATGGTTTCTAATTTTCCATTTATTTTGTATTGTTTTCCTGAATTCTCCTAGTGTTTTGTCTGTGTTTTCCTTGATTTTCTCTGTGCTTTCCTTGATGTTGTCTTTGTTTTACTTGATCTCTTTTTCAATCTATGAAAGAGTCCTAACTATAATTCTTTTGAATTCCTTATCAGGTAGTTTCAAAACCATTCCTTCTTCTAGAAGATTTTCTGGCCTGTAGGTCACTTGCTTGAGCCATCTTTTCCTGTGGTTTTCTTTGTGTGTGTATGTGTGTGTGTACGTCTGTAATCTGAAGTAGTCTGTTGTCTATGAGACATTGTGGTGTTTTAATTTGTTGATTTTATGTTGGTTTCCTCCACCCTTTTGTGTTTTCAGCATATCTTGGCAACAGGGCAGGTGTGCTACTCTGGTCACTAGTTTAGTAACAGTAGGGTATGTTCACCACTTGTCTCCAGGTGAATTAGTAATGGCTGGCAGTGTGAGTATGAGTCTTTAATCACTGAATGTGTAAAGCAGCTGAGGTCAGGCTGGGTGGGTATTGACCACCATCTGTTTTCAATCCAGTGATACTGGATCAGGTAGTGGCATTCTCCCAGTGGGTGGCGACAGATGTGGCAGCTATGCCTGGGTAAGGTTGCTGGCTCCTAACTGATAGGAAAAAAAAAATGAAGTCAGAGAGGAAGAGGAAAAAAAAAAGAAGAAGAAATAAAGGGGAGAACTAAGAAGAAAGAAAAATAAAAAAGAAAAAGAAAAGCAGCACATTACTGGTACAAGTGCTAGCTGCTAAACTTGACTGTGGTAGGGATGCAGCACCCAGTCTGTGGGATAAAAAAATAAAATGGAATTAACAAAAGAGGGGAGAGATAAAGAAAAACAAAGAAAAGAAAAAGCAAAATAAATAAATAAAAGGAGGAAAAATAGCACAGTAATGGTGCAAGTGCTAGCTGTCAAACTTGACTGCAGTGAGAATGTGGCAATTGCTCCTTCTGTGCACTTCTGAGTCTGGAGGGGCGGGGATGGGCATTGCTTAAGTAAAGGCGACGGGGTGGGCATGCCTGCTTGGTGAGATCAAAAAAAAGAGCGTTGGGGGAGAAAGCAAAAAGGAAAACAAAAGTGGGGAATGGGAAGAACTAAAAAGAAAGAAAAACTGCACAGCGCTGGCAGTAACGATTGTGGTTTGACTAGACACTGAGTGGATGGCAGTGGGAGAAGTTGCACCTCTGGTCACTGGGAGGTCATACAGAGTATGGAAAGAAATCACAACTCTTTGGTCACCAGTCACCAGTGTGGGTGCTTATGAAGTCCTGGGCAAGTATGGGTGGTTATCTGGTCCCTGTCCCAGTCAGAACCCTGCTTGGAATAATTTAAAATGGCCATTTTGTTCCATTTTGTCCAGTTGGCAATTCACCGCTCCTTATGATTCCTTGTAGTCTATTTTCATCCATTCTCTTCCTCTGTTCAGTATTTGATTTACTTCTTTATCCTTTCATTTGAAGCTCTATGTTCCAGGATTATCTCCACATACATTTCAGTATGCTTCTCAGATCTTTGTTATAGATGGCTCGGTTGGTATATCTACCTAGTCCACCATCTTGTATCTAATTATTGAATTTTTAACATGGAAAAAACATGAGAGGGAAAATAAAAGGGGGTCAGAGCAAAGTTAGGGTACATCTATAACCATGCAAAGCACAGTGGAGATTTGTCAATTTCTCATTAATTTGATCAATGTATTCTTTTTGCAAATTTTGAGCAATTAATTATTTACATATGTTAGACATTGTACTTGGAGTGGAAATATGAGAGTAAATAAATCACAATCTCTGCCTTACATCTAGACCTCTTCATTTCCCTCCTTCTGTCTTTATTTTCTTTCCTGCTCTTTGGGAATATATATCATAGGAATATATAATCATAGGAATCAGACCTTCTACAATTTATATACAATGTAGATTGTTTCTCTCCCTCACTGATTTAACTGTTACAAGTGATTCCAGTGTAGTAAAAGTACTTGTTAGAAAGGTTGTTGGTGGTATTTTTTAAAAGCTGTTTGATATTATTCAATACACTTATTTTCCTTAGGCTATAATTTGTCAACATGCTCTCCTATAACACAGAAATGCTATTGGATCTTAAGATCTTATTAAATATCTTTTATGAGCCAACTCAGTTTCTTCACCTTGACTCCTTTTGTTGATACTTTAGGTATTAAAAATCCTTCCCTTCAATTAAGTTCTTTAGTCTTATAGACATTCCTGTTTAGCTTTCCTCACCTTTTTCAAGTCTGACAACTTCTCCTGGCAATTGAAGCTTAGAGGTGATGTGCCATTAATCTTTTTTCCCTTGTATTTTTTGGTGACATCTTTCTAGCAACTACAAATAATTCTGATTATTTTGGCCCCTGTGGTGCCTTATGAATGTGTGAAACATACCAATGATCATGAAGATGATACAAGACCAGGACACATTTTGTTCTGTTACATAGAGGTCGCCATGAGTTAAAGCTGACTCAAGGCCAGCTAACAACCACAACACTATTTACTGAATGAATAAATGAGTGAATATAAATAGGGGGAAGAAATAAAGTGGAGGGAAAAAGACAGGAGAGCTGGCAGGTGTCCCAGTTCTAGCATTTTGCACAACTTCTATTTCTCATAGTAGAATAATAAATGACTTAATGTCATATACTTACAATTAATCTAAGGGATCGCAATATTTTTTTATTGTTAAAGGCCAGATAGTAAATATTTTAAACGTTGTGGGCCACATATAGTTGCTGTTACTTCTTTTTATAGATTTGTTTTTTAACATTTAAAAATGTGAAAACTATTCTTAGTTAATAAGCAATATAAAAACATACCCAGGTTAGATTTGGGCTTGGAGCTACAGTTTCAAGACTTTCGCTGTAGAATAAAATTATTAAAAATTACCATGTTGTTGTTGTTATGTGCCATCGAGTTGTCTCCAACTCATAGCAACCCTATGTACAACCGAATGAAACACTGTCTGGTCCTGTGCCAGCTTCACAATTCCTATTATACCTGAGCCCATCACTGCAGCCACTTTGTCAATCCATCTTGTTGAGGGCTTTCCCCTTTTGACCCTCCACTTTACCAAGCATGACATCCTTCTCCAGAGAATGGTCCCTTCTGACAACATGACCAAAGTAGGTGAGATGAAATCTGGACATTCTCACTTCCAAGGAGCCTTCGGGCTGCACTTCTCCCAGGACAGATTTGTTAGTTCTTTTAGCAGTCCATAGTACTTTCAGCATTTTTCACTAACAACAGAACTCAAAAGCATCAACTCTTATTTGGTCTTATTCATTGTCCAGCTCTCACATGCATATGAGGTGATTGAAAATACTGTGGCTTGGGTTAGATACATCTTAGTCTTCAAGGAGATATCTTTGCTCTTCGCACTTGAAAGAGGTCTTTTGCAGTAGATTTGCCCAATGCAATACATCTATTAATGTCTGGAGTGCTGTTTCCATTGGCGTTGATTATAGAACCAAGCAATACGAAGTCTTTGACAACTTCAATCTTTTCTCCATCTATTGTGATGCTGCTTATTGGTCCAGTTGTGAGAATTTTTGTTTTCTTTATTTGAAGTGTTGCCAAAGGGGCAAGGAGGCTGCATCTTCTGACCTCCTTTAACCCCATAAGAGGAAGACAGAATCACCCTCAGTAGCCCAAGGCCTATTCTGCGAGGCCAGACATGCTGCCTCCCTCCAGCCCTGAACCAACTGTTCTTTCTGCAGCACCCACCACCTCTCTGCTGGGTTCGATAATTCACTGCAGTGGCCACACAGCACTCACAGATTATGGGGTTTATTAGGGAAGCACTGGACTACAATTCAAGTTCAGAAGTGCGCTATGTCTCTAGCAGCTGGCTGTCTCACCCAGCAGCCGGCAGTCTCTGGCACATAGCTCTCTCAGTAGTACGTGTCTCTTGCATGGTACATGGTACTTTTTCCTTCAGTACTACTGGTTCTTGATCATATGCCACCACCCAAGATGGATGATCATCTACCAATTTTTCTTGGTATAGTGACCCTGTGTATTCTATCCATCTTCTTTTGATGTTTCCTGCATCGTTCACACATCATTCATGGAGTACACATTATACTTTAAGTTTCACCTGAGGCTTTTATAACTGGGTCCTCTCAAGCCATTCTTCACCTGGCGTAATTTCTGTATGGTCCAAGTCCTCTACAGAGAAGAACATAGTAATGGGCTGTATGTTTTTTGCTTTTCAACTTTGTTAAGATGCAATTTATAATGTCAAGTTTTGATGTTGAGTTATGCTGGTTTTTTAAAACTAGTTGCCCAATGTTTACTCCTTTTCAATTTTCTGAAAAAGTTTTTGCAAGATTGGCATTATTTGTCCCTTGAATCTTTGATAGAATTTACTGGTGAAACCATTTAGTCTTGGAATTTTCTTTTGGGCATAATTTTTGATAAAGAATTCAATTTCTCTAATGGATACTTGTTGTTGTTGTTGTTATGTGCCGTTGAGTCAGACCTGACTCATAGCAACCCCTCCTTGGGTTTCTGAGGCAATATCCCTACGGAAGTAGATTGCCCCATCTTCCTTCCAAGGAGTGGCTGGTGGGTTTGAACTGCCAGCCTTCTGATTAGCAGTCAAGTGCCTTAGGCACTATGCTACCAGAGCTCCCCTAATGGATACAGGGTAATTCAATTTTTGTTTCATCTCCTATGTCAATTTTGCTACCTTGTAATTTTCAAGAAACCTTGTTTACTCATTTAAGTTGTCAAATTAATTTAGCATAAAATTATTCCTAGTATTCTCTTATTATCCTTTTAATGTCTGAAAAGATATGTGCTGGTAAATCTTTCCTGATATTGGTAATATCTGTTATTTCTCTTATTTCTTAATCAGTGTAGCTAAGATTTTAGATCTTTTTTTTTTTTCCTATACAAGTACTAAAGCTATCAGTTTTCCTCAAAGCACTGCTTTAGCTGTATCCCACAAATTTTGATATGTTGTAGTTTTGATGTCAGTCATTTAAAACATTTTCCATTTTCCCTTGTGATTTTGATCCATGTATTATTATTATTATTTTTTTCTCACTGCCGTCAAGTTGGATCTGACTCATCGCGGCCCCTCCTTGGATTTCTGAGGCAGTATCACTATGCAAGCAGATTACCCAATCTTCCTTCCAAGGAGTGGCTGGTGGGTTTGAACCACCAGCCTTCTGGTTAGTAGTCAAATGCCTTAGGCACTATGCTACCAGAGCTTCTATATATTAATTAGAAGAGTGTTTTTAAATTTGCAAGTAGTTAGTGTTTTCCTAGATATCTTAGTGCTTATAATTTCTAATTAAATTCCACTGTAGTCAGAAAACATATTCTGCATGTTTTCTTTCGTTAAAATTGTGGTAAAAATATACACAACAAAACATATGCTGATTCAACAATCTACATGTATAGTTCAGTGACATTGACTGTATCCTTCAAATTGTATACTCATTCTTGCTTTTTCCAAATTATTCCACAACTATTAACATAAACTCAATGCCTCAGAAGCAGAAACAACTCCTTTTCCACCTGTCTTCCACTGGTAATCTTTTGTTTCTATATATTTGCTTATTTCATATATGTGAGATGGTATAGTATTTTCATTTTTGCAGCTGACTATATACGCAGTATAGTATTTTCAAAGTCATCCATGTTTTGGCATACATCAGAACTTCATTTCTCTTCATGGCTGAGTAATCTTCCATTGCATGTATACACCACATTTATTTATTCATTGATAGACATTTTGATTGTTTGTACATTTTGGCTATTGTGAAACATTGCTACTATGAACATTGGTGTAAAGGAGAAATTCTGTAGGATTTTGATCTTTTTAATTTTATTAAGACTTTTTAAATTGCAGCCTGTGGTCTGTCTTAGCAAATGCATATGCACACTTGAAAAGAGTGTACACTCTGCAGTTGTAGGAGATAACGTTGTATAAATATCAGTTAGATCAAAGCAGTTGATAGTTTTGCTGAGATCTTTTATGTCTTTGTTGTTTTTTTGTCTAGTTCTGTCAGTTGCTTAAAAAAAACTCATTTGGGGATTGCTCATTACTAGTGTATGTTGTTGTTGTTGTTGTTATGTGCTGTTGAGTCAAACCCGACTCATAGCGACCCCTCCTTGGGTTTCCGAGGCAGTATCACTACAGAAGTAGGATTGCCCAACCTTCCTTCCGAGGAGTGGCTGGTGGGTTTGAACCGCCAGCCGTCTGGTTAGCAGGCAAGTGTCTTAGCCACTATGCTACCAGAGCTCCCACTAGTGTATAGGAATACAAAGAATTTTTATATACTACTGTTGTACACTGAACCTTGCTGGTATTGTTTATTAGCCCTAATCTCTTTTTTTGTGAGTTCCCTAGGATTTTCTAGAAAACGTCTTTATTTTGCCTTCATGCCTGAATTATATATTTTTGGGATAGAAAATTTTGGTTCAACAGTTTTATTTTCTTTTAGAACTTTCACATTTTATTTTACTGTCTTCTGGCTTCCGTAGTTTCTAATGAACATCTATGAATATTCAAATGTTTGTTCCCCTGTATGTAATTTTATCATTTTTCTCCTGCTCATTTCAAGACTTTTTTCTTTATTTTTAGAAGTTTGATTATGATATATCCAAACATGATTTCCTTTGAATTTATTTGGAGCTGAGTTTCATGATTACGCAAATCTATATACTTTTTTGTTGTTGCTGTTGTTGCTATTTTACCTAATTCGGGTTGTTGTTATTCATTATTCCGTCAAATTTTTTTTTCTGACTCAATGGCTTTTTCCACTTTTTCTGCTCTCTAATTACAGGCATCATTTGTATTGCCTCAAAGATCTCGGAGGCTTTGTTCTTTTTTATTTGCTTTCATTCCATTTTCTCTCTGTTCTTCACATTGGATAATTTCCATTGACCCATTTTCACATTCTGTGCCTTTGTCTGCTATCTTTGCCATTTTGATATTGAACCCAGTAATTTTTAAATTTCAGACACTATATTTTTCAGTTAAAAATAATATCTATTTGATTTTTTTAATAGTTTTATCGCTCTGCTGGGATTTTTTTTTAAATTCATTTCAAGTATTTTTTACTTTAACTCATGTGCATAATTATAACTATTTTAGTGTCTTTAATAATTCGAACAGTGGAATCATCTCAGAGTTGGCTTTTATTGATTGCCTTTTCATGTCAGACTGGTATACATTTTCCTACTATTTATATTTCAATTATGGGATGTACCCTGGACATTTTGAATGTTAAATTGAATAGCTTTTGCATCTGTTATTCATTAGGGTTATTGATCTGTGGTTTCTATTTTTCAGTGATGTCTTTACTTGGTTTTGGTATCAGTGTTAGGCTTGATTCATAGAATAAATTTGGGAGTAGTCTATCCTTTTCTATGTTCTGGAGTAGTTTGAGTAGGATAGGTGTTAAGTTCAATTGGCATAACTCACTACAAAAAAATATTTTTCTACATCCTTCTTTGGTAAGTAGCAACTCATGTCTTAAGGCTTGCAAACATCCATCTAAGATGCAGCAATTTGTCTCTCCTCGTCTGGAGCGTAGAAGAGTGAAGAAAACAAAAGATGCATGGAAACATTTAGTCCAAGGGGCTAGTGGATCATGGGAACCTCAGATTACATGACCCTGAAACTAGAAGAACTACATGGTATCCAGCTACCACTGCCAACCACTCAGAAAGGGATCAAAATTGGAGATCCTGGATAGAGTGGGAGAAAAATGAACAAAGGAATACAAAATGACTTACTGGTCTGATGTTGTTGTTGTTGTTATGTGCCGTCGAGTTGGCCCCGACTCATAGAGACCCCTCCTTGGGTTTCCGAGGCAGTATCACTACAGAAGTAGATTGCCCAACCTTCCTTCTGAGGAGTGGCTGGTGGGTTTGAACC
>NW_006922028.1:2314072-2315564 GCF_000298275.1 Orycteropus afer afer | reverse complement strand
GTATAGCAGGGATTGTGGGGCTGGCGCGGGATCGGGCAGTGTTTCATTCTGCTGTGCATGGGGTCACTATGAGTCGGAAATGACTCGGCGGCACTTAACAACAACAACAATAACAACAAGTGAATGAACAAGAGGGGCTGGGTTTGGGAACAGTTCTGCAATAGAAGCTACCAATTCTGATTACCAATTGAATGTGGAACCTATGGGACAATGAGTTCTTTTGGGAGGGCTGTCTTAGAAGATGGTGACTAATGCCCCCATTAACTGAAATAGAACACCGAGGGGGAGGAGCATGGTTAAAGCAAAGATAATTAGTTCCATTTTGAACAGTTATGTTGGAAGTTCCTACAGCCTACCCACCATTTTGCTTGTTGTAGTTACATGTTAAGTAGTACTTAGCAGCTGCTGCTGCCTATCCTGTGTGGTTAGTGTTCTGCTTGTACAGATTATTTATCCTATGTGAGAACAGAATCATACATTTTACCTCTCCATATGCTCCTTAGCAGTACATGCATGTTCTATTCTTAACAGATGTTCAATAAATATAAGTTAAAGAATAAATCAATGGAATTTTAATATTGATGATTCTTTCTGTTTTCATATTGTTTAATATTCTTTTGGGCCTCCATGTACTAATAAAGCATTACCTAAGCTCACTGGTTAAGTGGCAGCCTGGCTTTCTACATGTGTCCAGTTGTCCCAGCTACTTTTAGTTTTGAGTTAGGAGCACCTACTCACCTTTCTGTTCTACCTCTCATCTGTCGGTTTGTCATACTGTGGTGGCTTGCATGTTGCTGTGAGTCTGGAGACTATGCAACCATTGTTTTGCATAGCAGCAGGTTCATCCTTGGTGCACAGGTTTCAATAGAACTTCCAGACTCAAATAGACTGGGAAGAAGGACAGGGCCATCCACTGCTTAAAAAATTGGCCCCTGAAAACCTTACAAATAGCAGTGAAACAGTGTCTGATATATGGACCGGCCAGTTTTCATTCTGTTGTACATAGTGTTGTGATGAGTTGGAATCCACTTGATAGCACCTAACAACAGCAACAACACCACCTACCTTTCTGTTAGTTTGTCATACCAGCGTGATCACCCATGGTGGACAGGTTCCAGCAGAACTTCCAGAACAACAGAGTAGGGAGAAAGACCAGTGATCTACTTCCAAAAATGAACCAGTGACAATCCCATAGATTACCGAACATTGTCCAAGACATGGACTTGCCTACTTCGGACATGTCATCAGGAGGGACCGATCACTGGAGAAGGACATCATTTTTGGTAAAGGAGAGGGCCAACAATGGTGAGGGAAGCTATCAATGAGATAAAGCAACACAGTTCCTGCAACAATGGACTCAAACATACCAATGATCATGAAAATGGTGCAGGTCTATATATTGTTTCATTATGTTGTACATGAGGAGCCATGAGTCAGCGTTGACCAGACCGCAGCTAAAACAACAACCATTATCCATCCTTGAGTGCATAGG
>NW_006922028.1:2305691-2312897 GCF_000298275.1 Orycteropus afer afer | reverse complement strand
GCACCTTTATACCTACCTGCCTCTGCCATCCCTCTTTCCTCCCACCTTTCTGTAGCCAAACAATTCTTTCTTTTTCTCTTTATTTTTCTCCACTTCTCTGGACTCTTTAGTTGTCATTAGGTGCTATCCAGTTGATATTCAACTGGAAGCAATCTAGTGTGATAAGGTAGAGCTGCTTCAGAGGGTTTCCTAAACTGTAATCTTTAGAGGAGCAGATCATCAGATTTTTTTTTCCACAGTCACTGGGTGGGTTTGAATTGCAAATCTTTTGGTTAGCAGCTGAGCACTTAACCATTGGTTATGTTGTTAGAAGGGACCATTCCCGGAAGAAGGATATCATGTTTGGTAAAGTGGAGGGTCAACGACAAAGGGAAAGGTCCTCAATGAGATGGATTGCAGCAGTGGCTGCAATGATGGGCTCAGGTATAGCTAGGATTGTGAGGCTGGCACAGGAATGGGCAGTGTTCTTTCTGTTGTACATAGAGTGGCAATGAGTCGGAGCCAACTCAATGGCACCTAACAACAACATTGTATCACCGACTCTTTCTGGGGTCTTTTTTTTTCTCTATTATATCTAATTAGAATTCTTCTTCAGGACTTTTCCCTTTGATCTGGGGGAGATGTCTTCTGAGGTGTGCCTGAGCAAGAGTCACTGCCAGCTAAGAGGCTCCTGAGTGGGGATTCTGGCAGAATTTTCATTCTCTCTGTAGCCCTTGTCACCTGTAGACATACGTGGTTCAGCCTCAGAGTGCACCCTCTAAAAAATATCAAATAGGTTTCTGTTGAGTCAACTCTGACTCATGGCAGCCCCATATATTGCAGATTAGAATTGTCCTCCATAGGGTTTTCAAGGCTGTAACCTTTGGGAAGCAGATTGGGAGGTCTTTCATCCAAGATCTCTCTGCATGGGTTTGAATTGCCAACCTTTCAGTTAACAGTTAAGTGTATAACCATTTATGCTACCCAGGAACTCTGTCAGAGTGTCATTGTGGTTCAATGCACAGTTCTGTAGTCAAAATATTGACAGTTAATAACCAAAGTACCTAAGAATTATTCAGATCTCTTGAACTTTGGAGGAGATGGACAATCATAGTCCATAGCCTATGTATGAAATTCCCCTTTGCTTCCTGTTCACTTTTCTTACACTCCAAACTACCCTCCTATCTGGTCCAATTAAGTTCCTGTTACACCTCAGCCTCCCTCTATTCTCTTTCTTAGCATTTCATCACAGAGTAGAATTAACCTCTTCTCTGCCAGATATAATCCTTCTAATTTAGGAAGGGGAGACATAGAGACTATGGAACAAAGGGAATTTGTGAACACTTGTGATAATTTTGTACCATATTGTGCTATAGTGAAAAAGTCTGTTTTGAAGAAATACTTCGAGGTTGAATTTTGCATATACTGATAGACATGAAGAGAATTTTTCAAGAATTGGTTCTTTTTTATTACTTTAAGTTATGCCATTTCTTTGAAAGGCAAAATATGAACTTTCAGGGAACTAACTCATTATTTGAGAAATTTACTCTTAAATGATTAATTTTGTGATGTCCGAATTTTGAAATTTCACATCTTAGGGCTACATAACTAATAGTTACATAATAACTAATAATAGTTACATAGTAACTAATAGGTAATAACTAATAGTTACGTAATAACTAATAGTGCAGAGATTTTGAAATTAGACATGTTTTGCCACCAGAAAAGGAAAATATATGAGAAAGTGTTTCTAAGGCTGCTACCTATGAACATAGAAAGTTGTCAGTTGTCTATGTTAAGAAGGTGTCTGAGATCAAGTTAACTAGATATATGCTGTGTGTGGATAGTCTCGGGGGCACGGCATAGAGCCTGGCTTATAGGAAGCTCTTGATGAATGCTTGGTGAACTGAACTGATACAAGCTCTGAAGTCCAGAACTTTGCTTTTGTATGTTTAACTCCCACAGCTATTTGTCTTAATTTCTAAACTTGCACCTCACATCCCTCCTCTTCCTCATCACAAGCACATAGCCCTCATACCTGACTTACATATCTTTGGAATTTACCGAACATTTTTTCCCTGTGATTGTTTAACATTGTGATCTTCTGGAAGGTGGGTGAAAGGAACAGTGTGTAAAAGTATAGGGCTTACCCTAGCAGGTTAGATTAAAAAATAATAAAAAAAAATCCAGTTGCTATCAATTTGATTCTGACTCTGCTTCCCCTTATGTTTCAGGGTAGAACCGGGATTCATAGGGTTTCCTATGACTGGGGCCTTTCAGATCATCAGGCTTTTCTTCCATATTGCATCTGGGTGAATTAAAACTATGAACCTTTCAGTTTGTAGTTGAACTGTTAGCTACACAGGGACTTCTAGCAGCTTTGATTAGTAACCTTGTAGATATGTTTTAAGGAGCTCTGGTAGCACAGTGCCTAAGGCATTTGACTGCTAACCAGAATGCTGGAGGTTCAAACCCACCAGCCACTCCTCAGAAGGAAGATTGAGCAATCTTACTTCCGTAGTGATACTGCCTCGGAAACCCAAGGAGGGGTCACTATGAGTGGTATCCGACTCCATGGCAGTGAGGTTTTTTTTTTTTTTTTTTATTATATGCTTTGGTAGTATAGTGCCTAAGGCATGGCACTGCTAACCAGAAGGCTGGCGGTTCAAACCCACCAGCCACTCCTCGGAATGAAGATGGGCCAATCTACTTTTGTAGTGATACTGCCTCGGAAACCCAAGGAGGGATCGCTATGAGTCGGGTCCGACTCGATGGCACATAACAACAACAACATATGCTTTGAGATAATGCTGATGATTTTATTCTAGTAACATTTTTATAGAGAGGATGGGAGAAGGATTAGAGAGCATTCTAACATAGCTTGCTTAAATTTTCTCTTATTTTTGACATTGTCATCAGTTGTCCATTTTTCCAGATATTGGTTATTTCTTGGGTTGACTCTGAGATGAGTTAACTAAAGAAGAAAAGTGAATGGACAGAGAAAATATCTTTTTTTGTGGAATTGCAATTCAACCAAATGGATATAACCATGCTTTATTATAAAGTGTTCTGTTTACTTGAAGCCAAGATAATGAAATGTAGAGGCATTTAAAAAAAATCTGTGAACACATGCCTAAAATAATTTACATTGTCCTTCAGGAAAGTTAATTGGCTGTGTAAGCAAAGTCTGATATCTTTAAAACTAGACTAAAGTAATGGCTTTTGTGCATTCTTTGTCACAAAGTAAAATTTGGTTTAAGCCTCAAATCTGACCCAACTTAAAATTCAATGGCAACTGTGCCATACTACCAGTAAAGTCTTTCTGTGTGCTGAGAGCAGCCAGTATCATCAATTGAAACTCCTTTATATACTTGTGTATTTCATCTTTCCTGGAAACAAGAAACACATTAGATTATTCTTCAAATGTGAGTTCATAATCTCAGTACTTACTGCAAAGTGCTTTTGCAAAGAGTAGTATCTAAGGCGTTTGACCACTAACCAGAAGGCTGATGGTTCAAACCCACCAGCCACTCCTCGGATGGAGGGTTGGGCAACCTACTTCCATAGTGATACTGCCTCAGAAACCCAAGGAGGGGTCGCTATGAGTCAAGTCCGACTCCATGACAGTGAGTTTGGTTTGGTTTGGAGTATGGTAGTTTAGGTTTGGGCTTTATGGTTGAACAACTAGAGTTTGCATTTCAGATACAACACTTCTTATGGGTCTGAATGTAAATGAGGGACTATATTTCTCTAGCTTCAGCTTCTTCATCTGAAAAACTGGGAGTAATAGTGACCAATCTCAAAGTGTGAGGATTAAATGACGCAATATGCAAAAAGCTCCAAGCACCATGCCTGGAATATTTTAAGTAGTCCTTATATGTCAACTATTATAAACATGATTTCCTTTCATCTTAATGGCAACCCTGTGGGACAGATAAAGCAAGGATTATTATTATACCCATTTATCAGAGGAGCAAACAAAATCCCAGAGTTGAAGATACTTGCCAAAGGTTACATTGCAATTTATTTAGGTAGTGAAACTGGGACTTAAATCTGTTTTCTGAATCAAACTCCCTAGTTTTAAGATATGTCAAGATTGGTTTTATCCACATTTTTCATTTACAGATAGATTTTTGAGAGAGAAAAAATCTGAGTTGATTTTTGAATCTCATTGCAAAGAATGTCTATCAGTTTTCCTTCCTCTTTTCTCCCCAGGTTCCCAGAACTTAAGCCTGGTTTCTCACTGTCCCATCTCTGGGATCGGTCAGCTCAGATCCTGCTCTTTACCACTCCTGATCAGCAGCCTCCCCTTAGGGGATGCGAGGCAGGGTCCTGTAGTGTCTGTGTGTGCTGAACAGAGAACTCCTTGGTGCTTCTTAACTTGCTAGCACTCTTTGTCTCTTAGGGAGCCTCAGGCCTCACCTCCTCAAGTGCAAATGCAGAGGAGGACAATAGAATGGGGCAAACCTGGGAAATAAGTGGGAACATCAACCTAAGGAAGCCACAGGTCAGGCTGTCTACCCCAGGGAAAATCAGGTAACCTTTCTGTAGTTGTTAGTGGCTGTCTAGTGTACTTGGACTTATGGTGGGCCCATATACAAGAGAACATTTTTTTGTCCAATCCTGTGCCATTTTCATGATCACTGACATCCTCAAGTCCATGGTTGTGGCCATTCGGTATTTTGAATGCCATCCAATCTGAGGGGCAGACATTAACCTTGCAAATGGTTAAGTGAGGGGTATGAACAGAAAGACTGGTAGTTAAAATTCACCAAGAGTGCTTCAGAAGAAAGGCTTGGCTATCTACTTCTGAAAAGTGACGGTTATTGAAAACAATATGCAGCAGTTTTACTTTGAAACACACAGGGTTGCCAAGAGTTGGAATTGACTCCATAGTAATGGGTTAATGAGTGTGGGCAACTAGGGCTCAATCCCCTTGACAGCCCTCTGAGAGACTGCTTAGAACACATCCCAGAATTGTTCTCAGAGGGGCTTGGAAGCTGGCAGTGATAACTGTGCTTGAGGTAGGGACCTTTTGACTTATCAGGGAACTGTTCTTCTAAGCCACAGAGGACCACAGTTAGGATATGAGTGGGCATCAGTTGTATCATTCACTTTTTCATAGGCCTGTTCATTCATTTTTTCATAAGCCAGACATCTCACCTTCAAAAGAATTCCCGTTTTTTTAAATATTGACCACTAAGTTATATTTTTTTTAATATACATTTGAAAAGGTGAAATAAAAGATGTTTGTGGGTCATATTTGGCCCACTGATCATCTGGGCCAGATGTGATGCCAGGTGCTTGCCAAACATATTATTTAGTTCTCAAAGAAAATAGAAAGGGACACAGAGATGACAGCCATTATTATCACATTTTATATGTGAAAAAACAGACACACAGAGGTGGTGACTTATCTAAGGCCCAATTGCTGTTAATTGATGGATACAGATCTAAATTTAGGCAAGTGGCTCCTGAACCAATGTAGATCACTGCCCTGGCTACACTGATGGTACCCGAACCTAAACTGTGTAAGAGGACAAATCCAAAATCCCTGCAGCAGCTGACTTTGTCCTAATTAAAATTAAAGTTAAGTTTTAGGTGGCTGAAATCTCTGGTTCTGTAATGAGATGGTTTCCAAAATAAAATTTAAACACTGTGGTAGTTACATTTCTGTGTCAGCTTGGCTGGGCCTGGTTGAGTGGCTGGGAAACTGAATGTAGTTATTCCCCATGGTGAGATTGGTGATTAACTCCATGGTGGAGTCTATTGGAGCAGCTAAGTAGCTGCTTCTGTTGTGTGGTCTGCTTCTCGTATATAAGAAACAGCTTTGGGAATGGTCTCTAGCTTATGGAATGTTTGAACTCTACACGTAGCCATGTCATTGTTCTGCCAATCATGCTCTGCCGACCTTGGGACTTTCAATGGACTTGAGTTTATGGCTTGCCATGTGTTTTGGTAACATTGGGACTGTGCCTTTTTATTTGTCAACCTTGGGTTTGTCAGTCTCAGCAGCCAACAGCTGTCTGAGTGAAAAAAAGCCTTTAACTCGTGTAGGCCGAGAGTAGGAGGCAGAGCTGAAGCCCAAGGTTGAGGGTTTTCACCCAGCCCCTAGAGCCTGACACTTTGAACTTGGACTTAAAGCCTCCAAACTGTAAGAGAATAAACTTCTGTGTGTTAAGGTCATCCCATTTGTGGTATATTTGTGTTAGCGTGGAACTAGGTAACCAGAACACACTGCAAATCATTTTTCTCTGATACAATTTTTAGGTTCAGGATTTCATTCATGTGAGAGCAACTGGGTCCTAGGGGAAAAGTAATTTACTAAATTAACTCTCAGTATCTGGAAACTTGAAAGTATTTTTCTCAGTAAGCTTTGTACAAATCTAGAAAAAGATAAACTCAAAGAGAGTCCAATAATTATCACACGTTTTTTTCAGCGGAGAACAGGAAGACAAGAACCTTTGGGAAAAAATATTCTATTTTAGTTATGGAAACTTTCTGATGTTTTGCTAGCTCATCAACTCAGACTGATTAGAAATTCTATTGTAGACATGTCAATGTAGGATGTGGCAGTTTTTCTTCTATTATTCTTTTCTTTACAGATTTTTAAGTGCAAAGAATTTATAACATCCTCTCCAAATTCAAGAAGGAATTATGTTTGTTAACATAAAACCTTGTGTATTCATCTCACAACTTTGGTGCTCTTGATATACATGTTGAGTTCTTGAGGGATGACTGAAGTTACTGTTTCTGGAGTATTAGGCTTTATTTGAAGAATTTGTGCAATTTTTAGAAGATAAGAACTTTTTGTTGTCATCTTTATACTATATCGGATAAAGAATAAAGCTGGCTGAACAAACTTCATGAGGTATTTCTACAACGATTGAATGAGCTCTCTGAAATCAAATGTTTCTCTTTCTTCCTTAAATTTTATGAGCAAGTTTCCAAGGTGACTTCCACTATACCATCCGTGTTTGCAATGATGGGAGTTCAGTGCCCTTATCTTCAGGAAATTATAATAATCAGCATTTATAATGTTGTTATGTGCCCTTGAATCATCTCCAACTCATAGCAACCCTATGTACAACAGAACGAAACACTGCCTGGTCCTGTGCCAGCCTCATGATCCCTACTATACCACAGCCCGTCTCTGCAGCCACTGTGTTGATCCATCTAGTTGAAGGCCTTCCCCTTTTTCATTGACCCTCCACTTTACCAAGCATG
>NW_006922028.1:2294330-2298596 GCF_000298275.1 Orycteropus afer afer | reverse complement strand
GTCACCAGTGATAATTAACACATCTTGATTGCATGTTCAGTCAATTTCAGACTGCAGAAGTTGGCAAAAATCTTCAATTTCCTCATCTTTGGCTTTGGTGTTTGGTGCATAAATTTGAATAACAATAGTATTAACTGGTCTTCCTTGTGGGCATAGGGATATTATCCTATCACTGACAGCATTGTACTTCAGGATAGATCTTGATGCATTCTTTATGAAGATGAATGTCATGCCATTCTTCTTCAATTTATCATTCCTATTGTAGTAGATCGTATGATTGTCTGATTCAAAATGGCCAAAGCCAGTCCATTTTATCTCATTAATGCCTGAGATATTGATCTTTATGCATTTAATTTCATTTTTGACAACCTCTAATTTTCCTAGATTTATACTTCAAACATTCCATGTTCCAATTATTAATAGATGTTTGCACCTGTTTCTTCTCATCTTGCAGCATGCCACATCAGCAAATGGAGGTCCTGAAAGCTTTACTCTATCCACATCATTAAGGTAGGCTCTACTCTGAGGAGGAAGTTCTTCTCTAGTTGTCTTTTGAGTGCCTTTTGACCAAGGGGATCATCTTCTGGCACTATATCACACAATGTTTCAGGGCTATTCATAAAGTTTTCCAGTAGTATATCAGACAGTATTTCACTGCTATTCATAAGATTTTCACTGGCCAATTCCTTGAAAAGTGGATGGCCTCTTTCTTTTTCTGAGTCTGTCCTAGTCTGGAAGCTGTGCTGAAACCTGTCTTCCATGGACATTTGAAACACTGGTGGCATAGCCTCCAGCCTCACAGCAACACTTAAGCCACCACAGTATGACAAACTGAGAGACAAGATTATGTCCCTTAGTTGTTCTAAACTGCTATACTCATTTCCTAGTTTTCCTTGCCCTGCTTACTTACCTGGCCTGCCCCTGGGGCACTCCACACACACAAACGCCCACCTTCCACTGGTCCTGGGCTTCCTTACTGCAGCCTGCCCCCAGGCCGCTCCACACATACAAACACCTGCCTTGTGCTGATCTTGGGCTGGAGACCAGGGATGAATTCCTGAGTAGAAATTACCCAGGCAAAGGAAGAAAGTGAAAGAAGAACGTTCTGGCAGAGAGAATAACTTGCATATGTTCTGGAAAAGATAGCCCACAAGGCTTGAGGAATTGAAAGAAATTCATTGTTGACTCTCACATGTAAGAGCTGAAGTTGAGGAGGGAGGGTGCGGTCAGATCATGCCCACCATTGTAGACCATGTTTAAGAAGCTTGGCTGTTATATTAAGAATAAGAAGTAGCCACTAAAATAATGGTACTATAGGCATAGTATCTATCAATTCTTAGCTATTGTCCTTGATTGGAGAGTAAACAGGTGGGAACATGCAGAGAGAACACAATGAGTAGGGGGCTCCTAAGACCTTTAGGTTAGAGAAAACATCATGAACTTCTGTAGATTGAGTGTCCTTACAATACATCTAATTTTAAAGATGATTGTATTGATGTTTTTCCTCTTCTACTTTCAAATATAATTGAAATAAAAATTGTACGTGTTTCATTAAAGGACTTGTTTATGTTGAGAATTTGTACTTCCTAGATTAAAAATTGATAAAAATTCAGTCAGGATGCACTGATAAATACTGATGATTGGAAGGTGAAAGTTGGAAACAAAGAAGGTAGACCAGTAATTTGAAAAGATGGCCTTTGTAATAGACATGATACCAGAGATCACATGATAGAATTTTGCAAAACCAAATATCTTTTTCCAGCAACATAAATGGCAACTATACATGAGGACCTCACCAAATGGAATACACAAGGATCAAATTGAATACATCTGTGGAAAGAGGAAAGGCAGTGGAGAAGCTCAGTACCATGTGTCAGAACAAGGCCAGGGGCCACCAGGGGAACAGACCATCAATTGCTCCTATGCAAGTTCAAGTTGAAGCTGAAAAAATTAAAACGAATCTATGGCAGTCAACATATGACCTTGATTATATCCCATCTGAATTCAGAGACCATTATAAGAATAGATTTGACACATTGAACACTAATGACCAGAGACCAGACAAATTGTGGGATGACATCAAGGATACCATCCATGAAGAAAGAAAAAGGTCATTAAAAAGTCAGGAAAGAAATAACAGACCAAAATGAATGTCAGAATAGATTTTGAAACTTGCTCTTGAACATACAATAGCTAAAACAAATAGCTAAAGAAATAATTAAGTAAAAGAGATGAACAGAAGATTTCAAAGGGCAGCTCAAGAAGACAAAAGTAAAGTATTAAAATGAAATGAATGAAGACTTGAAGTTAGAAAACCAAAAGGGAAGAACATGATCAGCATTTCTCAAGCTGAAAGAACTGAAGAAAAAATTTAATGCTTGAGTTGTAGTATCAAAAGATTCTGTAAGTAGTATCACGATAAATGGAGAAAAGATAGAAGTTGCCAAAGATTTCATATTACTTGCTTCCACAATCAACACCAATGGAAGCAGCAGTCAAAAAATCAGATGACATATTGCAGTGGGCAAATCTGCTTCAAAAGTCCTCTTTAAAGTGCTGAAAAGCAAAGATGTGTCTTTTAAGACTAAGGTGTGCCTAACCCAAGCTGTGGTATTTTCAGTCATCTCACATGCACATGAAACATGGACAGTGAATAAGGAAAAGCAAAGAAGAGTTGATGGTTTTGAGTTGCAGTGTTGGAGAAGAATACTGAATGTGCATGGACTGCTAGAAGAACTAACAAATCTGTCCTGGAAGAAGTGCAGCTAGAATGCTCCTTGAAAGCGAGAATGGCCAGACTTTATCTCACCTACTTTGGTCATGTTGTGAGAAGGGACCATTGGTAAAGTGGAGAGTCAGTGAAAAAGGGGAAGACCCTCAACAAGATGTGTTAACTTAGTGGCTGCAATGATGGGCTCAGGTATAGCAAGGATTGTGAGGCTGGTGCAGGACAGGGCAGTGTTTGTTTCTGTTGTACATAGGGCTGCTATGAGTCAGAACTGACTCGATGGCACCTAATGACAACAACATGGACAAAATATTGAATGATACAAAATATTGAATGTTTCCATCAGAACAAGATGGAAGGATTTTACATTCAAAATGGAGTCTCATCAGTGATCACCACACTATTTCCCTCTAGCATATTAGTGCTTGAAAAACTAGGTACAGCAGTTTGAATTAGGGATTCTGGTGTTCTGAACAGCTCACTGAGTCAGAGTGCACCAAACTCAAAGGAGTAGAATGAGAAAGGAGAACAAGATCAGAAGCTCTATCCTGCAGAGCACTGAGAGGCAGCCAAGAAAGGCCATCAGAGACTTCCCTGGGGGAGCACCAAATGGCAGGCAAGAATGGCCATCTGAGACCTCCCTGTGTTAAGAAAGAAGACACACCACACCAGCATACCAGCGACCACACCAGAATACCAGCAAACACTGCAAGGATCTACCTTCAGCACTTGATTTTATTGGTAACTTGGGTTGGCTAGGTGCAAATGGGCATGTCCAGTGCCACTGAAACCTGAGCAGAGAGTCCAGTGGTGCTGCAGGAGGGCAGGCCCAGGGAGGTGCCCCCACAGCGGGTCACCAAGTAGGCTTGGGTCAGTTTAGTGGCACTGAGAGGCCTGCGCTTGACTTTATCAGTAATATTGGGACCACAGATTACTAGCAGGCACTCTCCTGATTCCAGCGCCACTGAAACCAAGCGGATCTTTGGCGATGCAGGTGGGTGGACACACAGAGGAACTCCTGAGGTGGATCGCAGTCTGGGTGGGTTGGGTCGGCACCGTGGGCAGGTGGGGCCTGTGAGAGAAATCTCCACAGTGGATCGCAGAGCCGGGAAGTTGTCTTGGGTTGGCTTTTTGGCACTGAGGGGCCTCAGGAGCAGGGATTTTGCATGTGTCTGAGCAGGGCAGAAAGTGGTGACTGGAGTCTTTGCTGAATTTGAGCTGTGGGCCTGTGAATAACAGTATAATGTCATCAGTAGCAGCCTGCTCATAGCCCTAGAAACCGCCCCAGCAACAGCGAGCTTTTCTTTTTCTGCTCCCACCTTCTTCACCAATTAACTTCACTTATACAATAGAAGAAACTACACTCAGCCAACATAAAAACTCCTGGTTCAAACTCTAACCCCTCTTTATGACAAACAGAAAACCATATCCACACAGTGATTCCACCATCACAAAGAAAACTGCAGAGCAACCCAGAATACCTGAATTAATAACTAAAAAAATAAAATACACCAGCTCCACCTTTTCAAAATATTAAA
>NW_006922028.1:2292682-2293995 GCF_000298275.1 Orycteropus afer afer | reverse complement strand
GAGTGACTGGTGGGTTTGAACCACCAGCCTTCTGATTAGCAGTCAAGTGCCTTAGGCACTACGCTACCAGAGCTCCTGAGAAGGAATTTAGAAAATATGGTTATAGAGCTTTACAAGAGCCTAAGGAAACCCCAAACAGAGACAAGGACAACACAGAGAGTTCCCTGGAAGAACTCAAGGAAATCATTCAAGAACAAAATAAAGAGATTAATGCACAATCAAAACTCATACAAAAACAGCAGTTAGAAATCCAGAAATCCAAAATTACAGAATTACACAATACTGTAGAAGCACAAAAGAGTAGGATAGAACTGGCTGAAGAATGCATATTCCAACCAGAAGACAAATCCCTGGATACCAGCCTGTATGAAGAAAAATCAGAACAGAGATTTAAGAGAAATGAAGAGAACCTAAGAGTTATATGGGATGACATGAGAAGAAACCACATAAGACTCATTGGAATTCCAGAACAAGAAGAGGGGAAAAAAAAACACTGAGAAAGTTGTGGAAGACCTGCTAACAGAAAACTTCCCCATATCATGAAAGAAGAAAAGATATTTGTCCAAGAAGCTCATAGAACCCCACACAAGATAGATCCCAAGAGAAAAACACTAAGGCATATTATAACCAAACTCTCCAAAACCAAAGACAAAGAAAAAATTTTGAGAGCTGCCCAGGACCAAAAAAAAAAAAAATTACTTATAATAATCAAATAGTTAGGCTGCGCTCCAATTACTCAGCAGAAACCATGCAGGCAAGGAGGTAATGGGATGGCATATATAAAACACTGAATGAAAAGAACTTCCAACCAAAAATCCTATATCCAGCCAAATTATCCATCAAATATGAGGGCGAAATCAAGGCATTCTCAGACAAACAGAAAGTAAGGGATTTTGTGAAAACTAGACCAACCCTAAAGAAATGCTTAAGGAAGTTCTTCCAGTAGAGAACCCACAACAAAGATCAACAAAATCAGGATACATGGCATCAACACTTAAATCAAATCAGAAAGAGAACCTCAAAATAAGACCATAAAACATTGTACTCTAGAAACAAAGGAAGTCAATCAGCACACAGCAAAAGCAACTAACCTATCAGAGAGAATAAAACCTCTAGGTACAAACTTCCAAATGGAGAGGAAAATAAGACAATGTCTTCACAGTACGCACTGTTCTAAAAATGTAGAGACAAGAATATACTCCAAGGTAACCACAGCGAAAAGTAACAATCCCCCTAAGCAAATCCAGAAGGAAGGAAAACATACGGGTTTAATAAGCACAAAACCAACAATAAAGAAGAAAAGGGAGAAAGCA
>NW_006922028.1:2278512-2292582 GCF_000298275.1 Orycteropus afer afer | reverse complement strand
AAAAACACAATAGAATGACAGTAATCAATTCATACCAATCACTAATTACACTCAATGTGAATGGACTAAATGCACCTATCAAGAGAAAGAGAGTGGCAGACTGGATAAGAAAAGAAGACCCATTGATATGCTGCCTACAAGAGACCCACCTTAGACACAAAGATAAAAACAAATTAAGATTAAGGGATGGAAAAAAATATACTAAGACAATGGAAACCAAAAAAGAGCAGGAATGGCAATATTAATTCCTGGAAAAATAGACATTAAGGTGAAAAACATCATGAGAGATAAAGAAGGACATTACATGATGCCAAAAGGGTCAATTGACAAACAAGACGTTACAATAATAAATATTTATGCACCCAATGAAAGTGCTCCAAAATAGGTGAACAAATATTAACTGAATTAAAAGGGATAATAGACAACTCTACAATAGTAGTTGGAGACTTTAACACACCACCTTCAAAGAGGGACAGGTCCACTAGAAAAAAACTCAACAAAGATACAGAAGAACTCAAAAATACAATCAACCAACTTGACCTCATAGACATACACAGAGCATTTCACCCAACAAAAGCACAATTCACATTCTCCTCCAGTGCACATGGATCCTTCTTCAGAATAGACCATATGTTAGGACATAAAACAAGCCTCAATAAATTAAAAAGCATTGAAATACTACAAAGCATATTCTTGGACCACAATGCTATAAAATTAGAAATGAAAAATAGGAAGAGCAAGGAAAAAGCCTCCAACATATGGAAACTGAACAACTCACTGCTCAAAAACTACTGGATAATAGAAAAAAGAAAGAGAAGACCCAAATCACAAGAATTGTAAACAAAAATGGTGTCATCACAACAGAACCAACTGAAATAAAAAAGATACTGACAAAATATTATGAAAAACTGTACTCCAACAGATTTGAGAACCTAGAAGAGATGGACAAGTTTCTAGAATCACAAGACCTACCTAAACTATCCTACTCAGAGACAGAAAACTTGAACAGACCTGTAACAAAAGAAGAAATTGAACAGGTCATAAAAAACTTCCCACAAAAAAAACCCCTGGCCATGATGGCTTCACTGGAGAATTCTATCAAATATTCAGAGAAGAGATGACACCTATGCTCCTCAAGCTACTCCAGAACATAGAAAAAGATGGAATATTTCCAAACTCATTTTATGAAGCAAGCATAACACTAATACCAAAAACAAGGAAAGATACCACTAGAAAGGAAAACTACAGACCAATATTCCTCACGAACATAGATGCAAAAATCTTTAACAAAATCCTAGCTAACAGAATCCAACAACATATCAAAAAATTAATACACCTAGACCAAGTGAGACTCATATCAGGTTTACAAGGGTGGTTCAACATGAGAAAATCAATCAATGTAATCCACCACATAAACAACACCAAATAAAAGGACCATATGATTATATCAATTGATACAGAAAAGGCATTTGATAAAATCCAACATCCATTCCTGTTCAGAACTCTCAGCAAAATAGGGATAGAAGGGAAATTCCTCAACATAATAAAGGGTATATATGCAAAGTCAATGGCCAACATCATTATTAATGGAGAAAGACTCAAGGCATTCCCCTTATGAACGGGAACCAGACAAGGATGCCCTCTATCACCACTTCTATTTAACATTGTATTGGAAGTCCTGACCAGGGCAATAAGGCAGGAAAGAGAAATAAAAGGCATACAAATTGGCAAAGAGGAACTAAAACTATCTCTATTTGCAGATGATATGAAGCTGTACTAATAGAGAGGTTCAGCAAAGTGGCAGGATACAAGGTCAACATAAAAAAAAAAAAATTGGATTATTCTACACCAACAAAGAATCCTCTGATAAAGAAATAAGGGAAATACCATCTCTCCCCATCAATAATAACAAAGTTCAAAAGGTCAGAAAATAACAAATGCTGGCGAGGTTGCAGAGAGATTGGAACTCTTGTGCACTACTGGTGGGATTGTAAAATGGTACAACCATTGTGGTAAACGGTATGGTGTTTCCTTAAAAAACTGAAGATAGAAGTACCATTTGACCCAGCAATTCCATTACTAGGAATCCTAAAGAGGTGAGAGATAGTGCACGAACAGACATATGTACATCTATGTTCATCGCAGCACAATTCACTATAGCTAAGAGATGGAAACAACCTAAATGTCCATCAACAGATGAGTGGATAACCAAATTATGGTACATGCACACAATGGAATTATGCTACATTAAAGAACAATGAGAGATATGAGAATCATCTCACAATGTGAATGAAACTGGAGGACATCATGCTGAATGAAATAAGTCAGTCATGGAAAAACAAGTACTGTATGAGCCCATTATTGTAAAAAGACAAAGAAGGGTTTGCTTTGGAAAGGAACTCACTTTGTTGGTGACTGGGGTGGGGAGGGAAGGGGAGGGATTAATTTCAGGGTAGTTGTGGCCCACACACTGACGTGGGTATTGTTGTTGTTATGTGCCATCGAGTCGGCCCCAACTCATAGCGACCCTTCCTTGGGTTGCCAAGGCAGTATCACTATGGAAGTAGATTGCTCAGTCTTCCTTCTGAGGAGTGGCTAGTGGGTTTGAACCGCCAGCCTTCTGGTTAGCAGTCAAGTGCCTTAGGACGTGGGTAGGGGGAGAGATATACGGGAAGGATCTGTGACCACCATGATAACATTAGGAAATGAGAGTACACCAAATTGTGCACATAAGGGATAGACGACAGATGCTAATGCCAACCAATGTATCCACAATACTGCATTGCCATTAACACCAAATACCAGGTTACAGATAAACACATAAACACCTGAGAGGATCAGATGGGGGGTCAGTGAGCAGGAGTATACTCTAGACCACGGATAGATTCAGCTGAGGCTAATCTTGCACAGACACCAGTGATGATACAAAATACCTGCATTCCTTAGAGAAACAATAGAAGACAGACACAGAATAATCCCTCACAGACAACCAGACACTATGGGAGAGGGATCCAATAGATCTACTGTCTCCGGCCCATAGTATTAGGGGGCACCAGACTCAATTGGCACAACAAAATAAATACAAGCTTTGCTCCACATCCTACATTGGTGAGTAGCTACTGGGGTCTTAAAGCTTTCAAGCGGCTATCTAAGATGAGCTAATGGTCTCCTAGCATTGGAAGCAAAGAGGAATGCAAAAAACAAAAAACAAACAAACAAAAAAAGAGCCTTTGGAAGCAATCAGCCATAGGACATGATGGTCCTTGAGATGAAAAGAACTAGATGGTGCCTGGCTACCAATGCCAACAACTCAGGAAAGGATCAAATCTGGAGATCCTGGATACACTGGGAGGGAAAATGTGGAACAAAATCCAAAAACTCAATAATGACCAGAATTACTGGTCAGACGAAATCTGGTGAGACCCCCAATACTATGGCTCTGGAATACATTCTGCGCCTGGAATAAAACACACCCCTAGGGGCTGGCTCTCAGCCCAATAATTAATAAGATGTACACGCAGACCACTCAACCCAGAATGATGCACCCACATACTCTATGGTCAGTAGACCACGGGACACCAGAGGACTGACGTTCAAGTTGAGGAAATACAGGACAAACAGGAGTGCATAAATATGAGGGGCACAGGGGAAGGGTTACAGAGAACGGAGGGGAGGAGACTGGGTTAGGGTTGGACATGGTAAATGGGGAATGAACTAAATGTACATGTAACATTGAATGTAAAAACAAGCTCTTAAAACAAACAAACAAACAAGATGGAAGGAATACACAGAATCACTGTACCAAAAAAGACTTGGTTGATGTTCAGCCATTTCAGGAAGTAGCATATGATCAAGAACCAATGGTACTGAAGGATGAAGTCCAAGCTGCACTGCAGGAATTAGCTGAAAAATGAGTCTCCAGGAATTGACAGAACTCCAACTGTAATGTTTCAACAAACAGATGCAACATTGAAAGTACTAACTTCCAAGACATTTAGAAGAGAGCTATCTGGCCAATGAACTGTAAGAGATCCACATATGTGCCTGTTCCAAAGATAGGTGATCCAACAGAATGTAGAAATTATCAAACAATATCATTAATATCATGTTGTTGTCATAGGCAAGTAATATTATGCTGAAGATAATTTGAAAAGAGTTTCAGCAGTACATTGACGAGAAAGTGACAGAAATTCAAGCCAGATTGAGAAGAGGACATGGATTGAGGGCTGTCATTGCTGTTGTCAGATGGATCTTGGCCGAAAGCAGAGAATACAAGAAAGATGTTGACCCGTATTTTATTGACTGTGCAAAGGTATTCGACTTTATGAATGATGACAAAATATGAGCAATGTTGGAAAGAATAAGAATTCCAGAACACACCTAATTGTTCTCATGTGGAACCTGTACATAAACAAAGTTGTTGTTGTTGTTGTTGTTATGTGCCCTCGAGTCAGACCCGACTCATAGTGACCCCTCCTTGGGTTTCTGAGGCAGTATCACTACGGAAGTAGATTTCCCCATCTTCCTTCCGAGGAGTGGCTGGTGGGTTTGAACCACCAGGCTTCTGGTTAGCAGTCAAGTGCTTTAGGCACTACGCTACCAGAGCTCCCACATAAACCAAGAGATGGTGCAAACAGAATAGGGATACTACTAGTTAAAATCAGGAAAGTTGTGTGTGAGGTTGTATCTTTCCCCCATACTTACTCAATTTGTAAGGAGCTCTGGGGGTGGAGTGCATAAGGCATTTGGCTGTGCTAAAGGGGCAAGGAAGTGGCATCTTCTGACCCCTTCTAACTTCACAAGAGGAAGACAGAATTACCATCAGCCAGCCCAAGGCCTGTTCCTATGAGGCCAGACATGCCACTACCCTCCAGCTCTGTTACCAGCCTTGACACCAACTGTCCCTCTGGTGGCACCCACCACCTCTCTGCTGGGTTTGCTAATTCCCTGCAATGGCCAAACAGAACTCACAGATTATGGGGTTTATTAGGGAAGCAACAGGCTATGATTCAAGTTCAGGAATGCACTCAGTCTCTCTCAGCCAGCAGTCTCTGTCAGCTGGCATTCTCTCTCAGCTGGCAGTCTCTCTCAGCAGCGTCTCTCAGCAGCCATCTCCTTCAGCAGCATGTCTCTCTCAGTTGGCAGTCTCTCTCAGTCTCTCAGTAGCGTGTCTCTCTCAGCAGCACATCTCTCTCAGCTGGCAGTGAGAGATTCCTTCTGCCTCTAGCAGGGCTCATTTTGAGCCTAGCAGAGTGCAAAACCAACCAATCCCCACATCAGAATTCTATGCACCTGAAAGAGAGCGAATTTCCAGAAGATTACCTTGTGCTACTCCAACAGAAATACTTCAGATGGATGACTTTAACAATCAGGAGTTTAAATTACATGGTCCCACCCAGTAAGGCTGGCGGTTCAAACCCACCAGCCACTCCTTGGAAGGAAGACGTGACGATCTACTTCTGTAGTGATACTGCCTCGGAAACCCAAGGAGGGGTCACTGTGAGTCGGGTCCAACTCGACGGCACGTAACAACAACAACAACAACCCAGTAATCTGGTGGAAGTTACAAAGATTATGGCTAGAAAAGCCATACCTTATAATTTACTGCACTGCAGACTGCTAGCCAGAAGGTTGGTGGTTCAAACCCACCAGCCACTCCACAGAAGGAAGGCAAACTTTCATAAAGATTTACCACCTCAGAAACCCAAAGGAGGTCACTATGAGTCAGAATTGACTCAATGGCATAACAAATATGATACATTTAAAAGTATTTCTCTTTCCAGGCTTTGTCCCTATCCATAGATATATTCGCCATTTATAATCATACTGAGCACACAATATTTATTTTTCACTTAGTAGTGTATCATTTACATTTCCCATGTTGTTTTTACAGTCTTCATAGTTGGCATTTTTAAAGGTTGTGTGATATCCTCTTGAACTGAAACTGCCATTTATGTGAATTTTCTATTTTTAGTGTTTTATGTGTATTTATCTCTCCTATTACAGGCATTTATGTAATAAATACTTTCATGCATATATTATTTTCAAGCTTGAGAATTTTTTTAAGATAAGTTTTGTCATTATCAAGTCAAAGAGCAAGAACATTTTTATAATTCTGGATTATATTGCCATATTACATTTCAGAAGTGTAAAATCAAGTCACTGCATCATCATCAGAAATAATGTTATGCTACATTGATAGTGCTGAGATATCTACTATTTTTTTCTAATTTAATATATGGCCAGTAGTAATTTATTATTATTGTAATATGCATTTCTTTGGTAATTAGTAAGGCTGAAAATTACCCCCTGTGTTTATTGAATATTTTTCCTTCCTTTTGTTATGATTACATCCTTCAGCCACTTATCTTTTGGAGTCTTCATTTCTTTCTTGTGGTCATCATAACTTTTGGCAATTGTTAACAATGAGGAAGGCTTTTTGAGCAGAGGGAGCGCTTTCTAGACAATGGAGCATTCAGAAAGCAGGCGCCCTGGGAACAGAATTTATTTGTCTGAGATGAGATGACTTGATAATAGAATTCTCCCCCATAAATGTCTATTCATTGTATAATGGAAATAAAAAGGATACTGTCTTAGTCATATATCATACTGCAATTTCATGATTCTTAAAGAGTGTTTTTTGAGTGAATGATTAAAATGCTTTACTTTGGGGTAACCTATAAAAGTTACTTTATGTCTGGAAATATAATTTTGGGATAATCACAATCTGGAATTTGAGGAGCTCATTCTTCCGGGTCTTGAATTCTGTATATGCCATTTTCTCAACAAAGTTAATGTGGGTTTGCAGGAGTTGTTACCCTATGCATCTCTGTTATTTCACATCACCTGTCATCCCAGTCTCTCTTTGATACTAATTACCCTCTTTAGTTAGATCTGATGGTTAGTAGATCTGACATTCTGGGTACACTTTTGTCCCAAATGTATGAGAGAAGCCTGCTGCTAGATTGATTTTGAGTCCATCATATTTTCAATCAGCTAATGAATATATTTGAGTATTAAAGAGAGTTTGTGTGCTAACATCTAGTTTATAATATTAGTAATATTACTTTTTCAGTATTTGAAAATGTATTAGTCATTTATAGTCTACTTTAAATTTTAAATGGATAGATGCATTCTTGCGGTGGTGGCATTTAAACAATAAATCATGAAGCATGAAGCATGATAATTTGGCTTTAATTGGTTTAATCAATGCTTTCATTGACTATAACACAGGTATTTCAGAAGAGTAAAATCAACTTATTACACTTACAATACAGGTACTGTTTTTTATTCTTTGTAGGTTTTTTTTTTTTTTTTTTTAGTTTAATACGCTTTTGATTTAAGGAACCTGACTTTGGTAGTCTAGTTAACATTTGGAAGAAAAGCCTCTTTGATATTGGATTTCTCTGAAAGTCATTGTTGGTGACTTCTAATATGTGCTCAGAGAAAGAGGAGTTTGTCATTTTAGGAAGGAACCTATTTTCAAAGTGATGAATTATTTTTATTTTTTCAAATTATTTTGCAATCATAGCATGACTCATAATTATGCTTGACTGTCTTGTGAAAATGCTGGGCGATATCTTCAATCCAGTAAGTTATTACTGGAATCATTGTATTTCTCTAGTCTGAGTGGAAAAGCATCAGATCATTAGTTGTCTGAGCCAGGGCTGCCGGTTGTCAGGCTAAGGTGATGCACAGGTAAGGCTTATGCCAAAAACGTAGCTTTGAACAGGAAATGAGTGATTAAAATGCTTTACTTTGGGTAACAGAAAAGTTATTTTATGTCTGGAAATATAATTCCCCAGTTTTGGTATAATCACAATCTGGAATTTGAGGAGCTTGTTTTTCTGGGTCTTGCATTGTAGATATGCCATTTTAGCACCAAAGTTAATGTGGGTTTGATAGGGGCAGTTTTGCTCATTGAACAGAACCCATGACCAAACTAGGCAGGCTGAAGGGTGGTCAAGTAATAGTCAAGTTTGCCTTTGTGTTCATGCCAGGCTGAGTTGGTTAGCAGTCAGGGCCAGATATGTGCCCATTAGAGTCCATTTCTGTGGTTCCCAGAGGAAAGGAATTGGTGTGATTTTTTTCTGTGGGATGGCTCAGCTCTTCCTCACTCAGGCCTGTTCCTCGGACTATCATTGATACAAAAGATCTCAGGATGAGCCCTACACCCTGGGTTTCTCATTGGGTCCTCCGTTGTTTAAGGCCTTTTCATTTCTGTCTGAAGTGTCTTTCTAAATGAGGAGCTTAGGAGAAATATTTGGGTGAGGACAAAGAAGGGTTGTATCTTCCTTTTTTCATGTAGTCTGCAGAGTAAGGAGACAGGGGAGATCAAGGGCAAAGCCTCCAAGATCTAGGCAGTTAGAAGTGAAGTGCCAATCTGAAGAATGGATAGTAGGTAGCAAATGGCAGTGGGGGAGAAACTATAGACACAAAAACAGGCAAGAGCACCTGAAACATCAGGGGTAAGTGGAAGTTAGAGAAATTCTTTGAAATGCTGACTCAAGGACACTTTTAAGAAGGTCTTCGGGCTTCACCTTGTTTGGACAACAAAATAATAATGATTTTGAGTCGCTTCAGACAATGCCAGATAATGCTGATATAGCTTCAAGAATATTGGAGATGCTTCATTTTAGAGATTTGATTCTCTTGAGACTGGCAAAGGTGGATTCTTTGATGATTCTTAGTCACTGGACTGACTCATAACTCAGGCCCAACAGAGTTTTCTTTCCTCTAAACCTAACCTCAAATCTCTGGATCTGCGATGATTGGGTTAATCAGAGGAGAGCCCCATTGAATTCCTAAGCAGGAGAGTTAGGAGAGAAAGAGAAAACTGAAGCTTATACCAGAATGCCCCTAAGGATAGGCCCAGAGTTAGAATTTTCATCCACTAGCAAATTATATTTGTTAATGAACCTGGTCCAGTCACTGTCCTGGAACTAGACCACTGAGATCAGCAACTCCTTCCTGGTAGGAGGGCAAAGAGGGCTTTGAGGAAAGGGACAGAGACCATCTCATCATCCTTTGTTTGTAGTTACATTTTGGAAAGACAGTTGTTGGTTATCTATTTCTTATCCTCCCATTCAGTGATTACTGATTTATTCTAGTTTTGAGTGATGAGTTTATCAACAAGACAATTAAGTTAAAACTGGAAATATACATTGCCCTATTAGAACTATTTAGGAAATTTTTCTAAAATGTTTATATTGCTTAACATACTATATAATTGTAAGTCATTTTTTTCTCTGTATCTGTTACCTCTAGCATATAAAATTATCCTTAGTTATACTTTATTATTAAAGTACCTCTTAACTTAAAAAGTAGTTTAAAGATCTCATTTTAATTTTTAAATCATTCTTTAAAAATAATTTTAATTCATTATATATCCTTTTGACTGTAACAGCCTTCTTATATTTTTATTAAAAATTAATACTATTTCTTCCAAGAAATAAATCATGATTCACTATGGGTAAACTGATACACATCTCAAAAGCAATGCTAGTCAGTCTCATAACATCTACTTAATATTTCAGATTAAGGAAACATAAAAGAAGATACGTTGATATTTTCGCTCATTTGATCACAAATTCCCAGGGGAAGGCAGTCAGTCCTCTTGCACATTCTGGATGGTGCTTTGAAACTATGAATATTCACCCAACACTAAATCAATCTATACGGACTTGATAGAGGCCAGAGGGTTTTGCAGCTTAAATCTAGTTGTACTCTCAGGCAGACAAAATAACCACAGTCAACTCTTTCATACTAAATAGTGAAGTTGTTACATTATATTCTCCTTCAGTGAGCCTTGGGATAGTACATATATGCACGTATGGAAGGGAAAAATGACCTATATTTATAGAAAGACATTGTATAGGAATTTCCTTTAGTTTGAAATAATCACTGTCTTCATAATTAATACCCCAGGAGAGTAGAGAATTTGTCTTCATATCCTTCCTGTCTTGCATTTGTGAAAACTAAGAAAACTAAAATGTTAAGAAATTGTCCAGTAACCTGTTTGGTTTATTAGACCATCTTGTTTGGGAGTGCTAACAAATTGGGCAATGTTTTCCTTTTTATCTTCTGAGTAACAACTGCTTAATAAGGAGAAGCAACAAGGATGGTAAGAAATTAAAGGTGGGAAGTGTGGTGGTTCTAATTTAGTTCTCCACATATAGATTTGGTGATAATGAGATAATTGCATTTAGGAGTGATTTCCTCTGGCTCTAGTAAATTTAAACTTGAGAGTGTATAAGCAGGCAGTCTGTAAAGTTGCCTTATCACATGAGCCATTTAGCAGGGACAAATGAATTAAGCACTGAATTAGTTTGATGACTCGTTAGCACACTGTTGTATCAATGTCATGCTAGAGATGTTTACAACTTACCAAGCAAACACCTTAATATGCGCTCTAATAGTAACTTTGAGGACACAGGTGTGTCTGATCCAAGACATGATATTTTCAATTGCCTCATATGCATGTGAAAGCTGGACAATAAATAAGGAAGATCAAAGAGGAATTGATGCCTTTGAATTATGGTGTTGGTGAAGAATATTAAATATACCATAGGCTGCCTGAAGAACAAACAAATCTGTCTTCAAAGAAATACAACCAGAATACTCCTTAGAACTGAAGTTGGAGAGACTTCAGCTCACTTACGTTGGGCATGTTATCCGTAGTAAGTGCCGAGAGAAGGACGTTATGCTTGGTAAGGTAGTATTGGCAGAGAAAGGAAGATCCTCAACAAGATGGCTTGACACAGTGGTGAAACAATGGCTCAAACATGGCAGTGATTGAGGATGGGGCAGGACCAGGCAGTGCTTCACTCTGTTGTACTTGGGTGGCTATGTATTGGAACCAACTCGAGAGTACCTAACAACAACAACAAATAGTGAAATTAGATGAAAATCCCGCATGGGGATGAGATCCCACCAGGACAGATGAATACTTGTACCAATTCTATTTTTCTGATGGCCACATTGAGATCTTAATGATCTCAAGCAGGAGGGTCCTAATCTTGTTGGATACTATGAGATTCTTGCAGATGAGTTGTATAGAAGCAATTAATATAAATTCATTAATAAAAACTTAATATAAGTAACCATTTAAGACAATATAGTAAAAACAATTTTTTTTTTTTTTAAATCCTCTTCCAAATATGATATGAGAGATTAACCGACCAAAATGATATTGCCTTCATCTTTGGCCTCTGTGTTTTTTACATGAGATTTTAAATGTAGTGAGAAGTTGCTATGGTGGTAGTAAAATAGTGGAAAAATTCCAATTTATGTAAAGTTTCTGAGACACGTCGACAGTGGAAGAGGTCTGGTTCTTCTGTCCTGTGTGTTGTGTTGAGAGGCAGATTTTTCATGGGAAAACTTGAGAAATGGAGACAACTGTGTACAAAAGAAGGAAAAGCCATTTGAAGTATGGATTTATGTTGTTTAGAGGCTGGAGACATGTGGAAGACAATCTCCTTGACCAAAGTTATTATTAGGGCCTTAAGGTCAAAAGTCAGGCAAGGGTGTTTGTAGAAGGTGAGGGAAGAGATTGTTCATCAGCAGGAAATATGCTTTGGAGGGACTTGAAAGTCATCAGTACATTTATACTTGCCGTCATACCATGTTAGTTGCTAAGCCAGCTCAGACTCATGGCAACCTAATGCATAATGGAAAGAAGTGCTGCCAGATCCTGTGCCATCTTCCACCACTGTTTTGGTTACCTAGTGCTGCTCTAACAGAAGGTACCACAAATGGGATGGCTTTAACAAACAGGAGTTTATTCTTGCCATTTTTGGAGTCTAGAAGTCTGAGTTCCAAGTGCCAGGTTCTAGGGACTGCGTGAAAGCCCCTCAACCTTGGGCTTCAGCTCTGCCTCCTGCTCCCAGCCCACTGGAGCTCTCTAGCTTTTCTTCACTCAGACAGCTGCTGGCTGCTGAGGCTGACAAGCCCAAGGTTGACAAGTAAAAAGGCTCAGTCCCAATATTACCAAACCATACGGCAAGCCATTGATTCAAGTCCATTGAAAGTCCCAGGATTGGCAGAGGATGGCAGGCTGCTGAACAATGACTCGGCTACATGCAGGGTTCAAGTGTGCCATAAGCTAGAGACCATTCCCAAAGCTGCTTCTTGTATATGGGAAGCAGACAGCATCCCTAAAGCAGCTACTCAGCTGCTTGTGGTAGATCCCACCATGGAGATGCTTGCCAGTCTCATCAGGGGGAATAACTACCACCAGCTGCCCAGCCACTCAACCAGGCCCAGCCAAGTTGAAAAACAACCTTAACTACCACAACAACTATATTGGACAACATTTTGTTATGATCCATAAGGTTTTCATTGGCTGATCTTCAGAAGTAGATAACCAGGCCTTTTTTCCTAGTCTGTTTTAGTCTGGAGGCTCTGCTGAAACCTGTCTACCATGAGTGCCCTACTTCTAGCATCATAGCAACATGCCACAGCAGACAAACTGACAAATTGGTGGCAAGTTATTCCTACCATGGCAGGGATGAAATGAAGGATATGATTCCCTGGAGTGTAAGAAGAAAATATGACAACTTTGATGATCTTTTTCGTCCGTTCTTAATGTAAATAATATGTTGGCATATATATATATATATATATATATATATACACACACACACACACACACACACACACAATTTGTAATAGACAAACAGAAAAACAAATATACTGGAGGATATATTTTCAATTTTACTTTATTTTTTATACTAATGAGGTAAAGAATCTTAAAGAGTTTACAAGTCTGTAGTCAGGCCCTTTTCCTTCACTAACAGCCTGGCCTTCCCAGAGACACTCCATAAACCAGAGAACCAAGGGACAATTTTGTTTTCTTTATATAGGACCTGTACATCTTGTAAATTATTATTTCAGTTTATTAACTAATCTCATCACTTGTGATGTATTACTGCTATTTATTTTTCATGGATCCCATTTCCTTATGATTATTATTATATAAAACCCATAGCTCTGTATGCATTCCTTCAGACTACCTTAAGATTTTTATGGAACAAGGTGGAGAATATATAAATAAAATTGAAAGTGTTTAGAGAATACATTATTCATCAAGCTATTAGGACTTCCCAAAGCAACTTTATAGTTGGTAAGTGGGTATTTCTATTGTGAGAGCTCTAAGTAGCTTCTTGAATCAATCAACTTATTAAAAGTGCTGTTTGTCTTGGTAATCAGATTTTCCTATCTAATAAATCTTTACTTTGCTGTTTTTCTATTGGTCTCTCATAATACAGTAAGTTGGAATTGTGACAACAGCTCTTAAAATAGAATGTAATTCTTTTTCTATAATAAGATCAGCTTTAATTCAGTTTCAGTGTGATGAAAATACAATAAAAATCTGAACTTAAGAATGTAGAACTGGAGAAATTTGCTGTCAATACCAAGAGCTATTCATAACTTTTCCAAGATGCAACAAAATACTGCATTTCTCACTGAAATTACTTGTGAGACTTTAAAAATATTCTTCTAATAATAAAAGATGTCACCAAGTGAACCTCTGTGAAATGATTTTCTTGCAATTCATCATTATATGAATTATGTAATTCGTTCTTTAGGACATGGGAAGGCATACAACATAACATTCAGTCACTGAGCCCAGTAAACATACATTCCACCCATTTGAGTTACTTCTCATGTTCACATCAACAGAATAACATTTTGCTGGTACTCAAGTCAACCTTGGATACATTTACTGAAAAATAAATATCAGATCATATCAGTTAGTATACTAAGCACATTTGAGAGAATGACTGCCATATAAGTACTACTGCAACTTTTCTCCCTCACCTAATCCATGCCTAAGTAGCACAAAGGAGAAAAAAGGTGAAAGAATGTGATTTAAAGATGAAGTCTAAAATTTTCTGGACTCTTCACTCTTTGGATTATTAAAATAGTATAAAACTAAAACTCATTGCCGTTGAATCAATTTGACTCATAGCGACCCCTCCTTGTGTTCCGAAGTGTTATCACTATGGAAGTAGATTGCCCAATCTTCTTTCCAAGGAGTGGCTGGTGGGTTTGAACCACCAGCCTTCT
>NW_006922028.1:2271025-2277702 GCF_000298275.1 Orycteropus afer afer | reverse complement strand
CATGTATACAGGAAGCTCTGGTAGTGTAGTGCCTAAGGCACTTGACTGCTAACCAGAAGGCTGGCGGTTCAAACCCATCAGCCACTCCTCGGAAGGAAGATGGGGCAATCTACTTCCCTAGTGATACTGCCTCAGAAACTCAAGGAGGGGTCGCTGTGAGTCAGTTCCGACTCAATGGCATATAACAACAACATCTTGTATACAGAGCAAGAAATACAGCATTTATGAGCAGTCGTAATGGTAATCACAGAGGCTGTTGTTGGTTGAAAGAGGTACTGATCCAATTATAGTGTTTATGGAGAGGTGGGAGAAGAAACACTACAATGTATACCCATGAGGTTGGTAAAATATTCTTTGTTGTTTTCTGCTGCTGAGGCAATTGCGACTCATAGCGACCATATATGACAAAGTAAATCTGCCCCTTAGGGTTTCCCAGGCTGTAATATTTTCTTTTTTTTAATATACCCTCAAATAACTTTTACTCTAAAAGGAAAAGTAAAGTATCTTTCTATGAAGTTTAATAAGCCTATCTGGTTGGAGGAAAACTATCTTGATTTATAAGAGCCTGTAAAGGAAGGATAAAAGCCAACATAATAAGCAAGGAAAAACATGTATTTTAGAACTAGACTTGAGCTTGTACAATATCCTCTTCTTCAGTAGCTACATGATTTAACCTCCCTGTGTCTCTAGACAGAGTATGCTAATATTTGTACCACTGGGTTATTGTGATTATTAGTATGACAAATAGTAGTGCCATGTAATAGGCACTTATCAATGACAATAATTATTTTTCAATCTCTTTAATCTACAAAATGCTATTTCAACATAATATACATGTAAATAAGCATTGGAAGCTCTGGTGTCATAGTGCCTAATGTGTTTGACTGCTAACCAGAAGGCTGGCGGTTCAAACCCACCAGCCACTCCTTGGAAGGTAGGTTGGCCAATCTATACTTCAGTAGTGACACTGCCTCGGAAACCCAAGGGAAGGGTTGCTATGAGTGAGGTCCAACTCGATGGCATATAACAGCAACAACAACAGATAACCATTTACTAAATGAGTCTGGTCACATATGATACGTATTCATTCTTAGTGAATATAAATTTATACATCTGATGACATTAGTTTTTTTTTAATGATAAATTCAATGATATTCTACTATTAAAAATGGTTTATAATTTTTTCTTCTATCAGTATGCGAAGCATATTCCGGTTGTGCTTGTTTCTTTGCCATACCTGGTGTTAGGAGTTCCTGGACGCCACAAACAGTTAACATGCTCAGCTGCTACTCAGAGGAACCTTGGCAAAAAGGCCTGCTGATCTACTTCTGGGAGCTCTGATAGCGTAGTGCCTAAGGCACTTGACTGCTACCCAGAAGACTGGCGGTTCAAACCCACCAGCCACTCCTCAGAAGGAAGACGAGGCAATCTACGTCCGTAGTGATACTGCCTTGGAAACCCAAGGAGGGGTCACTATGAGTCGGGTCTGACTAGAGAGCACATAAAACAACAACAATGATCTACTTCTGAAAACCCCCATTTAAAACCAAATTCTGTTCAGACATACATGGAGTCACCGTGTGTCAGAATCGTCTTCACGACAACTATTTTTGTTTTGTTTTTGGTGTTAGTTATTGTCTAGATTTACCTTACAGTGTTCAGAAACCCCAGTATTAAGCTGACACGATGAAATGTTACTTTCATAAGTAAAAGCAGCTTTAAAGTATAAAACCAGGCAATACATAGTGTATGAGTGTATGAAAGGACTAATATATACATGAAAAAATAAATTTTTGTGAAACAGGATGTGATTCTATATGATTTTGTCAGTTTGAATTGAGAATATTTGTTAAAATAGAGATAATAACTAACATGCATTATTAACTCATTTAACGCTCACAGAAAGACATGTACTGCTACCTCCCACATTTCACAGATGTGGATGCTTAGGCTGAGAGAAATTGAGTACTTTTCTATGGTTGCACAAAGAATAAGAGGCAGAGAAAGCTAGTGTTGGAACCAGGCAGTGTGATCCTAAAGGCAAAGGAGCACAGCCCTGCCATTCACTCACTTATTCATTTATTCATTCATTCATTCTCTCTTTCTCTGGGAAAATCATTTGCACCTCACAATTCCAAAAACCACTGCTAGCAAGTCAATTCAGACTCATAGCGGCCCTAAAGGATCAGGTAGAACTGCCCCTAGGGTTTCCAAGGCTGTAAGTCTTTACAGAAACAAGAGTGCCACATCTTTCTCTTATGGAGGGGCTGGTGGGTTGGACCTGCTGACGTTTCTACTTAGTAGAGAAGCACTGTACCACCGAGGCTCCTTCTTCTTGATAAGCTTAATGACAAGTTTGGGCCAATTGACACAGAATAGACAGTCATTTGTAGTCTCAACTGCTTCCCAAACTAAGAACATAAATAGGAGCAGAATGGACCATCCACTCCTCAAAGAGGTTGAAGGCCATCATCATGGACTCGAAATTGGTTTTTACAAGCACCAATTGAAATGGTCTCTGCATAGCAATTAGATTTAATGAAGGGAAGCTGCTGATAACTAAGACAGGCTGCTAGACCTTCTGTTGGTTATTTTTAGAGGAAATAGGTTATACAACCTGTTTGGACCCAATTTCAATCTCCCTAAAATTGCTTTGTTTTAAAGTGTTTATTTCTTTTCCTCAATTCACAAAAAAGAAGGAACTTCTAAAGATTGTTTTCTTGATAGATTTCCACAAACACTATTATCCAAAAATAAGATGTAAGATGTTTCTCATAAGACCTGTATAGGTACTCACACTATATATATATATGTTATATAGTATGTTTACAATCATATATATATATGGTTGTGTATGGGAGCTCAGGTGGCATAATGCCTAAGGCATCTGACTGCTGACCAGAAAGCTGATGGTTCAAACCCACCAGCCACTCCTCGGAAGGAAGGTTGGGCAATCTACTTCTGTAGTGATACTGCCTCGGAAACCCAAGGAGGGGTCGCTATGAGTCGGGGCCGACTCGACGGCAAACAACAACAACATATGTGTATATATATATATATATATATATATATATATATATATATATATGATTGTTATGTGTTGTTATTGTTATGTGCCATCGAGTCGTCTCTGACTCATATCGTCCCCTCCTTGAGTTTCCGAGGCAGTATCACTATGGAAGTAGATTGCCCAACCTTCCTTTCGAGGAGTGGCTCGTGGGTTTGAACTGCCAATCTTCTGGTTAGCAGTCAGTCACCTTAGGCACTATGCCACCAGAGCTCCCATGATTGTATATATACATATTTATACATATACAATATATATATGATTGTAAACATACTATATATATAGTAACATATATATGTTACAGTCATGTATAAATATATTTAGTATATTAATTGTAAACTATAGGTATGACTTGGGACATCTATATGTAGTTTAAATTTCCATTTTTTTTGATAACTACTACATTTTTCTTATATTTGGGAAAAATGAATAGAAGTAATGGGTGCCATTTACACAACATTCAGAGTATTTCTGATGAGTGAACTTTCTGCCAGTGATTAAATGTCTACCGAATCTGTCATTTTGGGAAGATGCTTGACCTTCTGTTAAAAACCTTTAGAGTTGTAAAAAGGCAAACCTGTTGTCAGTGTTAACATGACTATGCTACACATCTGCTATTGTTTAGGGGGTCACACATTTCCAAAATAAGATCTAAAACAAAGCAAACTTTTGTTGTTGTTTGCTGTGGAGTCGGCCCTGACTCACAGCGACCCCTCCTTGGGTTTCCGAGGCAGTATCACTATGGAAGTAGGATTGCCCAACCTTCCTTCCGAGGAGTGGCTGGTGGGTTTGAACTGCCAGCCATCTGGTTAGCAGGCAAGTGTCTTAGCCATTATGCTACCAGAGCTCCCTGTACCTGTTATTTGTATCTTTTTCAAGTTATTTTCCCTAACAAAATGCTAAAATGACTACATTGTACTGAGCAAAATATATCCTTTTAAAAATAAAATCTTGACATAGAGTCCTTGAACATTTAAGGAGAGCTTTTTTCCTAATAAGAAACTCAGAATGAGATTTTTGAGTACATGAAAATATATGATTTTAAATCAGAAACAATAGATCTGAATGGAAATACCTTATAACACATTAAAAGAAAAACCTCACCTTATAAAAATTACATAAAGATGTTCTGATATTAACTATTAAAGGAAAAAGGTGATTGATTGTTCATTATGTTCAAATAATTGGGTAACAACAAAAATCTGTATCTCTTAAAATTTTTACTGTACAAACATTATTTGGTATTTTCCTTAAAAGTTATTTTTCAAGAATTAGAGAAAGTGGATTTTTTTTTTTTTTAGGAGATAACTTTTTTTTTTTTAAATCTCTATGCATGGATTTTATTAACTGGACCCACCTCGGCAGCAATAGGTTTGGTTTTTTGATTTATGTGCCATTTGAGAAGTCCGTGGGTGGCACTGGTCTATTAACTGAAAGGTTGGCAATTTAATCCAGAGGCTAATTGGAAGAAAGGTCTTAGGATCTATTTCTGAAAGATCACAGCCATTGCAACCCTATGCTGTACACTTCGACTCGGAAACACATCGGGGGCAACGGCAGAATCAACTTGACAGGAAGTGGTTGGTTGGCTTATGTGCCGTATAAATTTCTTGTATTTGCTTTTTTGTGTTATAAAACAAAAGCAGCTCTAGCCTGTATCTCTTGTGGGCACCAGAAAACTGTTGAACTACTGTTGGTCCTCAGAGGAGGAGGAACAGAATCTACCGAAACAAAATAGGGTGAAACTTGCCATACATTTCCCATATTTAATTCATCATCAGATTTTCACAGAAATATTCTGTAGTTTTCACTATCAAATGAATCTGACACCTTTATAGAAATTTTTGAGAACAAAGGAGAGACTACCCTAACTAGGAAATGCATTTCGTTTCTTCCCTTTCTCTATATGCTAGTCCTCACTCTGATTTGATGCATCTCAAGACTCCTCTCTGGGAACATTCTAAGGGTTAAGGACACAGGAAAACCAGGCGAAAAGGATACAGCTAGACAAAGGACTTTAAAGGAAATTATACAATATGTAAGCATTTTCCTCCATATTTTCATTGATATAATTTCTTTTCAGCTACTCACTGTATAGAAAGGCTAAGGGTTTCTGACATTACCCCTCCACCAGACCCCCTTATCAAAGCTTTGTATATAACTGAACCCAGCATTCTTACACAGTGAAGTCATTTTCCTTCTTAACAATCACTCAGGATTGACTGCTGCTATTGTGAATAACTGAGCACATAACTCTTTCTAAATGTCATCCAGGAGAAGGAATATAGTCTGTTGCTTCCAGTGTTAATTGATTCCACTTTGAAGAATTAGCTAGCCTGATGATATTTCTAACAAATGCCTGAAAAAAGCTTGAGATAAGTTTGGAATAATTTTGTGGAAAATTTAATATCGACTCTGTGGTCGTTTTCTGTCTGTTTTTGTTTTAATCACAGTGAAAGTGTAATAATTCATAAGCACTGACATGGTCAATCATGTAAGGATATTGCTTACTTGGGCAGGAGGGAGAAAACCAGGTCTTAGCTCCTTTGCAGATTTTGGTTATTTTAATTTAATGGCACTGGAGGAACTGGACATTACTTTCATATTATAGCCTGACACTGCTACGTTCAGAATCACAGCTCACCTACGATAGCCATCACACTTAGCAATACCCTGTTACTTTGAATGCACTAGTCTATTGTGCAGGTGATGGCAGGACAGCTGAAAGTCCAGTCTGAGTGAGCTGAGCTGGACTTTGGTGGATGCAATGACTGCATAGTGAATGCCTGTGTTAGGAAGTCTCAGAGCATTTGGATTCTGCCAGCAACCTAGGGTGCCTAAAAGCTACAGACCAATTTCTCTGTAAATAAGAAATAACAAAGCCAATATTCTGAATTTGTACTCTAAACTTTGTAACCACCCTGAGGGGTCTTTCACTTTCTATATTATACTCCATGCATATTGGTTATTTATAGTCATTTCCTTTCTCTCTCTCTAAATGTTAAATGTTGTCTTGTACATTCCCCTCAGTATCTTGCAATTTGGCTACTCTCTATATAAAGTGAACAGGAGTGAATTACTCAAAACACAGGAAACCAATGCAATGATTACACCCTCAATTGATGTATTAGGAAACAAACACATAGCTGATGTGGATAGTATGGAATGGAGGTGGTGAGGAAGGTCTCCACAGTTACCTGAACTAACTAAATTTACCATGGGGAAGAATCCTAAATTGTTGCATGGTGAGCCTCTAGATGTTGATAATGGGTACAGAGTGACAAAAGTAAAATCCTGTCTTTCCACCTTGTAGGTTAGTATTATCTGCATTAAATAGGATTGCATAGAATTTCTCAGGTAGGAAGAGCAGAAAAAAAATCCTATCTGGGGATATTTTAGTGCAGGATAGTAGACAAAGAATGTAAACTCTTATTTCAATAACCTGTAACCTACATTCTGCAAAACAAAGAGATGCTCAAAGATAGGACTGAGTTCATTTTTAAAATAATTTAATGCACTCTTTTTATCCACTGTGTTTTAGTGTTTTGTAGACAAATACTGTATTATACTACCTCAGTCAGGCAAGATTACAATAATATAAATAAAAATA
>NW_006922028.1:2268569-2269690 GCF_000298275.1 Orycteropus afer afer | reverse complement strand
GCAGTTCTGACTCCTAGTGACCTGTAGGGTTTCCTAGGCTTAAACCTTTACGGGGGCGGATCATCCGGTCTTTTCTCCTGCAGAGTGGCTGGTAGGTTCAAATCTGGGATGAGAATATTTTGGGCCAAAGTTGAGGTCTATGACTATGACTAGGTTTTCCTTCAGGGCAATTTTAACTTCCTTTAAGGAAATAAAGCTTGAAATCTTGTCCTCGCTGGCACAACGTTAGAATAAGTTGGTTAATGGACACAGACACTTTTTGGTTGTCCTTCTAGTTAAGAGAAACCTGATTTTCTTCAAGTATTGGGAAGCCATATGCTTCAGGGGTCTCTCCAACCCTGTTGTTGTTGTTGTTAGGTGCCACTGAATTGATTTCAACTCATAGTGACCCCATGTGACTAGGAAAGTCACCCTCTGTGCTGGCAAAATAAAGAAGTGTATGTCCAACCATTGGAGAGTGTGAAGCAGCCCCTCTTTGTTATAAGAGGCTAAATATACATATGTGTGTGTGTGTGTGTGTGTATGTATATATATATATGGTAACCAAAAGTTTAGCATGGATATGAGAATCAAAGAAGTAGTAGGAGGAGATATTTAGATTTAGTGTCTTCTTCTCTTTCTCCTTCTCTTCCTCTTCCTTCTCCTTTTTATAAATATCAGATTTGGATCTTCTGCATTTTTAATTTAGGGAAATTTAGAAAAGAGCCCCTGAAGGGTGCAACTCTTAAGTGGTTACGTGCTTGAGTACTAACTGAATGTTTGGCAGTTTCAAACCAATCTGGTGGAGTCTTGGAAGACAGGCTTTGTGATCTGCTTCCCATCCCTTCTGAAGTTGACTCCAACTCTTCATGACCCTATAGGTCAGAGAAGAACTGCCATATAGGGCTTCCAAGGTTATAAATCTTTACAGATGCAGACTGCCACATCTTTCTCCCACAGAATGGCTGCTGGATTTGAACTGCTGATCTTTCATTTAGCAGCTGAATAATTTAACCACTGCATCACCTGAGATCCTTTCTGAAAGGTCACAGCCTTGAAAACTTATGGAGAAGTTCTGCTCTGCACACATGGGTTTGCTCTGAGTTAGAATCAACATGAAGAAAACTAACAACAGCAATAAT
>NW_006922028.1:2266469-2267729 GCF_000298275.1 Orycteropus afer afer | reverse complement strand
TGAAATTTGTCTTTACTTGCTAAACACTTGTCCTGTGTTAGGTGTTCTTTACACATTGTCTTATCCATACTTGATAACAATTTTATCAGCAAAGTATCTTTATTCTTTTAGTGTGTATCAGGAAAATGCAGCTCAAAGAACCTAACTAATTTATATTACCTTTTCAAATAAATTACAGGACTGGAATTCAAACTCATGTCTGCTTGGCCTTAATTTCAAAAGTCACTTTTCCACTCTATACAATCATGTGTCACTTAACACTCAGGATATGTTCTGTAAATTAGGATGTTATATGATTTAGATGTTGTGTGAACAGCGTATTATATACAGGCAATCCCTGGATTACGAACTAGTTCTGTTCTTAAGTCTTTAAGTTGAATTTGTGCATTATGTCAGAACAGTTGGGTGCAGTTTGTATTTAATATCAGTTAGTTCAATGTTGGCATTCCAAAAAACCAACCAAAGCCACTGCCATTGGGTGGATAGCGACTCATGTGACCCCCATTGGGTTTTTGAGGTGGTAAATCTTTATGGAAGTAGATTGCCCGGTCTTCCTTCCTGGAGTGGCTGGTGGGTTTGAACCACCAACCTTCTGGTTAGCAGTCAAATGCCATAGGCACTGCAACACTGTACATTTCTATGCACAAAAAAAACATTAAAGAAACACTTCCAGATATACTAAAAGAACTTTCATATAATAATGTTATATTACTAATGATAATAATGTTTGATGTGTGTTGGAAAGTAGCACTCAACTATTAGAGTTGTAGTAAACTCTACAGTTTTCTGTAGTAAAGTAGTACTACAAAATATTGTGTGTCTGTACCTCGAATTTTTAATGCCATAGCCTTCAATGGAGATTGAGACCAAGGACATATATATGGTCAGATGTTGCCTGAGTGGACATTATGTGGCTCATGACTATACTATAGAGTTTACAAAATAGTGATAAAAATACCACTAAATAGAAAACCAATTCCATTATTTTGCACTTAAAACAGGGCTCAAGTCAGTATTTAAATTTAAAAATAAACCAATTAGAACAAAAATATTATTGTAATAATAGACATATGTTGTTGTTGTTGTTATGTGCCATTGAGTTAGACCTGACTCATAGCAACCCCTCCTTGGGTTTCCAAGGCAGTATCACTACGGAAGTAGGTTGCCTCATCTTCCTTCCGAGGAGTGGCTGGTGGGTTTGAACCGCCAGCCTTCTGGTTAGCAGTCAAGTGCCTTAGGCACTACGCTACCAGAGCTCCT
>NW_006922028.1:2263213-2263734 GCF_000298275.1 Orycteropus afer afer | reverse complement strand
CAAATATGGATCTCTTCCATTCAGTTGGCCAGGTAGCTGTCTTCCAAATCTTTTGGCATAGCCTCCAGCACAGCATCATTTGTTGAAACATCTCATTGAATATTCTGTCAATTCCCAGAGCCTTGTTTTTCACCAATTCCTACAGTGCTAGCTTCAACTTTTTCCTTCATACCATTGGTTCTTGATCATATGCCATCTCCTGAAATAGATGATCATCTACCAATTCTTTTTGGTGTAGTGACTCTGTGTATTCCATCCATCTTCTTTTGATGTTTCCGACATCATTCAACATATTGCCCGTGGAATCTTTCAATATTGCAATTCAAGGCTCAAATGTTTCCTCAATTCTTTCAGCTTGAGAAATGCGGAGTGTGTTCTTCCCCTTTGATCTTCTAAATCCAGGTCTTTGCATATTTCATTATAATAATTGACTTTGTCTTCTTGAGCTGCTCTTTGAAATCTTCTTTTCAGCTCTTTTATCCTGTCAATTTTTCCATCCACTTTAGCTGCTCTCAAGGGTA
>NW_006922028.1:2258156-2262488 GCF_000298275.1 Orycteropus afer afer | reverse complement strand
TTATTGACAGCATTGTACTTCAGCATAGATCTTGATACATTTTTTGTGATGATGAATGCCACGCCATTCTTCTTCAATTTGTCATTCTCAGCACAGTAGATCATGTGTGTTGATTAGGGGGCTTTTATTGGAGGTAATTGGCCTCATAGTTGATTGTTTCACTAAAAACCCCAAATCCTGGAATATGGTTTTCTTTTTCTCCGTTGTGATTGTTCATCTCTTCAGAAGAAATCTTGCCTGGAATGGGTAGTTGCATAGCTATGAGACATCCTTTGTGTGGAGATGGAGGAAGGATGATGCAGGCTCCACACCTGCATACTAAATCTTTCTGTGACCTGTTGTAATAGTAACTATTCCTCTATACAATTTCTTTCAGAAATTTGGTGATATCTCAAGTCTACTGAGGGCCCATCTCTTATTTTTTTAGATATGACTTTATACATTTCTAATTTCTTTACCGTAATTTAAGAGATGTCTCTGGAGAGAAGAAAGGAAGATGCATTTTGTCAGGCCTTCATATTTAACCTGAAACCTTAGGCTTTATATTTTTAACAAGGATTTCAGGAGGATCGTGTGCACACTAATCTTCATGAACCTTTAACCTAAGATAGAGAGAGCACATTGATAGTGGATCAGTGAGAAACAAAATAGAAGCCAGGTTCAGTTGTGCTGTGGAGTTAAGCACTTAATTGTGCTTTGAACTTATCCTTCAGTAAAATGTACTTAAGATAAGGGGCCTTGCTGGCAGAGTAGCTGCCATGGTGACTCATTGGTTAAGCACTGACTACTTACTGAAATGTTGGTGGTTGTAACCTTTCCATGGAAGAAAGATGTGCAGTCTTCTTCCATAAAGATTACAGCCTTTAAAAACCCTATGGAACAGTTCTACTCTGCTCTGTAGGGTCACTATGAGTCAGAATTGACTTGACAGCAATGAGTTTTTCTTTTTATGTTGGCACAATGTTTAAGGTCTTGTCTGCTAACCAAAAGGTAGGGGGTTCAGTGACTCTCTGGAAGAAAGATGTGACCATCTGCTTCCGTAAGGATTTCAGCCTTGGAAACCCTTATGGGGCAGTTCTACTTTGTCCTATAGGGCCACTATGAATCAGAATCAACTCCATGTCACACAAAAACTTTAGTCCTTGGTTTGTAGTAAGACAGCCTAGATTTGAGTCCTAGTTTTACCAATACTAACTGAATGATGTTTGGAAGTTGCTGAAACTGATCAAAGTTCAGTTGGTCATCTATATGTTGAGTGTATGTGTAATAACTATCTCATAGGCTTATGCAGTCAGATAATGCTTGCAAAGAGCTTAGTATTGAGCTTGAGACATAGTAAGTGCTTAAAAAGTATTTGCTGTTGTAAGTTAATATTAAAATAAATGTACCATTTACCTTGGCATTGCAGGAAACAAAGAACAAATAAAATGCTATCCAGAAATGTAGATATAACATGAACAAATCAGTTCTATAGCCTAAAATCCAGTATGTTCTCCAAAGGAGACTCATAAGTGAAACTTTAACACAGATACATGTTAGTATTACTTTCTATGTCAATATTTTAATTCCTTGACATTATTACTTAAATAACAAGTCATATGTATTTTTATTTGTAGCCTCATATTGTTTTTAGGAATACCATTTACTACCTAATAATTTTTTTAGCATAAGACTAATTAACTTTTGTTTGTTAAATTGGCCAACACATTTTAAAATAATTTATAATATAAATTATATTATACAAATATAACAAAAATATTATGTATTTTTTTATATATAAAAATTATGTTGTTGTTGTTATGTGCCGTCAAGTCGGCCCCGACTCATAGTGACCCCTCCTTGGGTTTCTGAGGTGGTATCACTATAAGAGTATATAACAAATACAACAACACAAATCATTTACCATATTAAATTTAGAGAAAGAAATCTGGCCCATTTTTAATTGTTCTGCTATCAGTAAATCCAGGGAAAAGCTGCTTGTCAAGAGAATTGTTTCCTGCTGGTTATATATATCAAACAACTATAGATTTTCCCCCATAGACTGTTTTTCCTTTCCTTCTTTTTTTATAATTATGACCTGCAGTAAGAAAGGCACCTTGTACCAGAAGTTGAGGAACTTGGGTTATAGTTCCACTTCCATTGCAGACACTAGCAGATCCTTCTGATTCCTTGAAATGTGTAAATCCTTATAGAAATGTAAGACAGTGATGCTTCTTTCAAATTCATTGCAATACTCTTTAGAGTACCTGGGTAGTGCAAACAGTTAATGTGTTGGCTGCTAACCAAATGGTTACAGGTTTGTGTCCAACCAGAGGCACCTTGGAAAAACGGCCTGGAGATCTACTTCCAAAAAACCAGTCATTGAAAATCCTGTGGGGTGCAATTCTACTGTAACACACAGGGGTCACCATGAGTCAGAGTCAACTCAATGGCAACTGTTATTTTTTTTTTTTTTTTCACAATTCCCTTAAGCTGTTGCATGGAAGGAAGCGGGACAATTTAGGCCATGCAACAATGCTTCACTATGATGTTCCCTGCATGGAGTGTTGACTGAACTGCTCTTGTCCCTCTGCCCATGCATTATCTCCTCAAAAGCACATCATAAGCTTGGTGTACCTGGTCTAAAGCTTCTCGTGTTCTCAGTTCAGAATCTTCTTCAAGGTAGAAATATAAGTTTGAGGTTACAGTGGTTTAGCATGGCACAAGGTAAAGTGATTTGATGTAGCTATCCAGTTACTTTGAGATGTGTAGATTTAAAAAGCAGGTACTTGGGGGAACTATGTACTTCAACTTTGCTACCAGGTGCCAAAGTTTTACTTTCCTATATTACTCATGCAGTCTTTTCCTATACGTGTGGTCTGAATAAATGACGCTGAAGTCCTGTTCTGGTTTAGAGCATGGTACTTGTTTGGTGGAAATTTTGGATCTTCAAATGAGTCTGTTTAAATCATTCCATTGAATTCTTTTTAAACTTACAGCTAGGATCTTATTTATGCTGGTCAGAGTATGGATGGTCAGAAAATAACACCTTGGAACTCAGAACATCTCTCACTTCTAATTATACATTAGATGATTTTTAATTTCTTTAGTGATTTTGCATTAATTGCCACAGTACATTAATAGCATTGCAATAAGTGCTTAAATTTACATGACAAATAGCAACTGGTGTTATTTAAAAAGAAAACTTGATACTGTTTTCATATTGGAATCTTTTTAGCATTAATAAATAGCTCATATGATTCTGTGGTCACACATCCAGATTTTGCCTCCTAGAAACACTGTATAACTGAAAACCAAGATGCACCAGGAGCTTAATGCAAAGATTAAGATGACAATCATTGTAATCAGGTGTGCAAACAGCAGTAAAGACCTGGCTAATGTTGTATTTAAAGTTACATCTGTACTTTTGTTTGCACATTAGTCTGAGTTACAGGACATCCTGACTATACAAATGCAGTGTTTTTGATATGTTATTACTTTGTTTTTGGAAACAACTTGTTTTTTGTTTGGAGTTGATTGTGGTTCTTAATGTATATAGATTAACACACACATACACTCGTGCCTTTCTAAAGTACAGGAAAATAAAGATTATTTTGTCAACTCTATCAATACTTTCTTTTATGGAATACCAGTAACTCATTCATTGAATCAGATGTTTTTCTGTGCTCCCTACATATTTATTTATCATTTACTTTTTAAAGCCAACCATCAAAATGGGATTTTCTTAAAAATGTGAATGATCTGGTATCTCTGGGCCTCCATTTTCATGTTCAGCTGTCCCTGTAGATGGAGCAGGTACTCACGAGGTCTACACAGTGGCTGCCCCTCCTTCTCATATCTTGAACATTGAGGCTGAGTGTCACCTTCACTACTAAGAGCTAATATTAATACTGCTGGGGAAACCAGAGTTCTTTTACCTGGTCTTGTAATTACTCATATATGTTATTGGTTTGGCCTCTCAGTTTATGATTCCTGCTTTATAGTTCCAGCCTTTTGTGTCATTCTTTAAAAATCTTTTCACTCCCAAATTATATAAATACCCATCCATATTTACTTTGGACATTTCTATTTGTTTTCACATTTAAGTGTCTAATGTGAGTTAAAACAAACAAAACAACCAAACCCAAACCCACTGCTATCAAGTTGATTCCAACTCATAGGGACACAATAGGACAGAGTAGAACTGCCCCATAGAGTTTCCAAGGCTATAAATCTTTACGGAAGCGTACTTCCTCATCTCTCTCCCATGGACTAGTTGGTGGATTCAAACCATCGACCTTTGGGTTAATAGTTGAATGCCTTAATCATTGCAACACCAGAGCTCCTTAAGAT
>NW_006922028.1:2252949-2256576 GCF_000298275.1 Orycteropus afer afer | reverse complement strand
CTTCTTGGGATTAAAGAAAAGAATGTCTGAGGGCAAGTGTCTCTCTTTAATTGATGCTCTGCAAAGACTAAAGCAATGCAACCTATTTTTTTAATGGCATCTCATTCCACTTATGTCATCCCAAAGACCTGGCACCATTGTTTGAGTATTTATTATTATTATTATTATTTCTTAAATTCATGGGTGAGAGAAATAGCCAAAGTCTGTTCTTTCTGTATTTTTATCCAAGGCTTACAAAAAGTATGTCAGATACAAAGTATGTCACTTCATTGAGACAGGTCAACCTAAATGCAGTGAATGAGCAGAGAGGTAAAAAACCTTGTAAGCCTCTAATGAAAAGAAGATGAGTGGAATTTTGAAGCAGCTACTTAGAAACAAGAGTAAATTTACCTGTTCTGTTTTACTGTAGTGAAAATTTTTAATCAAGAATGCCTGCTTTGGAAACAAAGAAAAAAAATAGCAATATGTGCTATATCACCATATCACACTGATGGCCAAATGCCTTTACAATCATATACCAGGTTGGGTAGAAGAATGGAATTTGCCTAGTAGAATTGGTAAAAAAAAAAAAATGCTACAATCTACCTTATCCTTCCTTTGAGCCTTTGTTCCCATGATGGTGGAATACCCTTAGATTTTCAGTATTTATACAATCCTAGTAAAAACTTTGCCTCTTGGGAGTAATTAGTCAATTCAGAGTTTAATCTCTCTGTTGGAGCTCTTTTTTTTTTTTTCCTTCTCCTGAGGTCTCCATGATGTCGTGCCAAGATAGTGTCAGGGTGCAGGAGGATGCTTGTGTATTCTTTCACCATTGGTGACCCCTCTGGCCCTAATGCTGCCTTTTGAGCCTTGGCTTATTTGTGGAAATGTTCATCAGCCTGTCTAAACACTGGATGTCTTTACCCACAACTGCTTGGGGCTGTTTTTTTTTTTGTTGTGTTTTTTTTTTCCTTTGCATATCCTGTGGACAGCCAATGCAGAAGACCATGGACTCTACTGTGGCCTTTGGATACTATGTAGCCTCCTGGTTCTTCTGCCAGACTACTAGGGGTCCATTTCTTATCTTAGCCATTTTTTTGTACTCATTGGGAGCTTGAGAACTTAGGACTGCTTACTCCATACTTCACTAAATTGTGTAAGACATTGTGAAGCTCCTCTTGAGTTTGTCTCCTTTGAAATTTTCCTGAGACTTTCCTCAGTCATTTCTCAGGTACTGCCCTAGTGTTACCTGGATGTGGGGACTTAAAAGTTGCTGAGTTGCTCCCAGAACAAAGGAACAATTTCACTTGTCCTTTGATTCCCTCAAATCTCTAGTTTATGTTTCAGCCCTGAGAGAGAGCCAAGACACTCATATCGAATCACTTGACCCTCATCTTCTGTTTTTGTCTCATCCACCAGTTACAGAAGGACTTTCTACTTTCCCTTTCTTGTGGTCAGGAATTTTCCTTGCAACATATCATCTTGCCTTCTGTGTTAAGGCTTGTACTAAAGCATACTCAGAACTCCAATTTTTACTTTTAATATGTAAAGGGACTCTTTTGGTATTTGTTGTTGTTGTTGTTATGTGCTGCCGAGTTGCACCCGACTCATAGCGACCCCTCCTTGGGTTTCTGAGGCAGTATCACTACAGGAGTAGATTGCCTAATCTTCCTTCTGAAGAGTGGCTGGTGGGTTTGAACTGCCAACCTTCTGGTTAACAGTCAAGTGCCTTAGGCACTACACTACCAGAGATCCCTTCTAGAAAGCCTATTATTGTAAGCAAAGTCAGACTTACAAAATGGTTATTTCATTCTGAACATTGAAAACAATTTAACCTGAAATTCACACTGAGCTCTAACTTCTTTGTTCCTTGGTGGTAGCCACCAACCCTTGAAGTAATAAGTGCTATCAATTCAAAAAGTGGGGAACTGCAGGGCAGGAGAAAATACATTAGCATAATACGTCAAAACTACTATCATCATTACATGAACAACATCATTTATGTGGCCATTTTTTGGTCAGCTTCTCTTCTTTGCTCTGTGCTTATGTTCTACAACCTCAGCTCAGATTTTGAGGAAGCTAAACTGTGAGGGAAAAGAGATCACATTTGGCTTGATTGATTCTGGAGGGAGAGTTTAACTGTTTCTTAATAGCATACACATGTGGGACAACTTGATTATGTTTTCAGATAGGGTAAGTATTGTCAAATCAGAACACATTTTGGCTAAAACTTTAATGTCCTAATAGTGTGATAAAGGTAAGGAATGATAAATTGGCTACATAGTAAGAAGAACTGCAAAAGTTAAGACTACTGTTTTGTGTGATTATTGATTTCTAATGGCTTTGCTGTGACCTTAATTGAGCTATTAGGGGCTAAGCTGGGTTTGAAATAAAATGAAAGTTCTTGTAGCATATGCAGGAGCTCTTCTAGGTTGATTGAAATAGTGATTGGGAAGACAGTGGGAGTCCTTACTGATGTACTTGGGTTCCTAGGGGCTAAAATGCATCATCACTTTGCAGGGAAACAGTGCACTCTTCTATGCAGCATTTACACTGCCTTTCGCCTGGAGAGTTAGGTAGCAAAAGCTGTTATCAGTGTGAGGAGAAAAAAGCTAATGAAGAAATCAGCGGTGTTCCTACCAGCACATCAGTGTCTTTCTATTTTCACCAGTGTCTGCCTGAGAATAGTAACTACCAACCCCCTTGACCCTTTTTTGCCTATATTGGTTTGCTTTCAGAGCAGAATGCTTGTCTAAACGTGAAAAGTTGGTGAGCTAAGGGTCCTCACCTCTACCTCTTCATCATGATTAATTTCAGAAGCTCACAGCTTCCTTCCAATGGAATCCTTTCTTCAGTCTTCTCTTTTTGTTTGTTCTCATTTACCTCCATTTGCTGCAAGGTGCATTGAAGTTTTCAGAGATAGAAAAACAAATTCCTCACTTACATGACATTTTATTTTTAGGACAAACCTTGCAGAGTTTTTGAACTCTTGAACACACACAAGTATGCACACAGAGAAAAGACTGGAATGATGAAACTTTTTAATTGTAAGTGCTTACTACCATTCAGTTTATGTTTCCTTTAAAACTACCTTACCTGTTCTTGATTTGTGACTGGTTTGACCTGGCTCATACCTTCAGCCTGATTTATCCATGCTTAACTCGTTATTGTGCATTGTTATTGTGTTGTTGTTATGTGCTGTTGAGTCGGACCCGACTCATAGCCTCCTTGGAAACCCTCCTTGCGTTTCCGAGGCAGTATCACTACGGTAGTAGATTGCCCCATCTTCCTTCCAAGGAGTGGCCAGTGAGTTTGAACCACCAGCCTTCTGGTTAGCAGTCAAGTACCTTTAAATGCTGGTAAATACCAACCTTTCCAAACTTCATCCTCAGCCTATGTTTATCTCTTTGTTAAGCCTGAAACATGATATGAATCACAGATTCATGAGGGTGACTCAGTGCATCATTTAATCCAGTAGTTCTTACATCTGACTGGTCATCAGAATCATTGGGGAGCCATTAATTCTTTTTTTTTTTAAACACCCATTGAATCAAAATTTCTTGGAATATGTCTCAAGAATTTATACTTTTAAAGAGCTGTCCTTTGTTCTGATGATTAACCAGATTTGAAACCCACTAAATTAGTCCA
>NW_006922028.1:2248241-2248970 GCF_000298275.1 Orycteropus afer afer | reverse complement strand
GAAAAAGATGGCCACTCACAGTCCCAAGCCTACTCCCTTAAGCAATCCAGAAAGAAAGAGAGTCTCTCTCCTGCAGTATGTATATACTAAATCACAGGGAAAGCTCTGACTGGCCTGAATTCCCTGCCCAATTTGCTACAATGGCCTGGACTCTGAGTCGTTAGTCTGGTGACACACACCGCTACTCTGTGGTGGGGACACCAGCATCTTCTCCAGGACCAGCTGTGGTAGAGGGGAAAGAGAGAAGGACTGCTGGGCATGGAAAAAGCAACAGCTGTCTTCTGCACGTTAAAAGAACAAATTGAGTGATTTTAATTTTTTGCTTAAAACTCTAGTCTGTTAAGCTTTATAATCTGTGGGGAATCACACATTAGGCATTTCTGGGATAAGGAGAATAAATTTCCTATCTGGCTGTGTGTATTTAATGGCCCATTGAGAAGAATGTGTGACAAATGAAAACTAAATTTTCGTGCATTTAATATTATGCTGAATTGAGGGAAGCAAACAAAATTGTGGACAGATATTCAATGCGTTTTATAAACTTCTCCAAGATAAGTGGGCTGAATTAAAGAGTAAAGTAATAAAAATAATGCTATCCCATATATTTGCATGCAGATGTGATCCTGTACTAAGAGGATGACCTTGAGCTATCCACTCTTCCCAAAATATGTTAGTGATGTTTATGAGATAGGAAATAATGAGGAAATGTAAAGGCAAATAAATAAATAA
>NW_006922028.1:2243209-2247581 GCF_000298275.1 Orycteropus afer afer | reverse complement strand
TCATGGGAGAAAGAAGGGCTGCTTATGCACAGGGAGACAGCTCAGGGGGCAGGAGTGCATGGAGGGATAGACACAGGGAAGAGGTAACTATCAGGAGGAAATGAGAGGGGAGCTGTTGCATTGTGGTGAATTCTAGTCAATGTCATGAGACAATGTGTGTGTGAAGTGCTATATGGAAAGTGAATTTGCTCTGTAGACTTTCACCCAAATTACAATAAAAAAATTTTAAAAAATTAATATATATAAAAAAGAAAAGAGATAATGATTTAAACACAATATCTTCCTGTGAATGATTTACCTTCTAGTGGAGAGATGAGGCAGGTACACAAATAACTAGAAAAAAAGCTATAAAAAAGTGCAGTATGTTGCGGGCTTCGAGTGAAGCTAAAGTAGTGGAAAGCACCACCAGTTGCCGTCAAGTAGATTAGACTCAAGGCAATTCCATGTGTGTCGGAGGATAAATGTGCTCCATATGGTTTTCAATGGCTCATTTTTCAGAAATAGATCACTAGGCCTTTGTTTTGAGGTGCTTCTGCTGGTTGACTTGAATCTCCAGCCTTTTGGTTAACAGCCTAATGTGTTCACTGTTTCTACCACCCAGGGACTCCAAAATACTAGTACCCATGTAAAAATAGGGGTTTCTAAGGTAAGTGATTCTATTCTGCTTCTGGTTTGGATGATAAGGAAAGCTGAATGCAGAAGTCATTGAAAGGAATGGCAAATTATTAAAAGATTTAGAGCAGGGTACAGGGGGAACATGGTGCAGGAGAAATGGGGAAACTTTCTTTCTCCCACTGTCACTGCTTTCACTGAGTTAGTCCCATGGGCTCAGGGAACTTAGCAGTTCCTGATTCCTAGGGATCTTGCTGGTGCTAATCAAAATAAACACCATCCTTTGCACAGATCTGTTAATATTCTTTCAAGGTCTCAATCGCGTCTGTCTCTGATTTTATTTGCCTAATTTTTCCATTCGATGTCTCATTTTTCTTAATTGTTCATGGAGCAGCATTCCTCCTCCTGCCTTAACCTAGTGATGTGTGAAGAGGAACTAATAAGAGTAATCATAACAGAAAAAAATATAAATTTGAAATTGCACTACTAGGAAAACAAAACAAAATGGCTGGTAAAGATCTATGCCTTTGCTTCTCCTCATCCTAAGAGCTCTGTGGGCATAATGGTTAAACATTTAGCTGCTAATCAAAAGGCCAGCTGTTCAAACCCTCCGGCCCCTCAATGGGAAAAAAGACCTCATGATCTGTTCCTGTAACATTACAACCTGGGAACACTTATGGGGCATTTCTACTCTGTCTTATAGGGTTGCTGTGAGTCTGATCAACTTGATAGTGACAGGTTTATCGTCAGCCAGTATCACATGAACTGAGAGAAACTGATGTAGCATTTTTATTCTTTGATTTATTTAATTAGCTCCATTGTCAATGATGGAAGCCACTGCATGGTGGGAATGGTGAATGTGCTTGATTGCTAACCAGAAGGTTAGAGGGGTAAGTCCACCCAGAGGCACCTCAGAGCAAAGGCTTGGAGAGATCTACTTCCAAAAAATCAGCCACTGAAAACCCAATGGAGCACAGGTTCTACTGTGACAAACATGGGGTTGCCATGAGTTTGAATCCACTTGACAGCAACTAGTACTAGCAATTGCAGGGAGCCTGAGAGATGGGCAGAGGTGTGTAAGGGGGCCATGCATGGTTCAGAGAACTGGGCTGAGCAGTCAGTAACCAGAAAATAAACTCCTTACTGTCATCACACCCAGCACATATAAACCCTGTTTGCTCAGGAACCACTTAGACTTTCCAAGAGTTCGAGTCCACATCAGAAGGATCATAAGGAATTTATTTCCCCTTGAAGGAGGCCTCCTTTCCTCTAGAATGTTGTTGTTAGGTGCCATCGAGTTTCTGACTCATCGTGACCCTATGCACAGCAGAACGAAACACTGCCCAGTCCTGCACCAGCTCCGTGATCCTTGTTATACTTGAGCCCATCCTCTAGAATAGTCCTAGCCAAAGCTTTGGCTGAGTTGGTCCACTTCCAAGGCTGCCAGCTGGTTCTGACATATTTAGGGCCTGCCAGTTACAGTTTGGACCAAATTCCAAACTGGAATCTCCCTGATGATAAGTTAATTAAAATTAAATTATCATTTAATTTTAATTAAAATTAAAATAATCCTCTGCACAGATCTGTTAGTTAATGTTCTTTGTCAAAGGCTATTTCACTAGTTACAAATTTAGCCAAGCAAGCAATCATCCAGCCTATAATTTCCTATCTTATCTTCCAGATATGCTGTGCTGAATGCTAGTACACTGATCTTACAACTTGCCTTAGATGAATTAATATGATTATGTCTAAGGTGAATGAATAGCCTTGAAAGGTAATGAGTTTCTTACCACTGAGGGTGTTCAAATACAGGTTGGGTTGCAAAGTTGTGGAAATTTAAGCATGTGATAGACTTTGGTACTAAATTGCCTTGAAGAACACTCCAATTCTGAAATTCAACAATTCTGTGATTTTATAATGTATCTATGCTAACTTCAAATAATCAAATTGTCTTTTCTTAATTCACTCATTTGAGAATCTTTCCTGAAATTGCTGTTACACTGTCCATTTTATAGTTTGTAGACTCCTCCTTTTACTTTTACTTTTTTTTTTTTTTTGTGATGGAAATCAGGCCAGCATAAGCCTATCTCCTGCCTTCTCTACCTCTTGTTTCTCTTGCTTTCTCAAAGTTCAGTGTCAGCAATTCTCCAGCTCATTTGCAAGTTCTGCACTTACCTGGAGATGTGATTTATTGAGGTCAGGATACTTGAGCTCACTTAGAGCAGCCAGGTGCTCTTTTATCATCTTTCACCTCCTTTGCATGTCAATACTCTTTTACCAAGGTTCATTCCTCCCTCTCCATTCTGAATATCCTTTTCACTGACAAAGAACCAAGCAGAGGAGGAGTGGAGGGGTTCTACTTGTGCCACTGTTTGGGAGCATTGGAGCGTCTGCCCCAGCCTAGGCTTTGGATTCTCTTGGCCTTTGGGCATCAGCTCTAATATAAGGCAGTTGCCCTGGACTCAGTTCCAACTCATGGCAACCCCATGAGTGCCAGAGCAGAGCTGTGCTCCATAGGGTTTTCCATGGCTGGTTCTTCAGAAGCAGATCACCAGGTGCCTCTAAGTGGACTTGAACCTTCTACCTTTGAGTTTGCAGCTGAGAGTGTTAACCAATTGTACCCCCCAGGGACTTTAAGTTCTAATATAGGAAGCTCTTACTATTGACCTACATATTATTTTACAAGTCAGTGTTCACTGTGGTCTTTAATCTTCTGGGGTTCTGACTAACTTTTGTTTGCATGATACTTTTCCTTGATTGTAATCCATCTCTCCATATTTTGTGCTTGTATTTTAAGATATGAGCTTATCATGGAGTTTCCCTATGTAGATCTTTTGGTTTCTCCTTCCATTCTTCCTCATCAGGCTCATCAGAATTATATTACTTGGAAAAGGCATTGTTATTGTTATTGCATGCTGTCGAGTCAGCTCCAACTCATAGTGACCTTATGTACAACAGAACAAAACACTGCCCAGTCCTGTGCCAGTCTCACGATCCTTATACCTGAGCCCATCATTGCAGCCACTGTGTCAATCCATCTCATTGAGGGTCTTCCCCTTTTTTGTTGACCCTCCACTTTACCAAGCATGATATCCTTCTCCAGGGAATGGTCCCTTCCAACAACATGGCCAAAGTAGGTGAGATGAAGTCTGACCATTCTCACTTCCAAGGAACATTCTGGTTGCACTTCTTCCAGGACAGATTTGTGAGTTCTTTTGGCAGTCCATGGTACTCTTACTATTCTTCACCAACACCACAACTCAAATGCATCAACTCTTCTTCAGTCTTCCTTATTCATTGTCCAGCTCTCATATGCAGATGAGGTGATTGAAAAAACAATGCTTGGGTTGGGTGCACCTTAGACTTCAAGGAGATACCTTTGCTCATCAGTGCTCCAAAGAGGTCTTTTGCAACAGAACTGCCCAGTGCAATATGTCATCTGATGTCTTGACTGCTGCTTCCATTGGTGTTGATTATAGAACCAAGTAATATGAAATCTTTGACAACTTCAATCTTTTCTCCATTTATCGTGATGCTGCTTATCGATCTAGTTGTGAGGATTTTTGTTTTCTTTATGTTGAGGTATAAGCCACACTACAGACTGTAGTGCTCAATCTTCATCAGTAAGTGCTTCAAGTCATCCTCACTTTCAGCAAGCAAAGTTGTGTCATCTGCATATTGCATGTTGTTAATCAGTCTTCCTCCAATCCTGATGCCACCCTCTTCTTCATATAGTTCCACTTCTTGGATATTTGCTCAG
>NW_006922028.1:2239029-2241034 GCF_000298275.1 Orycteropus afer afer | reverse complement strand
GGATGTTTGCAACTATTTCTTCTCATCTTGAGTCGTGCCACATTACCAAATGGAGGCCCTGAAAGTTTTGCTCGATCCACATCACTAAAATTATGTGGTCTATTCTGAGGAGGCAGCTCTTCCCTAGTCATATTTTGAGCGCCTTCTGACCTGATTGGCTCATCTTCTGGCACTATATTGGACAGTGTTTCAGGGCTATTCATTAACTTTTTCAGTAATATATCAGACAGCATTTCACTGCTGTTCATAAGGTTTTCACTGGCCAGTTCTCTGAGAAGTGGATGGCCCCTTCCTTCTTCCAAGTCTGTCTTAGTGTGGGAGCTCCTCTGAAAGCTGTCCACCATGAGTGACCCTGCTGGTATTTGAAATACCAGTGGCATAGCCTCCAGCCTCACAGCAACATGCAAGCCACCACAGTATGATAAACTGATGGACATGTGGTGGGGAAAGTGCATTATGCCTACCTTTATTCTGAACCTACAAAACTTGAGTTTGTAAAGCCTGATAAGCTTGTCTGAGTACTGGCCTCTATTAACCCCATCCCGAGATACTCTTGCTATAGGGCTCCCATTTCCACTTTATCTGCTATTTTGGTCCATAATAATGTATCTGTTTATTTGTTTTACTTCCTTCTTTCCTTTTAGAGATGAAATGTTGGCAAATAGTTAAGGTCTGGTAATCTACTCTCAACTAGACTCAGCCCAGTGTTCCAGAACTGAATTCACTTGGCTCCTCTCTGCCTACTTCTCTAGAAAGCAGCTCAAATGCATGCTTCCCATGCCTTTGTCCCAACTACTTCTATCAAATTCCTACCCATCCATCATGCTCAACTTAAATTCCACCCATTGGTGGTCTATGCTGCTCATAGGACTCTGTATGATAATATTTGAATTTATTGCCTCTGTTATGTTCATGTTACTTTTATCTGGCCCATCTTGTTCATATAGGAGAGTAAGCACCTTATAGGAAGATTTTGTTATCTTGTTCACCTTTATTCACCTAAATGTACCAAGCACTTGTTTTGTACCCAGCAGGCACTCAAGAAATATTGAACTGGTGTGAATCTTATCATAAATTTAGAGCCAAAATCAAAGTACTAAACATTTATATTGTATTTTATAGTTACACATATTCTTAAAAGTACTCAAAGAATAAGGAAGACTGTAGAAGAATTTATATTTGAAGTATGGTGTTGGTGAAGAATATTAAATAGACCATGGAGTGCCAGAAGAATGAACAAATCTGTCTTGGAAGATGTGTAATCAGAATGCTTTTTAGAAGTGAGGATGGTGAGACTTCATCCTATTTCTTTGGACATGTTATCAGGAGGAATCAGTCCCTAATGAACGACTGGTATAGTAGAGGGTCAGAGAAAAAGAGGAAGACCCTAAACAAGATGAATTGATGCAGTGGCTACAACAATGGGTTCAAAAGCAGCAATGCTGTGAGGATTGTGCAGAACAAGGCAGTGTTTCATTCTGTTATACATAGGTCACTATGACTCAGAGCCAACTCAATGACACCTAACAAGAACAAAATGACAAACCATTGGTTTGGTTAATATAACCACTGGGTTTTTTCCATTGCTACTTTTAAGGGTTACTTGAAATATTTAACCTAATTAAAAAGTATATCTTTTCATATATGTATTTTTTTCCATGATGATCTCACCTTCTGAATTCCGAAAGCACTATTTCTTCTTAGTACTAATTTAATATTTATTTTTCATGGTGGGGTATCCTTTTGTCCATTTTCTTCCAGTCTCTGATACTAAAATGTAATCCCTTGGTAAATATAGGTTATAGTTTTAAATATTTCCCTCTAGAGGACCTGTGCATTAAATAGAAGGTAAAGCAAGGCAGACCGCCGAGGGTTGCTCTGACTTCAGCTGGACCAGGTTGCTAATCATGGCCACAAGATTAGTTTCTTGAGAAAAGCTTCATTTGAAAAGGAGCTTTTATTTACCCTTAGTTTATCTCTCAGCTTTTCCCTGTCCTTTGCCTCA
>NW_006922028.1:2233509-2238489 GCF_000298275.1 Orycteropus afer afer | reverse complement strand
TCAAGCTTTGTAAAACCATGCACCATGGTATACAGATGTGTTAGCTTTGACCAAGGGGAGAAAGGAATACTTTTTTCTAGTTAGCATAAAGACACTGTGCAAGTCACAAGGACAGTGCATTCATCAAGACTTGGCTTTGCAGGGTATTCACCTAGAAAAGGTCTTTTTTTTTTCCTGGTAATTTACATAAATATACCTTGTGGGCTAGCAACAACCCTAGGATTAGGAAGAGATGGACCTATCACATATTGCATAGTTGCAGGGATGATGTATCAGGATAGAGGCCCAAAGATTACTTAACACACTATGGCAGAAATTCAAGAAAGAAGTTGTGTGTAGCACAAGATAGTGTAGTGGAGAGAGAATTGATAGGACCTGTTGATAGTTTACATACAAGGGGGGAGGAAATGAGGAAAAAAGAAGGAAGAATAAAAGGTGACCTCAGAACTCTAGCTGGGACATTTGACTGTTGCCATTTCTCAAGATGGGGAAGATGGGATGAAGGCCAGACTTGCTAAAGACAGTTCAGAGTTCTGTTTGGAAGGATCTCAGTATAAATGAGGCTTGAGGATTTCCTACTTTAAACATCTTGGTGGCCCATGACACAGCCTTTAGCAGGTTCTTCCTTCTGTGTGCCCAAAGCCTAAAAGAAGCCAAAGAGCCTGGGCTGGGAGTTTAGGGAAGTCATTCAGCATCTATGGGCTTCATTTACCAAAGGAATTAGGTACTCAATACTTCCAAAGTCCTTTACTGCCGTAAAACACTACAATTAATTTCTTGTTTCTTTTGCTTATTTCTGTGATATTTCCTAGGTGCAGCTCAGGAAGAAAGGGCGGCATTGATACCCAGAACTAAATCAAATTCTCCAAGCTGAAAAATAAAACAAAAAAGTCAACAACAAACACATAGAGGCCTCAACCTGCAACCTAACATATATTTGCAATGGTGCTAGCTCAAAGATAGACACTTAGAAGACCATGTGGATCTATTTTCATGCCTGCATTGCCTATAAAAGTCCCCCTTTTCACCATGCCTTTGGATCCTGGGACATCTGTAGACCAAAGCATGTTCTGTTAACAGCTCTCTCCTAGATAACCATCAACCTGCAATTTGACTTTGCAGAATTGGAAGGAAAGTCCTGCTTTATAAGCCAGTTTCACAAAACAAGAAACAATGCCTCAATTCTTGAATCAAAGCCTAAAAGCTGTAATGGTCCCATAAATGATTAAAACAGCAGCTGGCAATGTCTTGGAAACAGATTGATCAGTTGGAATGCCTTAAAATCTGTCTAGATTCTGTTTGCCTTTGAGCAATATGAACTAACTCTGATGTCAGCCTGAGTAAGAGTGGGTGTTTAGAACCCAAAGATGTCAAGATAATTATGAAAACCCTGGCAGAGACTGTATCTTTCTAGGGCACCTGCTAGCATATTTTAACATTCTATGGTGGGGTATAAATTTTGCAACAGTTTTGGCACATGGAAACTCATGGTGACCCTTGTTTAACTGGCCAGGATGCCCAAAGTCAAATGCTTTAGTATTATCATTTATTCATACTTAATAGCCAATGGGTTTTACTGTTTATCCATCATGGGGATGCTTGCAGTAGTAGATAAAACAGAGTTCCTGACCTCCTTGAGCTTATGACATGCTGGGAGGAAACTGCTAAGTAAATAAGACCTCTTTCCCCCTCAAAAAACAAAAACAAAAACCCTAACCCATTACTAGCAAGTCAGTTGCAACTCGTGGTGACCCCTTGTGTTACTAAGTTGTTGTTGTTGTTATATGCCATCAAGTCAGCTCTGACTCATAGTGACTCCTCCTTGGGTTTCTGAGGCAGTATCACTATGGAAATAGATTGCCCCATCTTCCTTCCAAGGAGTGGCTGGTGAATTTGAACTGCCACCTTTCTGATTAGCCGTCAAGTGCTTTAGGCACTATGCTACCAGCGCTCCTAATAGGTTTTTCTTGGCTGTAATTTTTATGGAAGCAGATCAGCAGGCCATTCTTCATGGAGCTACTCGAGTGCAAACCTCTTGCGCCACCCAAGCTCCAACTAAATATATAATTGCATAGTAATAGGAATCATGTTGGAAATAAAGTTGAAGTCTTGGGATATCTCAACTTTAAATTGAAATATCAGGAAAGATGGCTTCAAAGAGGTGACATTGGAGCAGAGACTTCAGTGATGAGCAGGATGGAACCAAGTAGAGGAAGAGCCTTCCTGCCAGAGGGAACAGAACAGTTGAAGTCCTGGAGGTGAGAATGGATTTAGGATAAAGAACAAAAAGAAAGCAGATAGGGCTGGAGTCAGCTGAGTGATAAGATTATCAGGAGATAAGGTATAAAAAAAACAGTGGAATCCAGATGAAGTGCTGCCTTCTAGATCATAAGGAATTTGGTGTCATTTTATGGGAAGCCAGTAGAGGGTTTTAAACAGGAAAGTTTTAAACAAGAATAGAATAGGATCAAATTAATATTTTATAAAACATCCCTCTAATTGCTTTATGGAGAATGAACTATGGAGGGCAAAAGTGGAAAGAAGGGCACTGAACAGGAAGCTTTTGCACTCATCAGGCAAAAGAAGATGGTGGGCTTGGACTAGTTTGGAAGTGGGAGTCTAGTCAGAAGTGATTAGAAATGAGGTAAAGGAAGAGTTGATAGGACTTGTTAATGGATTGACTTGAGAGGTAAGGGAACGACAAAATAACACTGAAATTCTTGACCTAAGCAATTGGGTGAAGGTTATAGTCTCAACTGAGGTTAGGAAGCCTTGAAAAGAAATAAGTTTGGGTAGAAGTGGAAGAAGAACTCAGAATTTAGGTTTGGATTTGTTAATGTGAGATGCCTGTTAGACATCTAAGTGGTGATATCTATTGGGTTGTTAATGTTCACGGGACAAGTTTACCAAGAAAGTGAAATAGAGGATAAGTCTAAGGACTAAATCCTAAGGTCCTTCAACCTAATGTGAGTACAGAGACAAGAAGAAAACCAGTGGAGCATGGTGTTCTGGAAATGAAAGGAAAGAGAATTCAAGAAATGTGCAGTGATCAGTGTGTTAAAGGGTGCCAAGAGGACAGGTACAAAGAGGTCATGGCCATCTTTGACAAGAGCACTTTTTGGTGGAGTCAGACCCAACACATAGCGACGCCTCCTTGGGTTTCCAAGGCAGTATCACTACGGAAGCAGATTGCCCCATCTTCTTTCCGAGGAGTGGCTTGTGGGTTTCAACCGCCAGCCTTCTGGTTAGCAGTCAAGTGCCTTAGGCACTATGCTACCAGCCAGAGCTTTGGTGGAGAGGAGGGGACAAAAGCCTGAAGTTGATACATGGAGTACAGACAAGTCTTTGAAGTTTTCCTGTGGAGGAATCAAAGGCATTGGGTGATAGCTTGGAGGCAGTGGGTTTTTGTTTGTTCATTTTCTTTCTTCTTTGTTTTTAAGGTGGCAGTTATAGCATGATGCTATGCTGCTGATAATGATCCAGAGGAAACTGAGATGGAAAGAAGAGGAAGGGGGAAAAAAAAAAGAACAGGGCTATTTTCAAGAGCTAAGTCCTAGAGTGGGTGAGTGGAAATGGGATCCACAGCCATAGACGAGAGCAGGAAATGGTCTTCCATTGAAACATTAGGGAGAATTGAATATACAAGACCAAAAAAAGTGAATTTGTAAAGTATGTGATAAGTAAATTATGTAAATCTCATGAAATTGCTTCAGTTTTTCAGTAAAATATGATGCAAATGTCATCAGCTGTGAATGAGGAAGGCAGAGGAAATAGTGCTGAAAGTTTAAGGAGTGAGAATGCAAATTTTCCAGAAAAATAGAGGAGGATGGTTTGTTAGAGGAGACGAGCAGTTAGTGCTCTTCGTTCAAGACAGATGTTTAATTAATATCCAGTATCTTAGTGAGGAGGGAGCTTGACACTAAGCAAAGGACATGGGTAGTGGCTAAAGAGCTGGCCTCAAACCTCTTAGAGTGAAGAGACCTTGTATTTCTTGCTGTGTAACCATAACATGTGATTCAATTTTAAGAGTCTCATTTTCTTCAACTGTAAAATGGATGTAGTATCTCCTACTAGACAGGGTGATTGTGCATATCAAATTTGACAACATATTTAATGGGTTCTTTTTTAGTTTGTTTAAAAAACATACAAAAACAAACAAAAAAGCTTGCCATTAGCCCTCTTCAGCCTGTTTGTCATTAGGTAACCAGCTGTGAGGGTTAGGGCTTACTTAACTGTTCTGTGCTGGTTGTATATGTGGCCTGGAGCAAACCTGAAACCTTGATACTGTGAGAAAAGAACATTGGGGGTTCTGTGCTCAAACCAGACATAGATAAGGGACACTTAGGGGCCCAAGAGGAAGTGCAGTTTGATATTACTGCCACCAATAGAGGGCTGAGATGGTGTGTGGATGGAGCCGATCCCATAGCGTTTTCATTGGCTGATTTTGGACGTACTTCATTAGACCTTTCTTCCTACTCCACTGAAAACACTTCAACATCACAGCCAAATGCAAGGCTTCACGACAGATGAATCCTGGTTGTGCTTGATGTTCATTGGCTGGGAGTCCAATCTGTGTCTCCCACATGGAGGGCGAGAATTCTGCCATTCATTCACCACTGTCCCCTCACAAAACTATGTTGTTTTTGTTAGGTGCGTGGAGGTGGTTTTTGACTCATAGTGACCCAATGTGACAGAGTAGAACTGCCCCATGGGGTTTCCTAGGCTGTAATCTATAAAGAGAAGTTCACCACATCTTTTCTCCCATGGAGCCACTGGGTGTGTCTGAACTGCCAACCTTTTGGTCAGCAGCTAAACACTTAACCCCCATCACTGCTTTGCAAAACTATGTATAGAGACATAAAAGGATCATTGGTTGCCAAGGTACAGAGGGAGAAGAGGAAGAATGAATAGGGGGTCGTAAGGTATTTTTAGGGCCCTGAAACTATTCTGTGTGATACTGTAATTATGGACACATGACTA
>NW_006922028.1:2224948-2231469 GCF_000298275.1 Orycteropus afer afer | reverse complement strand
GAAAATGTGGGTGTGAGTGGTTGCACATGTAATCATTGTCAATGAATTGTATATGTAGACATTGTTCAGTTGGTGTATATTCTACTGTGTATATTCTCAATAATAGCAAAAACATCCACTGAACTGCTTCTAGTAGCTTCTAAACTTTAACATTGACTTGCATGCTCCTCCCTCATTGGCCCGCTCCTTGTCTTGCTGACCTCATACCTCTGTGCCTTCCATTTGTCCTATGCCCAAACCACACTGTACTATGTTCAGTACAGCTTAATAAGTGTGGTAGAAAGAATAAATGTTTGCTTCCAAGGGCACAGGGGTCCCAGGTGATGTGTTTACCTCTCCTTTTAATACACTTCAGCTTCAGTTGTCTTACGAGGCCCAGCCTCTGTGCTGAGGCACAGAATTAAATGCCTTAGTTTTCCTTCTCTTTCAGGAGGTTTCCAGTACTTATGTCTTGGGGCATGTCCATTTATCTGTGTCTCTTTTCCTCTTGCACCCAGAGGGTGATGGATATCATTTTGGACTAAATGTCAGCTGTCACAAATAGGAAGTTTGAGTACACAGCTAGAGCTGGCTCTGAGAGAGTGACATTTTTCTGTGAAGATTGCTTTATTCAAGAGATGGTATTCAAATCACATATCTCATTTAGAGAATTATTTTGCTGCCAACATTAGCCACAAACAGATGATAATGCCACAGTGGTCATATTTTGTTCCCATTAAACCAAGTATAGTAATCCATTAAAAATAGCATTGAACTTAAATCCCTAATAATCATCCAAAACAATTATGGTTACCTGGTAATTATTCTAGAGTGAATATTTCAATCTTGCTAAATGAGTAGGTGTGATTTAGGTATTCCTTAATCTCCTCACATCTAATTATAAATAGATTTCATTTCTGGATGCTAAGTCTCCTTTTTAAAAATAGGTCTACTATGGCTGTATATCTCCTGTGCACTGTGTTCTGACACATTGTGAATAGAAAATTCACACTGATACTGATACTTTTAAATAATAACAAGAGTATTTTAATTCACTCAATAAATACTTGCTGTGTATTTATTATGTGCCAGCATAGTTCTAGATGCTGAGAATACAGTTAACAAACGAGTTGAAATAACTGTTTGCAGGGCTTATTATTTCACAACTGTATAGGAGTTTGCAAAGCATTTTCATACAGATGCCTTACTTTTGATTTTCATATTAACCCTGTGAGGTAGATGGGGCAAGAATTATTACTCTCCTCCATAGTTAAGAGGTGTCCCTGAGTGGCACAAAGGATAAGTGCTTGGCTACTAACCCAAAGGTTGACAGTTCAGATCCACTTGTCTTGGTCTGGGTTCTCTACAGGAGCAAAACTAGTGAAGCATCCTTAAAAAACAAACCAAACTCACTGCCATTAAGTCGATTCCAACTCATAGCAGCCCCCATTGGCTTTCTGAGGCTGTAAACCTTTACGGAAGTACATTATGCCATCTTCCTTCCACAGAGCAGCTGGTGGGTTTGAACTGCTGACTTTATGATTAGCAGCCATGTGCTTAATCCACTGTGCCACCAGAGCTCCTTATAAATAGATGTTTAAAAAAACCAAACTCAGTGCTGTCAAATTGAGCTTAACAACTCCTCCTTGGATTCCTGAGGAGGTATCTCTGTGGAAATAGATTGCCCAGTCTTCCTTCCGAGGAGTGGCTGGCGTGTTTGAACCACCAGCCTTATGGTTAGCAGTCAAATGTCTTAGGCACTATGCCATCAGAGCTCCCATAAATATGTGACAACCCCTTCTTAGGTTTCCGAGGCAGGCGGTATCTCTACAGAAGTAGATTGCCCAGTCTTCCTTCTGAAGAGTGGCTGGTTAGCAGTCAAATGCCTTAGGCACTACACCACCAGAGCTCCGTAAATATGTGGAAAGAGGTTTATTTCAAGGAAGCGGCTCAAACACTTATGGAGGCTGGCAAGTTTCAAATCCATGGGTCAAGTGTCAGGCTGGAGGTTTCCCCTGATTCACGTCATTGCAGGGGCTGAGGAACCAACCTTGACAGGTGAAGCAGAAGGCTGTTGGTTCACAGGGTTGTGGGAGCTGGCAAATCCAAAATTGGCAGGTCAGGTGGTAGGCTACTGGTTCACGTCCCAAGAACTGGAAGTCAGAGGATGACTAGTCAGATGCAGGACTGAGAGCAAGTGAGCTTTATCAGAACATCTATCCGTATATGTTGGATGCAGGCCATACTCACAAGAAGACTCCCCTTATATCAGATTACAGACTATGGGATGATTGTATAATATTTAAAATCATGGGCTAGCCAAGTTGATACATATATTAAGCATCACACCACCCACAGGCACCTAAGAAGAAAGACCTAGAGATCTTTTCCTGAAAGATGACAGCCATTTAAAAAACCCCAGGGATGCAGTTTTATTCTGAAACACGTGAGGTTGCCATGAATTGGAATCAACTTAGTGGCACTTGGGTTTGGGTTTTTGGTTTTACAATTAAAAATACCTAATTTGTCCTGGTGGTGCAGTGCCTAAGGCATTTGACTGCTAACTAGAAGGCTGGTGGTTCAAACCCACCAGCCACTCCTCAGAAGGAAGATTGGTCAATCTAACGCCTTGAAAACCCAAGGAGGGGTCGCTATGAGTTGGATCTCCATGGCAGTGAGTTTGGTTTTGGAATCTGTCCTGGGAGAAGTGCAGCCAGAATGCTCCTTGGAAGCGAGAATGGCCAGACTTCATCTCACCTACTTTGGTCATGTTTTCAAAAGGGACCATTCCTTAGAGAAAGATATCACGTTTGGTAAAATGTAAGGTCAGCGAAAAAGAGGAAAACTCTCAATGAGTTGGATTGACACAGTGGCTGCAATGATGGGCTCAAGTATAACAAGGATTGCAAGAATGGTGCAAGACCTGGCAATGTTCATTCTGCTGTACACAGGGTCGCTCTGAGTTGGAGCTGACTCAATGGCACCTAACAACAACAACAAGCTCAGAATATTCTGATGACATAAACAAGGACATATAACCAGTATCTAGTGGTAGATCTAGGATTTGAATCAAGATGTCCTGGGGTATGTGCAGTGCTCTTTTCACTGTACCATTTTTCCAATGACAATCCAGTTCCTTGAGCCAGAAGGTGGTACATAGTGTGCACTAGACTGCAGACAGCTACAAACACCACCCCCACTCCCATGAGGAGGCTCCCTGTTCTTCCATTGGCTTCCCTTTCTTTACACTTCTGATGCCTTTTAACTTCGTTCTCTGACTGCTGTCTTACATCTTTTCCTACACTTCCTTCTTTGTATCCTGGTAGCATCCTTAAAAAACATTTCCAGGGAAGTCTCCATTGCCTATATTCTCTCAAATTCACCCAGAGGTCCCTGAGAGGAAATGCATGGTGATCTGCTTCCAAAAACTCAGCCACTAAAATCCCTATGGAACACACTTCTACTCTGACACACTTGGGGTCACCATGAGTCAGAATCAACTCAACGGCAACTGATTTTCTCCAATATATTCTGTGTTTGATAACCAACCCACGCATATAATGCTTTGTCCTTGAGGAAAAGGACTAGCAGTAGAATTTTATTTGTTAAAATCTGGACAAGGAATACTATTAATGCAGAAGAAATAAAATAAGACTTTTGACATGTTTATCATTATATTTTATTAGTAACAGGCATGAAGAAAAGAAGGAAGTCCTTGTCATGTGTATCCCTCCTTGGTCCCTTACATTTCTCACCACTGAGTTTATCTTATCTGGTAGCATAGTGCCTAAGGCACTTGACTGCTAACCAGAAGGCTGGCGGTTCAAACCCACCAGCCACTCCTCGGAAGGAAGGTTGGGCAATCTACTTCTGTAGTGATACTGCCTCGGAAACCCAAGGAGGGGTCGCTATGAGTCGGGTCTGACTCAATGGCACATAACAACAACAACAACAGCAACAACATAAAGTATCTACCTTGTGCAGTCCCTAGGACTACCTGTGAATGATAAATGAATTGGGTGTGGATCAAAGGCAGAAGATAACATTAAGAAATATGTAATGCTGCTAGGAAAGTTATATGATGAAGGAGAGCTTGAGGAAATTATGAGGGACAGATGTGAATACCCTGTAGATTGGAGAGGCCTATGAGATTCAGTACCATGGCGATGAGGGTGGCTGTTCCAAGAGCCAGGCCAAGATATTGCGATCTGATGGCAACCCCACTTGCTGAGACAAAATCATCTACATCAGTGTTTCTCAAACCTTAGCATCAGAATCACCTAGAAGGTGTGTTAAGACAGACTGCTGGGCACAATCCTGAGTTTCTGATTCATTAGGTCTTCTGCTACTAGTTGAGAACCACTGATTTAGATGCTACAAATGTTCCTTGAGTGGCACAAATGGTTAAGTGCTTGGCCTTGAACTGAAAGGTCAGTGGTTTGAGTCCACCCAGAGGCGCCAGGCCATTGTCTCACTGTCACAGAAAGGGAAATAATTTTCTCACGAAATTTCAGCAAATAATCAAGGATTAAGTCAGGAAAGGTAAGGCTGGAGTGAGTGCATCTAATACAGGAGGCAGCTAGAGAGCTGACATGATAGAGTCTGCTGGGAGGACTGCCTGGCAGTAATTTGCAATGCGTTCTCAGGCTGACAAGCCAGACACAGCCTGGTTCTTGCCATACCAGGGGAGTGAGTATCTGCTGTGTGAATTGAGGGCCACAGTACCCAGTTTTGTGAAGCTTTTATACACCCAACATGTAAATTACAGTGCCTGTGAGTTGGGGCTGGTTCACATGTAAATGAGAAAATGCTTGAGTTAAGCAAAGGAGCCTCTGAAAAGAATGAATATCTAGGAACTAAGGGTTGTATTGAGGAACTTGTAAATAATAGGGAGGGAGAGGGAGCTGTTCTAATTCCAAAAGACTTCTAGAATGAAAAATAATGAGGGGCGGCATGGGGGAGGGGGCGGGTAAAACATCAGAAGAAGCAATCTTCCATGAAAATCCGCCTGTAAGCCATAATGTATGTCTTTCCAAATAAGAGCAAGCAAATGCGAAAATAGCAAAGGCATAAATAAAGGCTTGGGTGAGCTGTGAAGGGGAGTGGGTTATGTACTAAGGGAGCCTTTTATTTTAAAGGGTTGGCTGCTGTAAAAATATGCATATTGCACACTTGTGCCATGACTCACTCAAAACATGGGATTTCCTATTATATTCGAATCCTCTTTTCTCTGAAATTGAAGCCCCTCAAATCTGATGAATTTAATCAGGATTTCTATTGTAAAGGAGGAAGAGGTGAAAAAGGAATGCTTAATTTGGTCTGACCAGGCATCTGAGCACATGAGATGTTTGCAGAATTGATTGGCTTTGCCTTCTCATTTTTGTGCTTCCTTTGTTCTCCACTCACTCACTGATCAGAAGTCTGAGAGAGATGGGGTGTTATAAAGGCTACGGGAGCATTTTAAGCTCCTCCCATTAGGTCCAATGTTATTGTTCCTAGATGCTGTCAAGTCGATTACAACTCATAGTGACCCCATGTGACAGAGTAGGACTGCTTCGTAGGGTGTTCTTGGCTGTAATCTTTGTGGGAGTAGATCACCAGGTCTTTGTGCCTCAGAGCCGCTGGATGGGTTCTAACCACCAGTAATTTGGTTAGCAGTGGGCATTTAACCTTTGTGCCACCAGGGCCCCTTTGGGTCCAATACTGTTGCTTTAAGCATCATAAACTGGTACACAAGAGCAACTTACAGCAAGGACTTGGTCCTCCTTCCATTTCTTTTAAAGAAAAAAGGCTGGAAATATTCAGATGCTACAACAAGCTATGTGCTTTAATGTGTCAGCCCTGGGTGATGAGGGATTTAAAATGTCCGTGGGTGCTGAGTGACACTTTATATCATGGCACAGCAAGCAGCCTTTGGTCTGAAATCAGTTGCTTCCCATATGGAGAAGGAAGCCATTGCTAAGACTCACGAACTTATCCCTGGGCTTTGAGGCTTAATTTCTCCTGTCCTCCCTGAATTTTCCCTCATAGATCTGTCCCCATCAGCCAGAGGCAAAACAAGGGCTTGGCAGGAAGAAAAATTTCTCCATGGGAAACACAGGTCTTAACTGGAAGGAAAGCTGTATACAGAAAGCTGTTTAAGGCAGTCTGATATGAAGCCAAGTAGTCAAGAGGGAGTTCCTGCATGGTGTAGATGGTTAACGTGCTCAGCGGCTGACTGAAAGGTTGGAGGTTTGAGTCCACCCAAAGGTGCCTCAGACGGAAGTCTTGGCAATATGCTTCCAAAAAAAATCAGTCACCGATTACCCTGTGGACTCTCTGCCGTCGAGTCGGGCCCGACTCGTAGTGACCCCTCCTTGGGTTTCCGAAGCCATATCACTAAGGAAGTAGATTGCACAGTCTTTCTTCCGAGGAGTGGCTGGTGGGTTTGAACCACCAGCTTTCTGGTTAGCAGTCAAATGCCTTAGGCACTATGGAGACATGTTCTATTCTGACGTACACGGGGTCACCATGAGTCTTAGTTGACTCAATGGCAGCAACTA
>NW_006922028.1:2215404-2220168 GCF_000298275.1 Orycteropus afer afer | reverse complement strand
TCATTTTGTCTAGGTTTCAGATTTCTTGGAGTACAGGTCTTCATGTTGTTGTTGTTGTTGTTATGTGCCGTTGAGTCGGACCCGACTCATAGCAACCCCTCCTTGGGTTTCCGAGGCAATCTCACTGCGGAAGTAGATTGCATCATCTTCCTTCCGAGAAGTGGCTGGTGGGTTTGAACTGCCAGCCTTCTGGTTAGCAGTCAAGTGCCTTAGGTACTATGCTACCAGAGCTCCCCCAGGTCTTCATAGTATCCTGATATTCTTTTTATTTCTGTCGGTTCTGTTGCGACATCACCCCTTTCATTTCTTATTTGTGTTATTTGCATCTTCTCCTTCTTTTCCTTTGTTAAATTTGCCAGTGGTTTGTTGATTATATTGATCTTTTCAAAGACCAAAAAAACCAAGCCAACCTCACTGACACCAAGTTGATTCTGACTCATAGCGACTCCTTATCCAACTCATTATCCAAAATGGCCATGCCTGCCTCCACAAACATTCAAAATATCTGTGCCCTCAGTACAGCCACTGATAGTCCACAGGTCTGCTTGTCTTCTTCCTCACCATTTTCCTTTCTGGTTGTCAGTCACCAATGCAGTCTTTGCCCATGCTCACTCTTCTCAGTGAGCAGAACCATTTCTCAGGTTGCTATTGGGAAATATTCAAAATGGCTTTTCCCTCAGGACAGCCGGCAGGCCGCAGCTCTGTCTCCTTACTCACTGTTTCATTCCGGTTCTTCTACTTGTTGGTTTTTAATCCACTTTTTTATCCTTTCCTTTAAACTCAGTGTTCCAGGATCATCTTCTGTATTGGTTTCAATTGGTTTCTCATTGTTTTGTTGCAGAAGGTCTGTGTAGCTTGTCTGTCTATTCCACCGCCAGAAGTCAAGTAAATATATTTTTAATGCAAAATTGGCACAAGCAGGTGGTTGTCATTGACTTGAAAAGTTAATGCTGATTTATCATATGAGCAATTAACTCAGTGACTTGTTACCCCCTTTCCCCTCCCCCGAACCTACGGTGCAGCTGAGAACATTTATTTATTACTGTGCAGTCCATTGCCTCTCCTCCTTTATAACTTCCCAAGCAGAAGTCTGACTCTGTTGATGTGTGCAAAGGGTAGAGCAGCTGTCCAAATGGTGGCTATGCCCATCCAGCCATTGTCCTTAGTCCCTCAGGCCAGGGAAGCCTGAGGGGGCCCATTTGATACATGTGTTAAGCACACTGCCCCAGAAATAGCAGGAGAGCTGGCCACCTGGTGCTGAATAAACCCACAAGTGTATTTGCGCATTTCTGAAAATGCCAACATCTCTGCCAGGGCAGATGGCTTGACTGGAGCACTCTGAGTGTCCTGTGTCCTTTCCCTTTCCTTTCTCACTGCAGGGGTCCAACTGAGAGAGAGGAGAGAGTGCAATGTACTTTTGACATAATGGGTTATAGTCCAGCCGTTCTTGGTTTGCTTTGTGTGGCTCATCCAAGATCAGACGATTATTCTGAGAGCTTGAAATGATTTTTTCGATTTACCATTTAAGTTTTCTTTCATTTCGTTCTTCTAGCCGTTATTTTTAACCAATAATGCCACCAAAAAAGTTTTAGTGTTTGAAGTAGATTGTTATATTTTATCAGCAGATGCCACCTACTGAACTTACACTTGAAAAGTAAACAGACACTGCCTATTCAGTCACAGAGCTGCCATGGAGCATTTACATAGCAACAGACCAGTTCAGTGTTCCTTCCTTCCTTCTTTCCGCCCTCCTTCTTTCTTTCCTTCCTTCTTTCTCCCCCCACTCCCTCCCCTTCTCTTTCTTTCTAATTGTTTAAAAGCTTAAATAAAATGATGCCAGTCCCTCTGTTTAAAATACTGTAACACTTCTATATTGTAATTAAAATAAAATTCAAAGTCCTTTCAGAGGCCGATGGGCTTATGTCTACCTCTGAAGTGTCATCTTCTACTTCTTCCCCTCATTTACCATACCCAGTGGCTATCGTTCAGTCCTTTGGACGCAACAAACAGCATGTTCCTGCCTCTTAGTTCTCTCTGTTAGAATGTTCTTTCCTTACATTGTTTTATGACAGGCTGTGTCTCATCACCTCAGTCTCTGCTTAATGGAACCCACTCATAGGAGCCTTTTCTGATCACTCTATTTTATTCTTTTCTTTGTAGTGTTTACTACCAACTGAAATGAATCTTACTTGTTTATTTTCTGTTTTCTGCAATAAAATGGCAAACTCAGTAATGGGGGAATCAAGCTTGTCTTCTTTGTTGCTATTCTCTGTTAGGATAATGTTTGATACAGAGTAGATGCTCAAGAAATGTTTGTTAAGTGAAAGTATGAATAAAAATCTAGACCTTTCCCACCAGTATTTAAAGCTGTTTAAGTCTGTGGGTTCCCAAAGGAAAAACACACAAGCAAAATAATCTACTTTTCTTTTCCAATAAATCCCATGAGTCACTGCTCTATCTTCTTTTCCTGTCTCACATCCCACTCTCTCAACTTCTAAACCCCTCACTTGCTCCCCTCTGTCATTTGGGCTCTGTAGGGCTGAGTATCACCTTGTAGGAAAACTGGGAAACACATTCAAATATTTATTTTGCCTCAGGTATTTGTCCCTCAAATGAAATGCTGACAGATCTAACAATAACTCATGTTTTAGGAAAGGTTTTCTTCATTGCCCAATAAAGCTAGAAAAATGAACATATAACCTGTCAATGTTGGGTTCTATCTTTTTCCCTGGGGAAATATTTTAGTTGGATCCTAGATCTAAGAAGAATGAGATAGAGATTAGACCAATTTTTCTACACATTAAAAAAAACAAAACAAAACAAAACAAAAAAACAGCCTTTAAAATAGTCTTGGGCACTTTTGGACTTGCTTGTAAGTTAGAAATGTGCACCTTCACGTGTAGGCAAGATGTGTGAGTCTATCATGTGTGTGCACTCCAAATTCCCTATGTGGGAATGATCAGTGGAGATAGCAGAGTTGAATGTTTCTGTGAATCAGGGGTGGGTTAAAAGCATTTTCATGGTCAAACAAATGTCTAAGCATTCTTTTGAACTACAACTTATTTCTGTGTTGCCTGGAGTATTATCACTAAGAGACCTTTATTAGTCACTAGCTCCCACACCTCTCTAGGACAGCAAGAACTTCAAATCTTACCCTGAAGTACTTTGATGGGCTAACATGTTTTCTGAATCACTCAGAAACAATAAACCTTGCAAACAGTCATTATAAAATCCACAGATTCTCTGGAAATTGATAATCCGATATGTACTGTAACTCTATCATATTGTTGTTGTTATGTGCCGTCGAGTCGACCCCTCCTTGGGTTTCCGAGGCAGTATCACTACAGAAGTAGATTGCCCCATCTTCCTTCTGAGGAGTGGCTGGTGGGTTTGAACCGCCAGCCTTTTGGTTAGCAGTCAAGTGCCTTAGGCACTATGCTACTCTGATGGGCTGACATGTTTTCTGAATCACTCAGAAACAATAAATCTTGCAAATAGTCAGTATAAAATCCACAGATTCTCTGGAAATTGATAATCTGATATGCACCGTAACTCTATAGAACCCAAATATTTGATTCACAAAAAATCCTCTCCTGCTGCCAAATAACAAAGAAGTCATAGTTTCTCCAGCCCAGGCCGGTATCTCTCTGGAATGTGATATTTAATTTTTCAAGGTTACTAATTCCATAATTCCACAGTCAAAGTGAATATTTATCATGGTCAAGATTTGTTTTACACAGACATCCCATTGATGCCAGTGCCTAAGCTATTTCTGGATAAATTCCTTAAGCATCTGAAAGAATTGCTGTGGATTTTAGAATGGTGATTAATCTCTATTTCAGGTCCTGGGACGATCTGCCTATATTTGTAGAGTCTCCTAGTAGGAGTAATCTGAAAGCTCTCAAAGAAATAGAGGATCGTCAAAACTGTTCAAAGTGCCAGGAGACCTTTGTTTATAGATACTTTTTAATATATATGAATAAAAATACCTTGGATGTATGATTAAAGGAGAGGAAATCACTGGAAAATCTTTTCTTAAGAACAGTTGTTTCCCTAAAATGCCTCGTCTGTTGTTGCACTGTTATTACTGAAGCGTGGGTTGGAGAATTGTTTTGGAGCTCATTTAGACTGTTTCCTCCTGCTGAAAACTATCAATCAGCTACTGTCCATTAATATTTTTTTTCTTTTCAAACTATAGATGGAAAAAATCAGTTTAGCTTCTTATGTTAGACAGTGACATTTTATGGGTATCATTTTCTCACACCGGGAAAATTAAACTTCTCATAAGATTAGATTGCAACGCTTATTACTTTTCTTTTGTTTTGAAGCATTTTAAAGTTCCCTATGCGTGTTCTTTGAACACATTTCTACTGGGTAAATTATAACAGATTTAAGAAGAAACAAAAAAGTTAACTGAGAAAGTTAATGAAGGAGAGTGTCACAGGAGCATTAATTTAAAATGGAACTTCACATATAACAGCAACTGCCTCATCATTAGGGGATCATACTAAAGGGAAGATGAGACTCAGAGGAAATAGATAAGAAAAAGTATGGAAAAGTTTTAAAGTGCAGTGTGAGTGTTTGAAGTAACTAGATTTAAGAAGGTGACCTCCTGTTTGGAAAGGGGGTTTTTTCTTTGTTATGTTAATGAGACCGTTCCAGTACTGTGTGTACCCTAAACCTAATCACTTCTGAATAATAGAAAGAGCTTATAAGAGAGAAAGACAGTCACACACACACACACACACACACACACACACACAC
>NW_006922028.1:2192499-2209174 GCF_000298275.1 Orycteropus afer afer | reverse complement strand
AATCTCATTCCTTGTGGCTTAACTTGCACCCTTGCACCAAGGAGATGTTAAAGCTTTTCCTTATTGCCTTTCACTTTTATATCATGTCTTAAGTGATTTAAGTTTAGAAAAGGACAATTTTGTTATTTCAATCTGGAATCATGGACAATATGAAGACACAGTTTATTTAAAATATCTGGTGTCTTCATTAAATGTAAGCCAATTATTAATATTTTAAAAGTGGCTTAAGAGATACATAATTTGTTGCACTTAAAAGGAATACAAATCTAATATTAGGAGTATGTGGAAGCACAGAAGATACTTGTTTTAGATACTTCCAATTTGGTATCCAGACAGCTCTTTCTAAGCAGATGACTTTGCTGTTACCTAACTATTAAACTCACAGCTCTCTTTTAAGGACTTTCTTAGCTCTTGTCTCAGCTAATGCTACCCATCAATCAGCTAACTTTATTGCCAGCATAATTCTTCATTAATATAAGACAGGAACTAATAATATTTGCATTGTAATACTTTTTCAAGTAGATGCATTACTGCTATCTCCTAATCAAGCCATGGGTTATAATTGTATAGCATTTCTGTATAATTTTAGCACACTGCAGCTGCCATTATAAGGATTAAATTTTCAACCACCAAAAGAATAAAATGACTGTTCAGAGAAGCAGCATCTAGGATGTCACAGCTTTTGTGAAACAGAATTACAGTGTATTGTCAATTAAAGAGGTTAGCCTTGACCTTAAACATCGCCATCAAGGTCATTGTCCATTGTTTTCAGACAGCTTGTTTCAAACTTAGCACCTGGTCCAGGTGAGTCTCTCAGGTATGTCTTTATCCATAATTTCTCATTGGCAAAGTTGTCAAAGTGTCCTGGGAAGAATGATTTCTTGCTTTGTGTGTCAAAACTAGCCATCACCTCTATGAACAGGCAAGGAATAAAGTGAAGATCTATAGAGGAGGAGAGCGTCCTACAGCTGCTAGAAAGCAGGATGACACAGTGACAGATAGCAGGTGTCCAGTGAGCACTTTGGGTTGGCTACTAAAAGGAAAGTAACAGTGCCACCAAGGGAAAATAGTGCCAACAAGGTGATGGAGGAATCAAGGCTGGAGTGGTGCTTTTAATGATTTTGCTTCATTTTATTGATTCTAGAATAGAAATACTTGTACTCATAGTACTTTACAGTCCCAAAAACATTTTAACATTAGTTGTTTCTTTAGGGCTTCACCTATAGACCTTAAGGTGGACAATGCATATTACAGATTGACATTGGCCAGCAAGGGGACCTTTTTTTTTTTTGGTGCAGTCTTTCAAAGGTGCTACTTTGTACTTGAGACTTGTGTAGCACCATAAGGGATTATCAGTTAGTTCTTAATCTTACCTTTGAAATTTTCTCACATTTTCCTCAAAATCCATCATTTAACTCTGCTGTTGTTGTTAGGTGCAACCAAGTTGGTTCCAACTCATACTGACCCTGTGTTCAGCAGAACAAAATATTGCCCTGTCTTGCACCATCTTCACAGCCTTTGCTGTGCTTGAGCCCATTGTCTTAGCCATTGTGTCAATCCGTCTCATTGAGGGTCTTCCTCTCTTTATGCAGACCTTCTACTTTACCACACATGATGTCCTTCTCCAGAGGCTTGTCTCTCCAGATAACATGTCCAAAATAAGTGAGATGAAGGCTAGCCATCTTCCCTTCTAATGGCTGTATTTAGTCCAAGACAGATGTGTTCATTCTTCTGGCAGTCCATGATATATTCAGTATTCTTCACCCACACTGTAATCCAAAGGCATCAATCCTTCTTCCGTCTTCCCTATGCAGTGTCTAGCTTTTGCATACATATAAGGCAACTGAAAATATCATGGTGTAGTTCAGGCACACCTTAGTTCTCAAAGTGACATCTTTGCTTTTTAACACTATGTACAGGTCCGTTAAGCAGATTTGCCCAATGCAATACATCATTTGAGTTATTGACTGCTGCTTCCGTGGGTATTGATTGTGGATCCAAGTAAAATGAAATCCTTGACAACTTCAGTCTTTTCTCAGTTTATCATGATGTTGCTTATTGGTCCAGTTGTGAGAATTTTTGTTTTCTTTGTGTTGAGGTGTAATCAATACCAAAAGGTGTAATCTTTGCTTTTCATCAGTAAGTGCTTCAAATCTTCTATGCTTTCAGCAAGCAAGGTTTTGCCTTCTGCATATTATAGCTCGTTAATGAGTCTTCCTCCCAACCCTGATGCCCCATTCTTCTTCATATAGTCCAGCTTCTCAGTTTATTTTTTCAGCATACAGATTGACTAAGCATGGTCAAAGGATACAGCCCTGACACACACCTTTCCTGATTTTAAACCATAAAGTATCCTCTTGTTCTGTTTGAACAACTTCCTCTTTGTGTGTGTACACATTCCACGTGAACACAATTAAATGCTCTGGAATTCTCATTCTTCATAATGTTATCCATAATTGATTATGATCCATACAATACAATGCCTTTGCATAGTCAATAAAATAGGTAAACATCTTTCTGGTATTCTCTGCTTTCAGACAAGATTCATCTGACACTGGCAGTGATATCCTTTGTTCCACGTCATCGTCTGAATCTAGCTTGAAATCTGGCTGCTGCAACCATTTTTGAATTATCTCTTCAACAGAACTTTATTTGTATGTGATATTAACTCTGTTAGGTTAATATAAATTTTATAAATAGTAAGAAGGCATAAATAAGCAAAGATTTCATAAACAAAATCACAGCAAGTTTTCATTGAAGCAAAAAATGAATATGGATTTATCATATACAATGAATATTTGGCTAAAGTTAATAAAAGGTTTAATCTTAAAATGTTTAAAAACTTAATAAAATATTTCATCTTCAAGTCTAGATAAAAAGAATATATAAGCCACTAACTTACTTCCAATATTTGTTGTTTTTTTTTAAAGATTGAGTATTGATTTGTTAGGTATAAGGGTCAAAATTATCACTTCCTCTTTGTGATAATTCCAGTATAAAACTGAAATATTTATTGATGCCTTGATAAAAAGAAAGCTTTGCAGGCATGTTGCTTCAAATGGTCTTTTTGTTTAGTACTCCCAAGTATTGTTACCACTACAGGCCTCTCTCCTTGTAAAAGTAAGATGCAGTATGGATGAGAGATGTGTCTTTCTGTCTTAAGTGTGAGAAAAGAGATCATGAAATAGAGGTGAGAAAGGAGAGCTGGCATGTCACTCACTCAAAGGTTTTTGGGCAGATTAATTTAGGAAAGCATACACAGGTATGGTGTAAAGAATTTAACTTTACCCTTAGGTTATAGAAGTGTGGTCAACATTTGCAACTTTGCAGTTAATGATGGCATTTACAGAAATAAAGTTCTGGGGGGGGGCATTTTATGTATATATGTAAGGACTGAACATAATGTTTATAATGGTAATTTAATTAAATCCATTTTACTAAAATTCACCACTATATAGGATGCATTAATCACATACAATAAATAAGTAGGACACACCAAAATGAAATAAGTTTGAAATAAGTAGGACACACCCAAATGAAAGAAACATGGCAATGTACATTTCTAAATAATGCTTTAGCATCCACATCATGCTAAATACAAATATATATATATATATATATAAAATTATATTAACCCCTTCTAAACTGTGACTTTAACATAAATTACATCTCTGAAACTAATTATCTTTTAAAATGACAGTGACAGAAGGCAGATCAGTGGTCACCTGGGTCTGGGAGTCAGGTGAGTAGGATTTACTGCAAAGAGGCATCTGAAATATTTTTATGGTAATGGAAACATTCTGTACCTTGATTTTGGAGGTAGTTGAATGATTCTACACAACTAAAAATTCCTCAAATCAATGCATAACATTGATAAATTTATTGTATGTGATTAATGCTTCAATTGACAAAGACATTCTGGACTATGGTCTTGACTCATTCTATTTAACACGGAGTGATAAAGTTGGCTCCAAACTGTTGACCTTCATTACTAAGAAAATCAACCCTGATCATCTCAGAAGTTTGCTCCTTCTGTAAGTTTTCACATGAAAGACACATTTCTTTTTTCTACTTTTGCTTTCAGAATGCAAGCATTCTTTCAACTGCTACAGCATTCATCTATTTTTTTCTCTCTCTTTCTTCTATGCCATAAGCAATAAGCACATTGTCGTTGGAGAAGCAACTTCTCCACAGTAAAGTGTAACCCTTCACTTAAAAAAAAAATGTAGTCAGAAGTCTTTACAAGATTCTGTTTTGAAAATGTTTGTATTGATAAATGTATGATATTTGGGATCAAATATATACAACTAGGGTTGTTGGTACAGCAAGATAAAAATCACTAACCTCTCACTAATCTGCTGCAGGTCTGAAGCTGATCAACTCATTTTAGTGAAGAAAAAGAGTGAGGGCTGCATGAGTCCTCAGATAGTAGAATGAGGGTCCTTTGTGGGAGCCACAGGGATTGTATAGATACAGAGATAAACATTCTCAAATCTGTGACTGTTTAAAATAGAAGAGGCTGCCTAGTGAAATAGTGACTCTTCACTAGAGATAATGAAGAACAGGTTGGATAAACACTTTTGCAAATGTCACAGATGTTATGCCAGCATCAAATAAGAGGTGAGTCTGCATGATGTGCAAGGTCTCGCTCCACACCGGGATTCTAGTGTTTGATTAAATCATTAATGACCTTTTTCATTTACAATCTCAGCAGAGTCATGGGTCAAAATCCAGACTGCACAGGGAATGAGCTAGTAGCCACAGGTGGCTTGTTTGAGCAAGTTTGAGAAGTTGGCCACAAAGAGCAGACAGGAAATAAGAATATGGGGGTGACTCTCTCACCAGGTCTAATGGCTTCTATTGAAACCCATTCCCCTATTTTTTAAGAATGTAAATTTTTAAGACAATCGGAAGGAAGCAAGTGGAAAAGTGAAAACAGAAGTGGCAGAGAGGAAATGAGAAGATATAGTATGGGCTTCTGCATGTAGAGTAAAACCTGGGGTGATTTCCACCTTTTTAATAACGTGGGAGGCCAAGTCTTCTAAATGGAAGGAGAGAAGATGAGACTGATCCTTTAAAGATTCAGAGTGAAGAATGAATGAACGAGACGGTGTATGAGCAGATGCAAGTGCCAAGGTAAAGTTAAACATCTTAGATTATTCACATGTTCTGTGTCTCCCCTGGCAGCTCAGAAACACAGCACATAGTACGTGATCAAGCAGTGAGAATAGGATTTAGTGCAGTCAGAGAACAAGGGAGAGAGAGAATTCCAGCTGTGGAAAACAACATCACGGGCAGAATAAACTTTGAAAAGCCAGTGAATCCAGGAAAGCTTAATAATGTGGGTGAAGTAGAAGATGCTTAGAGGTCTTGCTGAAGAAGGAGACCGTGAACAACCTCAACAATAACTAACATCTGATGGAATTTACCAAGGAATTTATAGACATTATAATAGGAGCTCTGGTAGCATAGTGGCTAAAGCACTTGACTGCTAACTAGAAGGCTGGCGGTTCAAACCCATCAGCCACTCCTCGGAAGGAAGGTTGGGCAATCCTACTTCCGTAGTGATACTGCCTCAGAAACCCAAGGAGGGGTCGCTATGAGTCAGGGCTGACTTGACGGCACATAACAACAACATTTGACTAAATTACTACAACACCTCTGTTTTTACATTAGGAAACTGACGCTTAGATACAATAAGAAACTTCCCGGAGGTCACAAGACTCATAAATAAGGCTGGATGTCAGATGTGAGCTGTATCTTCTAATATTAAATAATTCATTCTCTTCCTTTTAACTTAACTGTCTTTTCTGAGTTTAAAACCAGTGTAAGGTATGAGGTCTGAGAGAAGAGTAGAAATCTTCTCATCATTGGTGTTCCTCCCTGTGTCTTCAGCATCCAGCAAGTTCCCCATCATACAGTAGGTACTCAATAAATATAAATGAATTAAGAAGGAGGTTGTATAAGTCCTAGAAAGAAAATTGTGCTTGAAACAGCTTGAAAAACACTGAAATATGAAGGAATAAACTATTTCAAGTTGCTGTTCCTTTACCACATAAAAACCATCACAACTAGGTTTTTGACCTTCACCTTCTTTACTTCTTTAATCTTTTAATTTGTTGTATTTTTTGTTGCATTGTTTGGTCCAGCTTGTAAATTCTCTTTCCTTTTTTTTTTTTTGGTGCTCTGATAGCACAGTGCCTAAGGCATCTGACTACTAACAGGAAGGATGGTGGTTCAAAACCACCAGCCACTCTGCAGAAGCAAGATTGAGCAATCTACTTCCATAAAGATTTACTGCCTTAGAAACCCAATGCGGGTTGGTATGAGTCATAATCGACTCAATGGTGGTAATTTTTTTTTTTTTTTCAGTATTTTCATTTTTAAAGATAATTAGTTTCAGAGATGTAATTTATGTTAAAGTCACAGTTTAGAAGGGATTAATATAATGATATATTTATTTTTTGTATTTGCATGATGTTGATGCTAAAGCACTATTTTAAAAATGTACATTGCCATGGTTCTTTCATTTTGGTGTGTACTGCTTATTTCAGACATCCTAGATGGTAGTGAATTTTAGTAAAATGGAATACAATTAAATTACCATTATAAGCATTGCATTCAGTCCATATATATATAATGCCCCCAGAACTTTATTTCTGTAAATGCCATCATTAACTCAAAGCTGCAAAATGTTGGACACACTCAGTCTCATCTTCTCTCCTTCCATTTAGAAGACTTGGCCTCCCACGTTATTAAAAAGGTGGAAATCACCCCAGGTTTTACTCCACATGCAGAAACCCGTACTATATCTTCTCATTTCCTTTCTGCCACTTCTGTTTTCACTTTTCCACTTGCTTCCTTCCGATTGTCTTAAAAATTTACATTCTCAAAAAATAGGGGAATGGGTTTCAATAGAAGCCATTAGACCTGGTGAGAGAGTCACCCCCATATTCTTATTTCCTGTCTGCTCTTTGTGGCCAACTTCTCAAACTTGCTCAAACAAGCCACCTGTGGCTACTAGCTCATTCCCTGTGCAGTCTGGATTTTGACCCATGACTCTGCTGAGATTGTAAATGAAAAAGGTCATTAATGATTTAATCAAACACTAGAATCCTGGTGTGGAGTGAGACCTTGCACATCATGCAGACTCACCTCTTATTTGATGCTGGCATAACATCTGTGACATTTGCAAAAGTGTTTATCCAACCTGTTCTTCATTATCTCTAGTGAAGAGTCACTATTTCACTAGGCAGCCTCTTCTATTTTAAACAGTCACAGATTTGAGAATGTTTATCTCTGTATCTATACAATCCCTGTGGCTCCCACAAAGGACCCTCATTCTACTATCTGAGGACTCATGCAGCCCTCACTCTTTTTCTTCACTAAAATGAGTTGATCAGCTTCAGACCTGCAGCAGATTAGTGAGAGGTTAGTGATTTTTATCTTGCTGTACCAACAACCCTAGTTGTATATATTTGATCCCAAATATCATTACATTTATTAATACAAACATTTTCAAAACAGGATCTTGTAAAGACTTCTGACTACATTTTTTTTTTTTTTAAGTGAAGGGTTACACTTTACTGTGGAGAAGTTGCTTCTCCAATGACAATGTGCTTACTGCTTATGGCATAGAACAAAGTGAGAGAATAAAATAGGTGAATGCTTGTAGCAATTGAAAGAATGCTTACATTCTGAAAGCAAAAGTAGAAAAAAGAAATGTGTCTTTCATGTGAAAACTTACAGAAGGAGCAGACTTCTGAGATGATCAGGGTTGATTTTCTTAGTAATGAAGGTCAACAGTTTGGAGCCAACTTTATCACTCTGTGTTAAATAGAATGAGTCAAAACTAGAGTCCAGAATATGTCTTTTTCAATTAAAGTATTATTCACATACAATAAATTTATCAATGTTATGTAAATGGTTTGAGGAAGTTTTAATTGTATACAACCATTCAACTACCTCCAAAATCAAGATACAGAGTATTTCCACTATCATAAAAATGTTTCAGATGCCTCTTTGCAGTAAATCCTACTCACTTGACTCCCAGACCCAGGTGACCACTGAGCTGCCTTCTGTCCCTGTAGTTTTTCCTTTTCTAGAAATTCATAGAAATGGAGCCATATACTACAATCTCTTTTAAGTTTGACTTATTTTACTTGACATTATCTTTACTGAGGTGCATTCGTGTTGTTGTATGTATTAGTATTTCATACATTTGTATTGCTGAATAGTGTTCCACAGTATAAATATAGCCCAATTTGTTTATCCATTCACCAGTTGGGGAGATTTAAGTTGCTTCCAGTTTTGCACTGTTATGAATAATGCTGCTATGAACATTCACATATACATTTTTTGGGAAATATATTTTTATTCTTGTTGGGTTAATACCTAAAAATGGAAATTGCTGAGTCATATGGGAAATGCATGTTTATGAGGTTTTCCAAAGTGGCTCTCACTGTACAGTCCCACCAGCCATGTATGAAATTTCCATTCCTCTGAAACCTCATCAACTCTTGGTGTTGTCATTCTTTCTAACTTTGGCCATTCTGCTGGGAATGTAGTGGTTTCTCATTATTTCATTTGCATTTCTCTGATGACTAGTGATGTAGAGCACCTTTTTCCTGTGCTTATTGGCCATTCTTCTATCTTGTGAGGAGTCTATTTAAATCATTTGTCTATTTTTTTCATTGGGTTATTCATCTTCAAAACATTTTTGAAAAAATTCAAGAGCCTTTGAGGTCTCATGAACATCTTTCATATGTGGAAGAGGTAACACATATGATTGGTAAACAGAGCAGAAGTCATTCCAGGAAGGGCCGGCACTGGAAGCTATTGAGACTTTTTCTCCCCATAATAGTGTATTGCTGTGCACTGTGCACTAATGATGTATTGACACCCATGACAAAATGCAAATGAAAGTAGCTTGTGACAAAAACGGCAGCTTCTATGGATAGATAAGCTTTTTGTTTTGTTTTGCTTTCTATAGAGTCCAAGCAAGGATTTTCTCCTTGAATTAAGAGAAATAAACTTTTCTTTTTACAGAAGCTCCCAAAATAGCATAAGATAACCTTCAGGCTCAGATTGGGATGTGAGCTGTTAACAAAAGCTATTGTGACCATAAATCCCAAAGGAAAGAGAAGTTTAAAATAAGGTCAATGCTTCGCAGTGATCATTATATCTTATTTTAGAAGAAATGAAATGTAGCATAAGTATTCTGCTATTTAAAATTTCATTAAAATGCAATGTGCATGATGAAGAAAGTTTACTTTTATTATGTGCTTTTAATATATTTCCTTACCAGGTTTTAAGCAGAGCTACCAACCAATAGCAAAATTGACCTATTTGAGACTCCAGGATTTTATCACCACCTACCCCTTGCTCTCATGAAGAAACAAACAGGCTGTGCTGTGGCCAAAAGGCAGGCAACAGGAAAGAAAAGCCAAATAAGCAGAGTCTGGATAATTCCAGACTGGCTAATTGGCATCCAAATAATTAAGTGCTGGCTTTAAAAGAAAATATCCAAGAACTAATAGCAGCTCAGTGATGAAAAGGGCACAGGCAAGAGCATTAAAAATTTTGGAACATTTATCAACTAGTAGAAGTCCAAGGGCTAAAAGAGAGAAGTTGGATAGAAACCGAGACTCTGGTAGGAGAGAGGAAATTAGACAGCTAACTGGCAGCAGCAGATTTATCCAGTAGCTGGAAAAAAGATCAGCTTTCAATTTCAGTGATGAGATGGTGGGTGTGTAATTGGTAATATGAATAGGATTTATTTTCAAAAGGTCTTTTGTTGTTTTTATTTTATCTTATATTAGGTTGTGTAATAAATACCTATCTGTAAGCTAAAGATAAAACTCTGAGAGAAACACTTCCCTGGCTGTGTCTCCAGGTTCAATTAAAGTGGAGGGTTAAGGCAATGATCCAGAAAATTTAAAGGAAAACAATCTCACTGTTTCCTGAATTAACAGGCAAATTCAACCCAAAGCTTGCACTGTGCTTTAACTCTAGTACGTAACTATCATTGGGCAGAATTGACAATCAAAGGTAAAATATTTGGTAGTTGTTATAAGACCAGTGTTAGCAATTGAATACCAAATGAGAGATTCTTTTCACAGAGTTTTTGTGGGGTTGTATTCTACACAAACAAGATATTTAATAAATAGCAAGGAAAGAAATCACCTATATACAATTTAAATAGGTGACTCTCTTCTTTGCCTTGCTGTTCTACATGCTAATGCTTTGGAAATGCCAATTTGGGGTTCAGTGCATCTCTGCCACCCTTGGTCTGTACTTAAAAGTACGACAGACTGTCAGCTTTAAAATGGAAAACAATTTTGAATTCACAGCCTGCAGCCTGTAGTGAGTTTCTATCATTCTATCACCACTCTCAGAAATTACTTGTTTGGACTGAACATCAAGTTTTTCTCCCTAAGATTGTGGAAACTCTGGGTTGAAATGGTAATTCTGAGGGCATTTACTTATGGATTGACCAAGGAACTCCATTGTATTAGGACCCTTACCAAAAACCAAAAACCAAATGCGCTGCTGTCAAGTCAGATCCGACTCACAGTGACCCCTCCTTGGTTTTCCAGGTGGTAACACTGTGTAGGTAGATTGCCCAACTTTCCTTCCAAGAAGTGGCTGGTGGGTTTGAATCGCCAGCCTTCTGTTTAGCAGTCAAATGGCTTAGGCACTACGCCACCAGAGCTCCTTAGGAGTGGTTTAATGGACTGTTTGAGCAGTGTTGGCCAGGCTTGCAGCTGTCTTTTGGTAAGTGGAGTGGTCAGCAAATGGTCAGTCCTGACCACAGCAAATTGACGTCTCCAAATGCATCTTGAGCAGAAACCCAGATCACAGACTGAAGAATGCCACATTTTGTGTGGAGTGTCTCTCTTGAGGGTTTTGTGCTCACGTTGGATTCCCTGTTTCCTCAAAGACTAAGGAACTCTTGGAGACAGAGAGATGTCAGAGATCAGAATGAGGAGTTAGGAAAACTGGCTCCAGCCTTTGCCTTTCTCTCTTTGACTAACCCCATGTTGTTACTGAGCTGGTCCCAAGCTGACCTGAGCTACGTTAGATGAAGTCCCACCTGCCATGTCCACCTCTAGGGTGGACTTTGCCACTAGCAAATTATGACCTTGGATAATTTACTTAGCCTCTGTGCTTTTTGCTTTCTTCAACTGTAAAATGAAGAGGATGGACTATGTATTGTTCTCAAGGTCCTTTCATCTCTCAGAATCCCATGATCTTTTGATGTGTGTATTTTTACCATAATTTTCTTTAAAAATGGTAAAAATTAATAACCCCATAATATTAAATTAATATGCAATTACCCTTTGATCTTAAGGCAATGACTGTTAAATCTGATTGATCTGGTTTAAGGATAAATCAAGTCAGTAAGCTTTAACAGTCATTGCCTTAAGGTACACTTGTTTAAAGATAAATTCTTTTCTGGGCTGTTCTCTTGGGGCTGGGAGTTCAAGTCCCTTCCACAATATTGGGTACTTCCCATCCCTATCTCTCCTTAGAGAGGAGAAGTATAATATATTTGCAACCTCTATCTGCATTGGAAGGAAGGGGAGAATCTGAAGTCTTACTTTCTCTCTTTGATTGACCCCATGTTGTTACTGAGCCTGGTCTCAAGCTGACTTGAGCAACGTTAGGTCAAGTCCCACCTGTCATGTCCACCTGTAGGGTTCTAAACCTAGCAAGAGCCCCAAATTTTTATTCACAATTTATTTCAAATCTAGTTTCAGGAACAACTAAAAAAAAATCCATTTCTTATCAGTATTATTAAAAATCTAAAATATTACAATTAACAACAGTTGCAGTTGTAAATGCTACTCATAATGGCTTCTGATCTATTTCATTCTACAAGTCAGTATTCTTGACAATGTGTGAAATAGATGGCATCAGGATGAACAACCATTAAAATATATGCAACCAAAACTTTAGCAAGACCCATGGACAAAAGAAATGCTAGATGGTCTCCATGCAGCTCATCTTCTAATATTTACTTCCACATCTGAGCATTTGGCTTGAAAGGAAGCTATATACACAAACTTACATGTCTTCAGATACATAAATAGGTGGTCGCCGACATGGGCTTATGTGGTAAGAAAAAAAATCAAGAACCTGTTCATTCATAGAAAATACAAAGAAAATGGTATTTTTAGAATTAGACACTTTGCTTTCTGGCTACTTGTTTAAAGCACTAGCTTAGATCTGCTGTTACAGGGAGTACTACTATATCACTTTTTCCTCCCTGCCATCACAACTGCACAAAATTACTTGGGAAAAGATGTCAATTATATGTACAAAATTTGAACACTTTTCTTAATTTTCACTAATTTATGGATTTTGCTACATACTTATTATAAATGTACTGTATTTATGTAGTTATAAATTTGAATTTTCCTGAAAACAAGCAAACTTTTCACTTCAAAAATTTTGGGAGAAATAAGAACTAGGCTCTAACTCTCACATTTCTGAGCGTTCTCTGAGTGTTCTTGGGTTAGTTGGGCAGTATAAGTTAAACCTGGTAGTATGTTCCTCCAAAGAGATTCTCCCTTTTATTAGCATACATAAAACATGAAAACTCTCCCAGATATATAGTGGGAAATGAGGTTTATAAGGAGAATTCCAAGCTAGTTCTACTTTCTGTGTATCTAGGAGGAGGGGTTTGTTGCCCATGCACCAGAAATAGAGCAAGGCAACCCAGGTGCCATCTGTGATTTTGCTGGGATTTTGAAGAAAAGGCATGTTTAATGTGAGACCTCATTAATATCATTATGCCTTCTCTCAGTTGGCCACCCCAGTGATGGAGGAGAGCTGGCAGTTTCCAGTGCCTTGGAGCCCCTCTTGCATTGAACTCTCAGGCCCCTTTGTTGTTACTGAGCCTGGGCCTAAATATCCTGAACTACTGTTTATGGAAAATTGCTCTCCATTTTTTTTAATTGTTTGGCTTAATTTCTAGGGAAATAACATGCTTCTGTTTACATTTGTCCATGAAGGCATTGGCTCTGAAGTGGAGGAGATAATTGGGGTAAAACTTTTTAAAAAAATAAATAGAGAGCATACACAATCAGAGTTTTACCTTGAGACTTAGGATAGTCAGTAGTTAAGCCTTAAAAGTTAACAGTCTGTGGTATTTGGAGCTGTGTGTCAACTTGGCTGGACCACAATTCTGTGTGGTTTAAGCAATTGTGATGTGGCTTGTTCCAGTGATGGGATCAGATGTATATGTTTTGAGCAGCCAATCCATTGAAAGAGAGTTTTCCTAGGGGTGTTGCCTGCTTCCAGTATATTTATGGACATCCTGGGAAAAGAGATACTCGTATGTGGATGAGGATTCTGTTGTGCTGCCTACAACTGTCCATGAGCAAACAGTCCACCATTCGGCCTAGAGATCTTGGATTCATCATTCTTTGGAGTCAACAGCCAATATACTGCCTGCCATCCTTGAGCTCGTCAGCCCCTGCAGCTATGTGAGTCGGGAAAACCTCCAGCTTGATGTTTGATCCAAGAACTTGGGACTTGCCAGCTTCTATAAGTGTGTGAGCCATTTTCCTAAGATAAATTTCTCTCTCTCTCTCTCTAAGCTTTACTGGCTTTGCTTCTCTAGAGAACCCATTCTAACACATTTGGTATTGGGAGTGGTTCTAGAGAGACAAAATCATAAGGATGGGCTTTGTTGAACCAATGGTGCTTGAAGTGTCTGTAGTAGATAGAGATGCTGTTTGGAGTCTTTGGCAGGTCCCTATTGGTGAATCACAACACAGACCCTTGGAATTTCGGAGCAAAGCCCTTCCATGCTCTGCAGATAACTACTCTCCTTTTGAGAAACAGCTTTTAGCTTGTTACTGGGCTTTAGTAGAGACTGAACACCTAGCCACGGGCCACCAAGTCACCATGAGGCCTGAGCTGCCCCTCATGAACTGGATGTTGTCTGACCCACAGGGTCATAAAGTTGGACATACACAGCAGCACTCCATCATTAAATGGAAGTGGCATATCAGAGATCGGGCTCGTGCAGGACCTAAAGGCACAAGTAAGTTGCATGAGGAAGTGGCCCAAATGTATGTGGTCTCCCCTTCAGTCACATTACCTTCCCTGTCCCACTCTGCACTTATGGCCTCATGGGGAGTTCCTTGTGATCACTGACTGAAGAAGAGAAAACTCGTGCCTGGTTTACAGATGGTTCTGTGCGATATGCGGGCGCCACTCGAAAGTGGACAGCAGCAGCACTGCAGCCCCTTTCTGGGACTTTCTTGAAGGACAGTGGTGATGGGAAATCCTTCCAATGGGCAGAATTTTGAGCCTTGTGTATGGTTGTTCACTTTGCATGAAATAAGAAATGGCCAGATGTGTGATTATATATGGATTTCATGGGATGTGGCTGGATGGTCTGGGACTTGGAAGGAGCATGATTGGAAAATTGGTGACAAGGATGTATGGGGAAGAGGTATGTGGATAGATCTCTCTGAATGGGCCAAAGGAGTAAAGATATTTGTGTCTCATATGAATGCCCACCAAAAGGTGACCTCATCAGAGGAGGGTTTTAACAATCAGATGGATAGCATGACACATTCAGTGGAAACCAGCCATCCTTTCCTCCAGCTACTCCTGTCATTGCTCAGTGGGCTCATGAACAATGTGGCCATGGAGGCAGGAATGGAGGTTATGCATGGACTCAGTAACATGGATTCCCACTTACCAAGGCTGATTTGGCTACTTCCACTGCTGAGTGCCCAATCTGCCAGCAGCAGAGAACAACACTGAGTCTGCGATATGGAACCATTCCTCAGGGTGATCAGCCAGCAAAGTGGTGGCAGATTGATTTCATTGAACCACTTCCATCATGGAAAGGACAGTGTTTTGTTCTTACTGGAATAGATACTTATTCTGGATATGGAGTCACCTTCCTTGAACGCAATGCTTCTTCCAAAACTACCATGCATGGACTTACAGAATGCCTTATCCACTGTCATGGTATCCCACACAGCATTGCTTCAGATCAAAAGACTCACTTCACAGCAAATGAAGTGTGACAATGGGCTTATGCTCATGGAATTCACTGGTCTTATCATGTTCCCCATTATCCTGAAGCAGCTGGCTTGATAGAACAATGGAATGGCCTACTGAAAGCACAATTATGGCATCAGCTAGGTGGCAATACCTTGAACTGTTGGGGCAATGTTCTCCCGGAGGCTGTATATGCTGCATATGCTCTAAACCAGCATCCAATATATGATGCTGTTTCTCCGTAGCCAGGAACCAAGAGGTGGAAATGGGAGTGGTACCATTCACTATTACCCCTAGTGACCAGCTCAAAAATTTTTGCTTCCTGTCTCTGCTACCCTGCCTCTACAGGTCTGGAGATCTTAGTCCCAAAGGGAGGAACACTCCCACCTGGAGACACAGTACTGATTGCATTGAACTGGAAATTAAGAATGCCACCAGGCCACTTTGGCTTCCTCATGCCTCTGGATCAGACAAAGACAGACAAAGAAGGGTGTTACTGTACTATCTGGTGTGATAGATCCTGATTACCAAGAGGAAATTGGATTGGCATTATGTAATGAAGGTAAAGAAGAATATGTCTGGAATATAGGAGATTCTTTAGGATGTCTCTCAGTACTACCATACTCTGTGATTAAAGTCAATGGAAAATTACAGCAACTCAATTCTGATGTGACTACTAAAGGCCCAGACCCTTCAGGAATGATTTGGGTCACCTCACCAAGCAAATAACCATAACCAGCTGAGGTGCTTGCTGAGGGCAAGGGAAATACAGAATGGGTGTTGGAAGAAGGTAGGTCTGAATATTGGCTGTGATCACATGACCAGTTGCAGAAATGAGGATTGTGATTGTTATATTTCTTCATTGTATATGTGCATCAAATATTTTTGTTTCCTTCTGTTATAAACTGTGAAAAGTAAATAAGGTTAATGCGTTTCAGTTGTACTTGTGTTAGCATATCATGTTAGGCACAAATATGACTTTATAATTGTCTTTATGTAGAGATTATATATGGCTAAGAAGATGTGTCCAACTGCCAAGTTGACATGGGGTGGACTGTGATAGTTGGAGCTGTGTGTCAACTTGACTGGACCACAGTTCTGTGTGGTTTAAGCAGTTGTGATGTGGCTTGTTCCAATGATGGGATCAGATGTATATGTTTTGAGCAGAATCCATTGAAAGGGAGTTTCCCTAGGGGTGTGGCCTGCTTCCAGTATATTTATGGACATCCTGGGAAAAGAGACTCTTCTGTGGACCGGGATTCTGCTGTGCTGCCTACAACTGTCCGTGAGCAAACAATCCACCATTCGGCCTGGAGATCTTGGATTCATCATTCGTTGGAGTCAACAGCCAGCATACTGCCTGCCAACCTTGAGCTTGTCAGCCCCTGCAGCTGCTTGAGTCAGGAAAAGCTTCCAGCTTGATGTTTGATCCAAGAACTTGGGACTTGCCAGATTCTATAAGTGTGTGAGCCATTTTCCTAAGATAAATTTCTTGTTTTTTTTTCTCTCTCTATGTATCAGCTTCACTTGTTTTGCTTCTCTAGAGAACCCAGTCTAACACACAGTCCCAGTGCTCCACTTTCTAAAGAGCAACTGTTAACTTTTCTTGGCCTTAGTATCTCATCTGCAAAAAAAAAAAAAAAAA
>NW_006922028.1:2184873-2190869 GCF_000298275.1 Orycteropus afer afer | reverse complement strand
CAAAATGCAGTCACTGCTGTGGGGTTGGATGCGACTCATAGCAACCCACCTTGGGTTTCTGAGGCCGTATCTCTACGGAAGTAGATTGCCCAACTTTTCTTCCGAGGAGTGGCTGGTGGATTTGAACCACCAGCCTTCTGGTTAACAGTCAAATGCCTTAGGCGGCGTACCACCAGAGCTCCTTAAATGCTGCATTAGGCTACTCTTTTGACTTTGAATTTTCAGTTTTTAACTTTGGGTATTTCATGAAGATAAGAGATTGAGCACTATACATTGATTGCTCCCTTTCTACTACATCATTAGATTGTTATTGATCTGTTCGTTAAATATTTATTAAATGTCTCTGATATAAGAGGCTGGAGTGCCTGGGCGGTATCATGGTTAATGTGTTTGGCTGCTAACCAAAATGTCCGTGATTTGAGTTCACCCAATGGCACCTCAGAAGAAAGCCCTGGTGATCCACTTTTGAAAAATCAGCCATTGAAAAACCTACAGAGCACAGTTCTATTCTGATATACATGGGGTCATGGGGTCACCGTGAGTTGAAATCATCTTGATAGCAACTGATTTTTGCTTTATTTTGTTTGTTTTCTATGTAACAGTCAAGTTGCTAGGTAGGCAAGATACAATAACAGGAGATACCCAACCCCTTTCCTTATGGAAAGACACGTAATGAATAAGGGGGAAAAATTAGTAAAAAAATATGGATTGTATTTAATGTTTAGAGGAAATCTACAGGAGTGGTGGTAGAGAATAGTGACAGCAGAGCCATAAATTAGGTGAGGAGATGAGAAATAATTCTCTAGGGAGATGCTACTTATATGAAGACCAAGGAGAGCTGGGATAAAAGCATTCCAAGTAACAGAAATAGAAGAAAACTTAAAGTTATGTGAACTGCTGTATGGAAAGTGAATTTGCTCTGTAAATTTTTACCCAATTAAAAAAAAAAAAAAAAGACCCTATATTTTGTGTTATGTGACAGCATTTATTTACTGGAAAAACTGTATGATGTTAAAGGAATTTCTTCACTGAATATGATGATGCTGCCTAAGTTCTCTATATTTTTCTCCTTGCTAGGTTGTCTGTTGGCTCAGATATATCACCATTAGTCTTCTAAACTCTTCACCCCCCTACATATACTTCTAAAATACATGATACTCGCAAAATGCATTATAATTTTAAAACTTTTTTTGCAGTCATAATGGGCATCTCTGGAACTGCATTATGGGCAATTTGAGATTTTGTCTTCTGAGCTGGAAACCTTGGGCAAAGTACTTAACCTCTTTTAATTGTTTCTTCAGCTGTAAAGTGGAAATTAATAATTGTACCTTCTTCATTGGGTCATTGTAAAGATTAAATGCCTTATTACATATAAAGTGTTATGCAAGTGCCTGTCACATAGTGTGATTTTAATACAGATTTGGCTATTAATATCACTATTATTATTAGCCTAGATAGACTTCTTATGAGGTACTTGCTTCAGTTTCTTCTTTTGCAAAATATAATTCACTGCTCAGCGGTCAGAAGAGGAATAACAACAACAACAAAAAAAACCTCCAAACTCCCTGCCATCAAGTCGATTCTGTCTCATAGCGACCCCTCCTTGGGTTTCTGAGGCAGTGTCTCTACGGAAGTAAATTCCTCAGTCTTCCTTCTAAGGAGTGGCTGGTGGGTTTTAGGCACTACGCTACCAGAGCTCCCAGATGAGAAATAGTCTGGTTTAATTCAGAATGTTGTCTTTCTGAGGAAAATGTATTTTAAGAGTAAGGTATTGATAGCTTCCTGGATGGATCACATCAGATGCCCTTAGCCAATCACATTACATAATGCCAAACATTCAGAAATTTAAAACATGAATCCTTTAGCAGAGAATTTTTTTTTTTTTTTTTTTACAATTCTATCCACAGTTTTGTGTTCAGAGAATTGCCATTACTTTGTATGCATGAAGCACTGTCATTATTTCTTACCTATTCATACTTATAGTCAGAAAGGTTTGAGGTGGAGTACAATAAACGGCTCAGAGACCATAAGTCATTTAAATAAAAGTAACAAAACCAAAGGGGAACAGGATGTAAAGCTATTATAAATATGTCAGGTTTTCTATAAATAGGTATTTTTTCACTCAATTACTTCAGAGTACTTTACAGTCTTCTGCTTAATCTTCATAAGATGGCTGACCTCGGAAGGCAGCAAGCATTGCCTTCACGCCAGGAATGTGAAATGCCAGCATGTTGCTGCAGTAGAAGGTTGGGAATAGTCAACATAACTACTGGTCAGTCCAACATCACACTTTACCCAAACGTGCACACATTTTTTTTTTCATCCATCGTATTTTTCCTGCAATTCTAACTTACTCCACAATTAAATTAATAGAGGCGAATAGATTCCAAAATAACAAATTTGTAACATAAAAAAAATACAATAATAGAAAAGTCTTTGCCAATACACATAAAAGAACTTTACACAGCTGTAATCAAAGCACAGAAATAGTGTTTATTATGGTATTTTTCACTGGTGTTATATTTTAAGCATTTTTCTGTCTTTATAATCTAATTCACTCCATTTGGTGCATTATACCTGAATAAACCATTATGTTGTAATAACATTTAGGTCATATCAAAATTAAAAAATAACAAGAATTTCTGTAAGGAAAGAAAGGATAGAGTTTTATTGCTGATTTTGAAGTTGCGGTAAGTAACACTGGAAGAGGTTCCCAGTGCACAAAAGTTTGAAAAGGGGAGAGAGATTTTCATACAGGAGAACTGGGAGTTACATATGAGTTACATGTGAGTTACAAGTAAACTTTTCATAATGTTTGTTTATCTATTTTCTGTCACAGACTTTCTGCACAAGTAAACTGGGTACACAGACATCTTTTGGGAAAACATTCTCATCATGCACTTTTTGGAACATCTTTATCACTTGTTTAACCATAAACAAACTATAACTTTGTTGTACATCAGTTACAGGTACTCTATTTGATAATAAAACATTTTTATCATAGTCTTAAGTGAACATGTAATGGGTAGTGGTGCACATATTCTAAATGCAGAAGAGGAACAAGGATAGAGAGCAAAGAAAGTTTGAATCCAAACCTATGTCGGTTGCTTAGTCATGCCAGATGCCTCAGTTTCAATGCTTTTAAATATTCCCCCCTTTTGATCATGAATCACTATAGAGATTCCTGGACCATTATAAGGTTGTTTTCTTCTGTACAGACTTTATGTGTGCATTTCTTCCATCCTTATTATATCATAGACAGACACTCTGCTTCACCATGTCATAGCTCATACAATCTGTTTCTGTGATCTTCTTAAGGCAAGTGTATGTTGTTGTTGTCATGTGCCATCGAGTCGGCTCCAACTCATAGCGACCCCTCCTAGGGTTTCCAAGGCAGTAACACTACAGAAGTAGATTGCCCAACCTTCCTTCCGAGGAGTGGCTGGTGGGCTTGAACTGCCAGCCTTCTGGTTAGCAGTCAAGTGCCTTAGGCACTATGTTACCAGAGCTCCTGAAACAAGTGTATAACAAGGCCATAATTTTATGAACAACTTGGCATTTCCAAAAGACAAGCTCAATATGTGAAACTGTTTTTTTTTAAAAGAGTTAAGTTTTTTGTTGTTGTTTCTTTTTTTTCAAGGTATGTAATTTTCTGTATTGCCAGTAAAACAGTAGCCTGATTACAAATGTTAGAGAAACAATTCATATAATCTTGATAATTAATCTAGCCTGTAATAAAGAATATGAGTAAATGCCAATACTATTAGATAACCAGCTGAAAATATCAGGAAAAGGAGTATTAGATATTGGAGGCACTGAATGCTGTCAAATACCTTTTTGGTAATTAAAAATTTATATATATTGTTCTATTTCTTGTGTAGTGTATACTTAGTCAGGAGCTCTGGTGGGACAGTGGTTAAGGTATTTGACTGCTAACCAAAAACTTCAAGATTCAAACTCACCAGCTGCTCTGTAGGAGAAAGATGAAGCAGTCTACTTTTGTAAAGATTTATGGTCTTGGAAAGGCTAAGATCAGTTCTATTCTGTCTTATAGGGTCTCTAGGAGTCAGAATCAATTCAACAGCAAAAACAAACAACAAAGAAAAAATAGTGCCATCAAGTCGGATATGACTCATAGGGACCCCTCCTTGGGTTTTCAACGCGGTATCACTGTGGAAGTAGATAACCCAATCTTCTTTCCAAGGAGCGACTGGTGGGTTTGAACCACCAGCCTTCTGGTTAGAAGTCAAATGTCTTAGACACTATGCCACCAGAGCTCCTAATTCAACAGCAGTGAGATATAATTAGGCACAATATGAATTATTAGCAATGGCATAGACAGATACTAAACAAAGTCAATAAATTCAACAACATGCAGGGGATCTTGTTCTGTGATCTTCAGATTTAGCTGTTTACTCCAGAAATCATCTTCTGGCTGCAGGAAGTTTGAGTGTGATTTTCAAATCTCCAGAGGGCTGACTAGTCTAAAGGGTATTTTGACCCTTCTTATAGACTTATATAGTCCAATTATGTAGAAATATTTTCGTCAAACATGTGCAGTGAATCAGTAAAGTAAAACATATCTGTGAGTGACAAACTTGAAATGCCCACAGTTATTTTGTAATAATAATGATTTTATAAGCAAAAGACCTTGTTGTTGTTGTTATGTGCCGTCGAGTCGGCCCCGACTCATAGCGACCCCTCCTTGGGTTTCCGAGGCAGTATCACTACGGAAGTAGGATTGCCCAACCTTCCTTCCGAGGAGTGGCTGGTGGGTTTGAACCGCCAGCCATCTGGTTAGCAGGCAAGTGTCTTAGCCACTATGCTAGTCACATAAGCAGTGTAAAACCAAATAAAGTCCATTCAAAGAAAAATTTTAAATGAAAATATCTTTAAACATAATTATTAACCTTATTTTGTTTGTGGTTGTTTCGGTGCCATTGAGTCAGCTCTTACTCATAGTGGCACTATGTTCAGCAGAATGAAAGAATGTTCTGCCCTGTGCCATCTTCATGGGGGTGAAGAGTTTAGAAGACTAGTGGTGATGCATCTGAGGCAACAGGCAACCTAGCAAGGAGAAAAATAGAGCGAACTTAGGCTATGTCATCATATTCAGTGAAGAAATTCCATAAACATCATATAGTTTTTCCAGTAAATAAATGCTGTCACATAACAAACAATATAGGGTCTTATGTTTACCCGCATTATTTATAAATCCTTGTCCCATGAATAGCCATTGTGTCACTCCTTCTTATTGAGGATCTTCCTCTTTTTTGCTGACCCTGTACTTTACCAGACATGATGTCCTTCTCCACGAGTTGGTCTCTCTTAATAACATGTCCAAAGTATGTGAGATCAACTCTCACCATCCTCACTTCTAAGAAGCATTCTGACACCTCTTCCAAGACAGAGTTATTCATTTTGGAATTCTGTGGTATGTATAATATTCTTGGTCAGCACCATAATTCAAAGGCAGCAATTCTTCTTCAGTCTTCTTTATTCATTGTCCAGCTTGCACATGCATATGAGGCGACTGAAAATACTACAGCTTGGGTCAGGTGCACCCTGGTGCTCAATATTACATCTTTACTTTTTAACACTTTAAAGAGATCTCTTGCAGCAGATTTGCCCAATCAATATGTTGTTTGATTTCTTGACTGCTGCTTCCATGAGCATTGATTGTGGATCCAGGTAAAATCCTTGACAACTTCAATCTTTTTCCACTGATCATGATGTTGCTTATTGGTCCATTTGTGAAGGTTTTTGTTTTTAAAGAGCTGCAAATATCACACATAGTAACCATAAACAACAATATTAAATATTTAGAATACACCAAGAATATACAAAAGTTTATAGTTTTAAAATATTTGGGTAATAAAATTTCCATGGGTTAATAATGTTAATTTCTTAGCTAAACTTTTGGCCCTCTTGCTCTGGTAGCATAGTGGCTAAGACACTTGCCTGCTAACCAGACGGCTGGCGGTTCAAACCCACCA
>NW_006922028.1:2170118-2181008 GCF_000298275.1 Orycteropus afer afer | reverse complement strand
TCAAGGCTCAGGGGTCCAAGATTATCTTCTGTGTCTGTGTTAATTGGTTTCCCTTTTCTTTGTTGAAGAGGGTCTGTGCAGTCCTTCTGCCTAGTCCGCCATCTTGCTGGAACTCCTTGACACTTCTTTTGATTTGACAGTTTGCTTTATGTAATTCATTTATGTAATTCATTATAATATTGAAAAGAATGAAAACTCCAGAACACTTAATTGTGCTTATGAGGATCTGTTCATGGACCAAGAGGCTGTCATTTACACAGAACAAGGGGATACTGCATAGTTTGAAATCAGGAAGGGAGTCCATCAGGGTTGTATCCTTTCACATACTTATTCAATATATATATATTGAGCAAATAATCCAGAGGCTGGACTATTTGAAGAAGAATGTGGCATCAGGTTTGGGAGAAGACTCATTAACAACCTATGATACTCAGACGACACAACTTTGCTTGCTGAAAGTGAGGATGACTTGATGCACTTAATGATGAAGATTGAGGCCTACAGTCTGCAGTATGGATTACACCTCAATATAAAGAAAACAAAAACCAACTGGGCCAATAAGCAGCATCAAAATAAATGGAGAAAAGATTATTGAAGTTGTCAAAGACTTCACATTACTTGGTTCCACAGTCAACACCAATGGAGCAGCAGTCAAGACATCTGCTGCAAAAGACCTCTCTCAAGTGCGGAAGAGCAAGAGGTCTCCTTGAAGGCTAAGGTACACCTAACCCAAGCCATGGTATTTTCAATCACCTCATATGCATGTGAGAGCTGGACTATGAATAAGGAAGACTGAAGAAGAGTTCATGCTTTCAAGCTGTGGTCAACACTGAGAGTACCTAAAAGAACCAACAAATCTGACCTGGAAGAAGTACAACTGGAAAGCTCCTTGTAAGCAAGAATGGCCAGACTTCATCTCACCTACTTTGGTGATATTGTCAGAAAGGACCATTCCATGGAGAAGGATATCATACTTGGTAAAATGGAGTGTCAATGAAAAAGGGGAAGGCCCTCAACAAGATGGATTGACACAGTTGCTGCAATGATGGGCTCAGGTATAGCAAGGATTGTGAGGTTGGCATTGCATGGGGCAGTTTTTCATTCTGTTGTACATAGGGTCACTTTGAGTCAGAAACAACTTTGACTAACAACAACAACAACAAATTCATTATATGTAAAATATACCTTTTGATATATTAAAAACATTAATATATTAAAGGAATCTTTTTAGCCCTTCTTTCTTTATAAAATGAAAACAAATGTTTTGTGGCTTTCCATGAGGTTTCAAAATTGTCGGGAGTATATCATAGGTCAATGAGGAACAATGCTTGAATTATTTCACTAAATGTCTTAAAGGTAAAAACTTTAGCTTTTTTAAAAGCTTGCCTTCTTAGTCCAGGGCATAAAAATTTACATAATCTTAGAGACACAGACATTTCCTTCTTAGGCAGATACATAAAGAATAAAATTAACTTTAGTAATTGAGGAAAATTGTATCTTAACAGTGAGAAACTGAGTTCTTTTAAATTTTCATCAAATAATCTACTAAACCTTTAGCTGCAATAAACAAGAACCTTGATCATATCAAACAAAAATCTTTAACAAATTTTCCAAATTCCTTGTATTTGTTACATACCTTTCATACTTTTAAAACAGGAACACATTCACTTATTCCTTTAATATCTCTCCATATTCCCATAAGGTTCTACAACTTACTATACGCTTTCAAGTTTAGTTTTCATATCCTGGCATAACCAGGCATTCTATTTTAAGACAAAATTCCTTTTTTTTTTTTTTCAAAAATTTAACCTTCTCTTAACTTTATCTTTAACCATTCTCTGATCATCTGTGACTGTGACCTTCTGCAACTTTCTATATCCATATAAATTCTTTTCTCTTTCTCATTTTGGTTCTCATTTATTATTTATTTATCTAGCTAGCTATCTATTTTTCTGTGGTTGTTGTTTCTTTGTTTCTTATCTTGGAACAACTAATCTCTTTTAAGAAAAAAATATTATCTTTAATTAAAAAATATTTCATACACTTTTTAGCTTAGGTTATTTAAAAAATAAACCGTATTTGATTTGACATATTATAAAACATAATACATTTATTTTTATTAATTCCTGGGGATATTGAGACTAACTTTTTGCATGCTTAATTATGGTTAAACTAATCATAGTAAGTTCTTTAAAAAAATATAATCTAATTTAGTAATACCATCTAGAGTTTGGAAATTACTATATTTTCATAACTTTGTCTTTTACATTGTTTTATAAGATTTTTTAGAGAAGTAATTTAGAATAATTTGGTTTTTTTAAAGGGTTTGTTATACCAATTAAATTAAACAATGTATCTTTAAATAGATTGACTTATTTTAAGGTTTCCTAGAGTAACTATTAAAAGAACAGAGATTTTTAGACAGCTCCATAAAATACCACCAGCGATGGACTTCAATTTGATATGAAAACAGATGCTTAGACAGAGCAAGATCTCAGAACAAAGTGAAACAGAAAAAAGCTATATCCAACTTAAAAGCCAAGCTTATAGAACAACATATTACATAAATACGTGGGGAACTTAGTCTCTTAAAATGTTGTTGCTGTTGTTATGTGCCGTTGAGTCGGTCCCGACTCATAGCGACCCCTCCTTGGATTTCCGAAGCGGTATCACTATGGAAGTAGATTGCCTGACCTTCCTTCTGAGGAGTGGCTGGTGAGTTTGAACCGCCAGCCTTTTGGTTAGCAGTCAAGTGCCTTAGGCACTATGCTACCAGAGCTCCTAGTTTCTTAAAATATGTAACAGCAATTCTTTGGTAAGATCAACTCAGTTTAATAGAAAAATAGGTTTTAAATTAATATTTATTAATTTACCCGAGTCTCATATAGAGGGATTTTATGCAAACCTTTTGATTAAAGTTCAGCATTGAAGTTTTCTAAGAAGCACAATGTAAATGGGAACTTATTTTTCTAATGTGGAAAGAAAAAGTAAATAGAAACTTATTTTCTTAAAGTGATTATTACAATTCCAAATTACTTTTCAGCATATTCAGTTTATAGTGTTTTGACCATGAACCTTAAATTGGCGTTCTGATGTCAGGGGGAGAAATATAAACTTACTTATCAGGGATGTTTTAAAAATAACAGTTATCAGTACAATCTCTTGAATACTCAACAGTATTGAATACTCAACAGCATTGAACACTCAACAGTACCCAGTTCCAAGAGCCTTCTATTTCTTATTTCTTTATGCCTCAAATTGTGTTTTCTTATTTTTAGATTAGAGGGACTTCCCTTTGCCTGATTATTATATAGACTAAACCAAAATCAAATCTGATCCCTTGGTTATAAGTTGGGGATTCCATGTTGGTAAGCTTTAACAAGGATTTTAAATTGTTCATGATAGATGGAATTTCTGTTTAATCAGCTTTAAATTGCTCACAACACACAAAAAAACCTAATTAAAACAGGAATGTAATGTATTAAATTTTTCTTCTTGCAAGAACTGTTAACTTGATGCTCTGAACTTTTATGTACATTAAAAATCTTGACTAAATGAACCTCAAAGTGGCCACTGATTTAAAAAAAAAACAAAAACTGTGATGCTTGCTGCTAGCAGTCACTAAACTATTCCTAGTACAGGACTTAAAATTGTCCGTTATCTTCTTTGAGATACTTGAGTATCACTGAGCTCAAATCTATTCCCTTTGGGGCCCTAATGTGCACAAAGAAACAGAAACAAAACAAGAATTAAGAAAGGAACCTACATTTGGTTTCTCAAAGCCAAACAAGTAATTGATAAGAGACTTTGAGATACCTTGGCAGCAGTTTCATAGAACAAGAAGCAGCTTTACATTTTAATTCCAAAAAGAAATAAAGACAAAATCATAGGAGAAAAGCAAATCTAACAATGCAATTTTAAAAACTTTGATGTAAGAAAGAGGAACTAATTTTGAAAAGTTCCTTACTTAGAATGATTCTGAGAAATTGTGGATGCAAAGAACAAGGCCTGGGTCCTCAACTTCTCAGGATTTTGAAAGAGTACACCCTCAAAATCCCACTTTTGACACCATTTATGTCAAGAATTAAAAAATAGCAAGAATTTCTGAAATGAAAAAATGATAGAGTTTTACTGTTGGATTTGTAACAACTGAAACTGACGTAATACTAGAATAGGTTCCTAGTGCTCCAAAGTTCAAAATGAGGACAGAGATTTTTATACAGGAAGATTGGGAGTTACCCATGAGTCAGGGATGCTGTGGTTAAACATGAGTGAGGAGATCTGAGGGTTATAGATCGGTTACATATGAGTCACAAGTAAATTTCTCATAATATTAGTCAATCTATTTTCTGTTGTAGATTTTCTGTGCATGTAAACTGCATATACAAACATCTCACAAGCATTTTCGTCATTCCCTTCTTGAGATTCATTTGTTTAACCATGAATTATAACTTTTTCATACATTAGTCACAAGCATTCTTTCTGAGAACAAAACATTTTTATCATAATTTATAGCAAGCATAATTTACTTAAGGAGAGGTGCATGTACTCTGAATGCAGAAGAAGAAAAGGGATCCATGACAAGGAAGTTTGAATTCAAACCTATGCCAATCACTTAGTCATGCCAGGTACCTCGGTGTTAGTGCTTTTTCAGTAACTTCCAAATTTTTTATGAACCAGGAATAATAATCATGATGCAAGTTTAAGTTTTCCATCTTTTAGATATAAAGCAGGAGCATTCTCACATTTCTACTGTAATTGTTATAAATTGATGTAACTTTGCCCTTACTGATGTAGAACATCTAAATTTTGCATTCTGGTATTCAAAAACCAGTAAACTTGTGGTGTAGTAAATTACATAGTGTGGCTTTGCTAGTAATAAATCTTTGTAAACTCCATGGTGGAATTTGCTGTAAGCAACTGAGTAGCTCCTGATTGTTAAAGTTATCCACCTGGGGTATTTCTGTTGGAAGCAGAATGAGTTTTCTGGGAAATTTTCTCTCTCAGGTGTATTCTGATGTTGGGATTGGTTAGTTTGGTCACTCTGCCAGGCTCAAAAGGAGCCCTCCTAGAGGCAGAAAAAATCTCTCACTGCCAGCTGGGAGATGTGAGAGACATGCATTGCTGAGAGAGAGATGCAAGAGACATGCACTGTTGAGAGATAGACAAAGAGACCTGCACTGCTGAGAGAGAGACACTGAGAGATACGCACTGCTGGGAGAGAGACTGAGGGAGACTGTCGTCTGAAAGGCAGTGAGCTGAGAGAGACTGAATGTGTTTCTGAACTTGAATTGTAGCCTGTTGCTTCCCTAATAAACGCCATAATCTGTAAGTACTGTGTGGCCACTGAAGTGAATTAGCAAACCCAGCAGAGAGGTGGTGGGTGCTGAGAAGAGAGGAACAGTTGGTGACAGGGTTGGTGAGAGGGCTGGAGGAAGGTGGCATGTCTGGCCTCGCAGGAATAGGCCTTGGGCTACTGACAGTGATTCTGTCTTCCTCTTGTGGGGTTAGAGGATGTCAGAAGATGTGGCCTCCCTGCCCCTTTGACCCTGATGTAGGACATCTACATTTTGCATTTTGGTATTCAAAAACAAGTAAACTTGCTTTTTATGTTATATTATTTTATGTTATGTCATAATATATTCACACATGTACAAATATATAATACGTAAATTACATACCTGTATAAGTATTACATATCACACTACTAAAGGAACTCTGGTGGCACAGTTCTAAGGCATTTGACTCCTAACCAGAAGTTGGTGATTCAAACCCACCAGCCACTACTCAGAAGGAAGAAAGGGCAATCTACTTCCGTAGAGATACTGCCTCAGAAACCTAAAAAGGGGTCACTGTGAGTCAGATTCTACTCAATGGGAGTGAGTTTTATTTATTTATTTATTTATATCACACTACTACTGAATCACTTCATCTTCACTCTAAAATCAGTGATCTCTTTTTCTAAATCAGGCTTTTCCAGAAATAAGTAACACCACATATTTTTAAATCTTTTGTTAATAAAACCTTATAAACTCTTATGTTTCCAGTAGATAATCCATCATTTTCATTTCTACTTTGTAAAGACCTCAAAATATAGATATACAGATTTAGTAAATAATTTACAGGACAGATTCTGCTCTTAAGAAGCTTTCATGTCATGAAACACAGATAGATAAAGGTCTTTTAAAATGGATATCATCTCCTTTCTTCTTCTGCTGCCACTCAACTCACAGTATTCCATAACTCTTTGGATTAGAATAATATAAAAAAAATTGTAACAATGCAGACTTGGTGGGGAAAAATATGAGAAACAAAAAAACAATAAAATGAAAATAGTATGCAAGTATAAACAGTGTAATGTGTGTGTATGGTATATGTGTGTGGTGTGTATCCATGGCTGCCAGTGTGTGACATAGTGTGGGGCTAAGAATTCAAGCACTGGAATTCGACTAAGTTTGAATTACACTTCTATTACTTGTTAGATATGTGATCTTGGAAAAATTATTTAATGGCTTTGTGCTTCAGTTTCCTCATCTGTAATACAGAGACAACGATAAGACGTAACTTTTTAGAGTTGTAGGATTTAATCCACGTAAAGCCTTTAGAGAGCTTGGTATATAGTAAGTGGTGGCATGGTGCCTAAGGCATTTGACCGCTAACCAGAAGGCTGGTGGTTCAAACCAGCAGGCACTCCTCGGAAGGAAGATTGGGCAATCTACTTCCATAGTGATACTGCCTCAGAAACACAAGGAGGGGTCGCTATGAGTCGGATCCAACTCAACGGCAGTGAGTTTCGTTTGTTTTTTTTTTTAGTAAATATTAGCTATAACTGTTATTATTGCCCCGATAATATAAGAGCTGAAATCTCCAAAATAACACAATACTCTAAGTAAAGAATGATAGAATTTTATTCTCCTTCCTTTTGATTCATTTAGATTCCATAAGATACTTGTCTCAGGGTGTGATTTGAGGTAAAACTCTACCCTCAAATGTCTCTTCTTCAGATTTGTCAAGTTTCACTATTACAATGACTCTTTTTTGTTTAGTTTTGCCTGCCTCCCTTTCCTATCTCATGAAATGCAGAGAGGTTTTGTATTACCTCACTATCACCTCTATATCTACACGGTTATCAGAGTTTCTTGAGTGCTCAAGATAACACAGGACCGCATGCTGCTTCTATAGGAAGGTGTGAAAATGGTAAAGGAAGGGCCAAGAGAGGGCTACAGTGGTGAAGTTGCTTCCTCCAGTGGAGGGAGGTAAGAGGTGGCCATCTGGCTCCATATGTGTCCCTTGATGTTGCATCTGAATATGAAATGTGACTGCAGTGAACCTGACTCTCTAGAAGAACAGATCAAGGAATTATGCAATTTATCTGAACACGAGGTCTCTGCATTACACTTGCAGAACTATTTTTAGCTTCTAAAAAATTTCATTTCTTTCAACTAAAACTACTTTGGGATGTACAGATGATGACATTTCTGGATAAAAAATTTCCATTTAGAACAAGTATATAGAAAGGTTAACCATACTGATAGAATAATATAGGACAATTTTCAGTGCAAAGAAATATTTCAATGTGCAGAATTACCAGAGGAAAAAATATTTGCTCTTGATTTTGATTTTTCCCCCATTTTCTTCTCCTGTAGATATCCAGGACACTATTTTGTTGTTGCTCATCAATTTTTTAAAATATAAAAGATAATGGGTTCTCCAGTTTACTGATGGGCCACATGACTCCTGGGGCAACAGTACATACCTGTTCTGATCTCCTTGGTTGTGGTTTCCTGTGTTTAGGTCCTCGGGACCGTAGGCACTCTCTGGATGCTCACTGGCCACCATGGCATTATGTGTTGGGACTATCTAATGCTTTGCTTCTTGGAAGCACTGGCTTTTGTCTCCATTGAGAGCTTTCATGGTTAGCACTTGCCCCTTCTTTATGCCTTTATACCTTTCATTTCTAAGTGTCTCTGAGACCATTAGAGTGACTGTCATGTGTTTGTGTGTCCCCATCTCTCCTTGCTAGAAGAGGAAACACAACCCACTTTGGAAAGGACAGTTATTTTTTCTAAATGTTTTATTTTAAAACTTTATTTTTATTTATTAAAATTATACACAACAAAACATTTGCCAATTCAACTTGTATTACCTGTGCAATTCAGTAAGAATTATTACATTTATCATGCTGTACAAACATCATCACTATCCATTCCCACATTATTCCATCACCGTTAACATCAACTCAGTGCCCCCGAAGCATTCCACCTCTGGTAACCACTAAGAAATTTAGTCTCTATACTTTTGCCTATGCTAGATATTTCATATAAGTGGGCTCATAAAATATTTAAGACAAATATTTTTGAAATCTGAAGTTAATAAAAATAAGAGGAATAGATTAGAGCAGCACCAGAAAAAGAAGAAACTACTTGTGCAGGAGGGTCCTTGATATCATGTTCAAAGGTTTTAGACCTTTGAGGGATTGCTAGACAGATGAAGGGTTTGCTTCAGAAAGGAAAGTAGTTTGGCTGCATCTCATAGTCCATTTTCTTATTGCTTACTGTGAAATTCTCTTCCCTCCCTTTGGAGTACTTGCTTTATCATCTGTCAAATTCCAGCCAGAAAAAGGGAATCAGAAATGTTGCTGGCTACTTCCACCTCTGATTCAGCTCTCTAGGGATGCAAGTGTGAGAAGAAACATGTTGGTCCACAAATAAGCTGCTCAAGGTAGCAGGTGGTTGTTGAAGGCTGGTCAGTAAAAAGTGCTGACTTCCAGCATAATACCATGCACTAGGCAGAGTTTAATAAATATAATCTGAAGATGAATTGGAGGCCAAGACATAGACTTGATGTGGTCAAAGCCACATGGAAAGTTAAATATATTTTTATCTTTGCTTTCTCGGTATGGTGCTGTGAGGCAAGAGAGGCTTCTCCTGAGGCATGGAGTCAAAACAACAACCAAATCTGTTGTTTGTAGCCGATGACCATTTATGGAGATCCCATGTGTTACAAAGTAGAACTGATCCATAGGGTTTGGCTATAATCTTTTTGGAAGCACTTCCACTAGGCCTTTCTTCCATGGAGCAGCTCGGTGGGTTGACCTTTAGGCTTAGGTTACTAGCTGATTGCAGAGTGGCAAATCTAATGACATTTAAAAGAAAGTCCTCCAAGATCTGCCTAACTGGTTAGTGAGTCAGAAATGAATTCTATAATTTGAAAGACCTTCAGTCATTTCCCTCCATAAAGCATCAGAAATGAACATCAAGATATATACTTCTGTCTTTTTTCTTCTTTGAATTTTGTCTTTCATATTTACAAACCAAAAATTAAAACTTTAGTTTTTGCTTTCTATTCTGTCAAACTGAGATCCAAAATTAGGGATAAATTTGGAACCCTTACTTCTTAACAGAAGATTATATGAAGGCTAAGTCAGTACGCAGAGATGATCAAGTAGCTGGAGATCATGAACATGACTTCCTGATGGCTCTATGATGAAACAGGTCCTCTCTTTAGTATGATTTTCTTTTCTGAAATTGCCATGCTAGACACTTTGAAATCCATACTGGCACACACTCCCATCTTCAGTATGCAAATATATTCAGGACACACAAGCTTACTCTAAAGTCATTATTAAAGCTCAAAGATTTGAGCTTTAATAATTTCATTTATGTCTCTTAATTAATAGCATGTTAACAAACCAAGAAGATAATAATCATCTTCTCCTTCAAAGTTATGCTCCATGTTATAAACTGTGTTAATCATGTCACTCTGTAAATGGAATACCGCCCAAGAAACCTCAATGCTACCTGAATTCTATATTATGTTGCTATAGAAGAAACATTGTTTATGTTGCTTAGCAAAAAGATGCATATAAAATAAAGGAAAGGATCCAAGCTCTGTGAAATCTCCACTGTTGGAAGCATTTAAATGTAGGGTACCAGCCATCTGTCATGGTTGTTATATGAGACACTGCCCAGATCCTTAATTTGACTTGGCTGATCTGCAAGCCAGCTGAATTTCCTACTTGCTCTGCAGTCCAGTTGGATCTCAGCATCTGTCTCCTCATACACAGATGAAACACCTGCTGGTCTCCAAATACTCTAAAGACTTCTGCAGCCCATGGGTGAAGGGAGCTTGGTGCTTGAACAGCATATTTCGATGATTTCTGACACTCACTGTACAAAATTCACAAAATCTCCTCCAAGTATTGCTGTAGAGAAAGACACAGCACCAGGTGTTGACCACCTGTCTCACATAGTTGGGGGGGGGGTCTCCAACCAGGCCTTCTGCATAGACTCAGAAGCCAGATAACCCTTCAGCCAGAGATCCCGAGGTTCCTGTGTTCCAATGCATGTATCAGGACTTCAGGAAAGACTGGAACACGTAGGACCACAAACCTTCAGGGTATTGCCATCATGTTGACTACAGGAGTTGCTGTTACCAACAAAACACTATGGAAATACTTGGTCTCACTTACAACACCTTTATGGTGATGTCCTGCTGAGAGTATTTAGCATCTTCTTCCATTCCCCACTGTTACCTGGTCATAATATACTATAAATTAGCTTCATTGAAGCTGTATCCTTATATAACCCCAATAGTATTAGCAGTTGTCTCCATTTACCTTAAAATGGTTATGAAGGACTCAGCAGTCTTCCAACCCTTGGTTATAGCTACTCATTGAACACACTGTTCTACATCTATATATCTTTCACTTCTGAAGAGATATAGACAGGGAATTGTCCTTATAGTATTGAAACATTTAATATAGCTTATTTAAAATATGCTGTGGTTTATTTGTCTTTATCTGGCATTTTTAAATCTCCTAATGCCAATCTGTGGCAAGAGGCAGTGGAAAAGCTCAATATCTTCAGCCAAAACCAGGCCAGGAGCTGA
>NW_006922028.1:2162783-2167178 GCF_000298275.1 Orycteropus afer afer | reverse complement strand
CAGCCATTCCTCGGAAGGAAGATGGGGCAATCTACTTTCATAGTGATACTGCCTCAGAAACCCAAGGAGGGGTCGCTATGAGTTGGGTCAGATTCAATGGCGCATAACAACAACAGCAGTCCTGTCACATTAACATAAAGACAACCCATTCCCAAATGGGATTATAACCCACAGACTAGAGGTTATGATTTACCTCAAATCTATCTTGGGGGACACAGCTCAATCCATAACATCCACCAAACATAAAGGTGAGTTAGGGGGAAAAAATGGCACCTTTCATCTTGCTCACTAATACATCTCTGACAACATTGGGAATGTGCAGCAGGACATTCCATAAGAAAACATTTTATGAAATATGTATCACAGCAGCCATCATGTTCTGTTCTTCAAAGGGTTGCACATCTCTTTCCTCAGATTGTTTATGGATCTGGAATATAGATTAGGCAACATCAAGACTAATCCTTCTTCCTGATTAGGCAATTTGTAGAAACTTAACCTACTCTCCTTTGATTTTGTAGGTTGTTGTTTCAGAAAAATGAATCTGCTTTTCAAAATATTCTTATACACAATGACTTCCCTACTCTTCATTCATCCTTTAGCACATCATTTAAATAGCTTTTAAATTTATAAATATTTTTTTCTGCCTCCCTCTGATGTCTAAAAGTCTATTGACCTTGCCCAAATAAAATTCCAGACATTTTCTCAAATAGTAAGAAATGGTGAAGTTTTAGAGAAGTGAGATGCTTTACTCATGAAGGGTTATTTGTTAACCAAAATGAAATGAGCATTTTAAAAGGAAGAAGTTAAGACCCTCTGTTTCATATTCCACAAAACAAATTAAATCTGACACTAAGTTCTTAGTTAGCTCTTTGTAAATGCTATCACAGCTATTTGTTGGGCTTCCCCTCTGCTAACCCTAAATCACTGCACACCCTCACCTCCTAGTCTTTCCATGCCCACCCATTCCTAGGGCCAAACAGATAACTTGAGGTACTAATGCATATCAAAAGATATGGACTGCCAATATGCATATTTTCTGAGCCTGTACTGTCCTTTGGAATCCTCATCTTTTGCAGTTTTTATGCTTCCTTTGGCCACAAGAATCTGTAAAAGGTGGGAGTTCTTGGAATTTCTTAAATAGCTTACTAGGAGTCCCTGGGGAGTGCATATGGTTAACCAGCTTGGATGCTGATCAAAAGGTTGGTGGTTGAAGTACACCCAGGGGTGACTTGGAAGAAAGGCCTGCTGAGCTACTTCTGAAAAATCAGCCACTGGAAGCCCTATGGAGCTCTACTTTGACATACACATGGGGTTACCTTGAATTGGAGTTGACTCAACATCAGTTCTTTTTAAAGTGCCCTTCTAAGCCATTTTGGTTAGATGCTACATTTGCCCTCCCTAGAGTGGGAGCTCTGGTAGCATAGTGGCTAAGGCACTTGACTGCTAACCAGAAGGCTGGCGGTTCAAACCCACCAGCCACTCCTCAGAAGGAAGGTTGGGCAATCCTACTTCCGTAGTGATACTGCCTCGGAAACCCAAGGAGGGGTCGCTATGAGTCAGGGCTGACTCGACGGCACATAACAACAACAACAACAGAGTGGAACAAGGGATGGGACTTGGTCCCTATCAGTTACAGAATCTACCGTAGTCCTAGGGCTGGGCAATGAATAAAGAAGATCACAGAAATACTGATGCATTTGAGTTGTGGTGTTGGCAAAGACTGAATGTACCATGGACTGCTGGAAGAATGAAGAAATCTGTCTTGGAGGAAGTACAGCGGGAATGTTCCTTAGAAGTGGGAATAGCCAGACTGCGTTTCTCATACTTTGGTCATGTTGTCAGAGGGACCAGTCCCTAGAGAAGGACATCATGCTCGGTACATTAGAGGGTCAGCGAAAAAGGGGCAGATCCTGAGAGAGCTGCACTGACACAGTAGCTGCAACGATGGGCTCAAGCACAGCAATGACTGCTGTACACGGGGTTGCTATGAGTCAAAACCAACCCACTGGCACCTGACAACAACAACCCTATTCTTGGGGGATCTTCCACAACTTGCCACTTCTGTGCCCTATTCCCTATAGCCACTGCCTACCCTCCATTCAAATCTCCTTAAAAAAAAAAAAAAAAAGAAGAAGAAGAAGAAGAAAAAGCTCCATAAAAGAAGAAATAAGGGAAGATTCTTCAAAGAATGTTTGCTTTAGCCTTTAGCCCTCTGTCTCCTCCCTAGTTATTACCTCTCCTGAAGCCAGGGAATTAAAAATTTCCTATTTCTTTTCTGAAAAACAATATAAGTTGATAACCACATAACAAAATGCCTCAGTAGATTATTTTACCACCAGCATAAAGCAAAAGCTAGTCTTTTTTTTTTTTTTTTTTAACCAATCTCTATGAAGTTAATGTAGTATCTGTCTCACTCAAAAAAGACCCAAGGTCAACCTGACCTCTTATTAACTTGAAAGGAACATATCAGTGACCGAGTCATTAAACAAAGCCCATTCTGCCTTTTTCACTCATAGGACTTCATTAGGATTATTTGAGATTTGCTTGAAAAATTATCTAATTTATCTTACTCCAAGTAACTTAATTAGACTTTGATTAGATTCAGCAGAATGCATACATCATTTTACATGTTGCACCTTGATTCATTTTATTTGCTATTTTTACTTTAAAGACATAATGGAGTTGTTATTTCACCCTGCACTATTCTATCCAAAAGAATCTATTTCATGCATAGACTAACTGGTCCTTAGAAGCACTAAAGGAAACAAAAATGTGTACTCATCATTATTCATGCTGTGAACAACTCATTTGAATTTAATCTTTTTGGTAACGTATGCACTGGTGAGATAGGTACTTCAGATCATTTCACTTACACTTCCAAAAGGGATATTTTTCACCCCTCCCTTGTTTGCCATTGGGCACATATTCAAAAGGATCAATAAAGGAAAATAAATGATATTCAGACCCTATTCAAATCACCTTTAGAGTAAGATTAAAACTCTGAAGTGTCAGGGGAACCAACAATGGAATTTGAATTGCTCTTCTTTAGAAATAGTTCAAAATATGAAAGTGTCTGGGAATGGTTTTTCTTGTTAAATACTCTACATGCTGTACTGGACTGCAGTTAATCTTAGTGAACACAACGTAAAGTGCCTGGCACCACATGGGATAACAAGCGATACTATGTAAGTACCACTGAAGGGACTACTACTGTTAAAAGACTCATTTTCCAAGAGAATAGCCATAGGACTTGTTGAGGTTGTTAAACAACCTCATGATTAGTTAAACAAAGCAGAAATCTTCCAAAGCTCTATGCCATTGTAATTCCAGAAACAAAAGGAGATAACAGATGCCTTTTCCCTAAATTTTCTTGATCCTAAATCTCTTATAGCTGAAGTATTTATAAACCGCAAGTAAATCTGTTGCCCTCCTGGTTTGCCAGGACGCTGAAGCTGTAATGATGCCTCAGCAGTGTTTGCAGCCACCATCACTGTAGCTGCTGTGTCCAAGGAGAATGGGCTGCTTCCTAGGACTTAGGAGAAGTGGAGAGATGGTAAATATAAAACATACCTTTAGCAAAAAATTATTGGAGTTAAATTAGAGTGGCAAATTTTCAGCTGTAAAATTATTCATTAATTCTCCTTCAGTAGAAATTAAAAAAAAAAATGAGTAAGGTCTTTCCCATTTTTAAATTTGAAAAACAAACTCTTAACATTCTCTTTTTTGATATTCTGCCACATACTCATTGGATGCCCTCTGTGTCCTTGAACAATGAGAAGCGTTTTGGCAGCCTTTATTGAGTAGAACAGGTGAGCTCGGTGAAATGTATCAAAAGAACTGAAATGACTTGGGTTTATCCAACTCTTGAAATAAGAGAAAAGTAATAAAAGTGATTTGTAAATAGTTGCAGTTGGAGAAATAAGGGATTGCTTTACCCAACAATGCACCTTGCAAAAAAGCCACTGTTAATAGGCAAACCAGATTAAAGCCCTGGTGACAGGTAGGAAGTCACAACACACCTCATCCCTTCCCACTCTGGAGACTGGATTTCACCAAACCAGGTATATTGAAGCACTCCTCATTATGTTAACCATTCTTTTCACTATGAGTTCAAGTAGGAGAAATGCAAGGGTCAAATTTATGGTCACTAAAGTATTAGATCATTTTTTTTTTTCTTCCTTGTTCGTAAAGAAAATGTCAGGGAGTTCCCACCAGGTGAGACTGGTTTTCAGCCTTGGCCATGAGTCCTCCTATAAGAACAGGCCAAACTATTTTATATGTTGTTGTGGTGGTGGTGGTTGTTGTTATGTGCCGTCAAGTCGGACCCGACTCATAGCGACCCCTCCTTGGGTTTCTGAGGCAATATCACTACGGAAGTAGATTGCCCAACCTTCC
>NW_006922028.1:2159582-2162227 GCF_000298275.1 Orycteropus afer afer | reverse complement strand
GGGAGCAGGAGGCAGAGCTGAAGCCCAAGGTTGAGGGGCTTTCACCCAGCCCCTAGAGCCTGGCACTTTGAACTCAGACTTAAAGCCTCCAAATTGTAAGAATAAACTCCTGTTTTTTAAAGTCATTACATTTGTGGTATATTCCTGTCAGAGTGGTACTAGGTAACCAGAGCAGATGGCAATCCACCTGGTGTTTATTGTTTTATTTTGCCTGTTGTTTTTTTCAGCAAACAAAGCTTAGTCTTGGCAGCTTTAAAAAAAAAAGTTGGCAATTTTTGCATCTTATGTACCAGCCAAGTTGCCTTTCAGCAAGCTTATCAATTTAATTTTGTTGTTTTTCTTTCTCCACCAACATCCTTTTCCAAAAAAAGAAAAATAGAATTACTGTTCTGACTTGTAGCAACCCCATGTGTAGCAGGTGTTGCAGAGCAGAATTGCACTCCAGAGGGTTGTCAATGGTGAGGTGCTTTCTTCCAAGGCGCCTCTGCATGGATTCAAACCCCCAACCTTTGGCTAGTAGCTGAGACCTTAACTGTTGTACCACTCAAGAACTTCCTCTTTCCCAAAAGGTGTTTAAAAATCATCAGGAGATTCCTCTGTCTCTGGAGTTTTCTCTCACACTGGTCCATCCTCTGTTTTCTTCCATCTTAAAGGCACCTAAGAATTATTTTGGTTTTCCAGCTTAAGGATATTTCTTTCTTTTAATTGCCTTTTTCTCTTTTAATTCTAGAGCACAAGTAGCAATATTAGAATTTGGGGGAAGAGTGGATGAAACAATAACTTACAACACATCAAATTTCTTCCCAGTGATTATAATATTTAATTATGGTAAATACTAATTTTCATTTTTATAGAAGACCTGTTCCTCTAGAATAACTTTTGTCTAGCCAATGCTGCATAAATTGGATGAATTTGGTTTAATTTTGAAGTTTGTCAAGGCAGTCAGTCTGTCAGAGATACTGAGATAAAATTACTCCTTTATTGTCAAGTTCTTGTAACATGGCAATTGTAGTCATCTTTTGATGCAAAGAATGATGAAGAAAAATGTCAGCTAGCCTCCAGTCAGAGAACACTTTTAATACATGAAAACATAAGTCATTTATATTTGTATTCTAAAGTGAAGCCTGGCTTCCCTGCTTAGTTACTCTAAGTTCTCTGCATGTTCTTTCAAGTAAAAGGCGTAATTGATGATCTCAGTTGATTATACATTTTTCAAGCAGTTTTTAATTGTGTGTGGAGAAGTTCAAGCAGTTAGTGAAATCTAATTTTCCCAATATTCTCTACGTCTAATAATACATTATACTTCATGCATAAAAATTTGGTAAATATATGATAAAATAATGGAATTTGGCATGTGTCTTTATTTTAAAACAAAGTGAGTCACCAGTTCACTTATATGCTTCTCCTTTGTTTTTATTTAGTCAATAGGTTTTAAAGTTAAATGTTTGCCATTTGGCCTCAGGGTTCACTAACATAATTCAGAATGCAAAGTTAAAAGCATTTTGTAATGAAAAATGTCAGAATCACTTTAAAATATCTGAAGAAAGAAAATAGCAACAGTCAACCTAAAAAGGTCACCATTCTCCAAGAAGATGTTAGCACATGTGAGAACTAGAGTTAGAAGATTCTATTTAAAACTAAGATTAGTTTCATTATAGTCATGCTATGTAAGAAAGAATCTTCATTCTTTTTTTGCTTTCCATCCTCAATTTCTAACCAGAAGGAATTCTTTAAACTTTCCAAATTTTGGAATAAATTTGTTATTAGTCAGAACTTAAGGAAAATCTGGAATGCATGTTGATAATATTTTCTCTAGTTTTTTTTCTAAATTACAATAATACAATCTTGTAGCTAGAAATCAAGGAGCTCCGGTGGCCCAGTGCCTAAGGCATTTGACTGCTAACCAGAAGGTTGGTGGTTCAAAACCACCAGCTGCTCTGTAAAGATTTACTGTCTTGGAAACCCAATGAGGGTTGTCACTATGAGTTGGAATCAACTCAGCAGCAGTGGGTATAGATAGCTTTCAGTAACCAATACAAATATTTATACTTCAAACTTTACTGAAAGGTTATAAGAGCTATTATTCTGAACCTCTACCATGAGCCAGATACTATAGTAGGTAGTTTATATAAACTATTTCATTTAATCCTCCTGACACTCCTGTGATCTTGCAAAGTTATCATCCCCATTTTACAGATGAGGAAAATGAGTCTCAGCTAATTAATGTCAGAGTCAAGAACTAAATCTAGAGCTGTCTTTGTTCTCATTTTACTGCACTTGCCAGTTCCCTGGAGGAAAATGGAAAAGTTCTTATGAGCTGAGTTCATGAATAAAAAGTCTTCTTCTAAGTCAGTCTTCAGAGTGAAGGTATACCTCTCATGAAAGAACACAAGAAGGTCCCCTTGTGTCTGGGAAGAAAATATCATCATCACTTTACATGTGAAAAAGAAAAACATATTTATTTCATATGTGGAAATATACTTAACCTTTACTAATATTTAAAGTGTGTAGGTCAGATGGTCAAACCTTTTTTTTTTTTTAACTGCTATGTAATTTTACCTTTATTTTTTTTAATGTTTTTTTTCTTTTTCTCTTTTGTTTCTCCCTATCTTTCTTCCTTTTGTCTTAATAACAACTTAAAAATA
>NW_006922028.1:2150918-2159457 GCF_000298275.1 Orycteropus afer afer | reverse complement strand
AATAACAACTTAAAAATAAATAAATAAATAAATAAAACCAAACCCACTGCCGTCAAGTCGGATCTGACTCATAGCAACCCCCCCTTGAGTTTCTGAGGTGATATTACTAGGGAAGTAGATCACCCAATCTTCCTTCCGAGCAGTGGCTGGTAGGTTTGAACCACCGGCCTTCTAGTTAGCAGTCAAATGCCTTAGGCACTATGCCACCAGAACTCCCAATAACAACTTAGTACCATATAATTCACCCACTTAATGTAGAAAATTCAATAGTTTTTAATATATTTACAACTATCACTGGTTAATTTTAGAGCATTTTCATCATCTCAGAAAGAAAACTCATACCTTTTAACTATCATTTTCTTTGTTATTTCATCCCTCCTGCCCAAACCAACCTCTAGTTTACTTTCTGTGACTATAGATTCGCCTGTTCTGGATATTTCATATTATTGCAATAATATAATATGTGATCTGTGTTCATCAGGACTCTGTAGAAAAACAAAACCAGAGACAGATAGACAGATGATAGATAGATAGATAGATAGATAAACTTACTTTAAGAAATCGGACCACAAAATTGTAGAGTGCTGGCAAGCCCAAAATCTGTAGGTCAGGAGACACAGATTCCTACAGGCTTCCATCCCAAGATCCAGAGGTCAGGCAACAGAAAAAGTGCACTGTGAAGTGAGAGTTCTGCCAAAATACAGGCATACTTCAGAGATATCGAGGGTTTGGTTCCAGACCACTGCAATAAAGCAAATATTGCAGTGAAGCAAGTCACATGATTTTTTTGGTTTCCCTGTGCATATAAAAGTTATGTTTACACTATTACACTATACAGTAGTCTATTAAGAGTATATTATGAAAGAGTTTGAAATATTGTGAGAATTACCAAAAAGTCACAGAGACATGAAGCAAGCACTTGCTGTTGGATAAATGGCACCAATAGATTTACTTGATGCATAGTTACCACAAACTTTCAATTTGTAAAATGTACATTATCTGGGGAAGCTCTGGTAGCATAGTGCCTAAGGCACTTGACTGCTAACCAGAAGGCTGGCGGTTCAAACCCACCAGCCACTCCTCAGAAGGAAGGTTGGGCAATCTACTTCCGTAGTGATTTACTTGATGCATAGTTACCACAAACTTTCAATTTGTAAAATGTACATTATCTGGGGAAGCTCTGGTAGCATAGTGCCTAAGGCACTTGACTGCTAACCAGAAGGCTGGCGGTTCAAACCCACCAGCCACTCCTCAGAAGGAAGGTTGGGCAATCTACTTCCGTAGTGATTTACTTGATGCATAGTTACCACAAACTTTCAATTTGTAAAATGTACATTATCTATGAAGTGCAATAAAGCAAGGTATGCCTGTGTCTATTTATACTCAGGAGGCAGAACACAGTCTAGGGAAATTCCCTTTTAAACTGATTGATTACATTATAGAAAGTCATTACATTACATCTAAGCTAAGTACATTACATTAGATTATATTATGGAAGATTATCTGATCTACCCCAGGCCAACTAATGTAGTCATATGTAACTACTCCATAATATCAAGTCAACTGTGTTTGGTCAAACAAATGGGAGCCATAGCTCAGCCTAATTGACATGTACAATTAACAATCATATGATCCTTTGCTTCTGACTCCTTTAGATGGTTGAATCTCTTATATATGTGATTTCCTGACAGAGAAGTGGATGGTCTGCAATCAGAAGGGATTTGGGGTAATACTCTGATTTCACCAAGATTATGTGGATCTAGTTAGTGGTGTGGAGATTATATCATCTAAATAACTAAACTTCACAAACAGGAGAGTTGGATTAAAAATGATTCTCATACAAAACTGAGAGTTACAGATAATACTGAAATGTACCATAAGTAAATAACCAAAAGATTGCTGAAATGAAACTTTCATTATTGTTAAATGGAATTTTCTTTATCAGTCACGTTATAAAGTAAAACAAACAAAAAGAAAACTAATCAGATGTAACAAAATATTATGTTAACTGAAAATTGTAATTGTCAACATAACAGTTTAAAATCTGGATTTACTTCCATTTTACTAAAGATAGACTTTGTCCCAAGTGTACTGTGTGCCTTGTGATAGTTTTTGACAGAATTCTAGCAAGAAATTAAAAAACCAAGCAACCCTTGTGTAAAGATAACCTCTGTAATTTTTCTTTGGGAGGACGTGGAGAGTTACGTTTAGAGTCATGCAACCCCTTGCTTAATTTTTTTTTTTAAATTAAACTTAGTACTAATTTTTCAATTGGCTTCAATTGCTATTTCTTATGTATTGATCCCACTGTATCAAGTACATTCTGAATCATAGCACCTGTATAGGACAGAGGGTTTTCCAGGCTGTAAATTTTAATGGAAGCAGATTGTCTCATCTTTCTCTCACAGAGGGGCTGTTGGATTCAAACCACTGACTTTTTTGTTAGTAGCTGAATGCCTTAATCACTGCACCCCCAGAGCTTCTTATTAGTAAATCACTAAAATCCTTATACTGTTGAAGAAACTCCTTGTCTTCCTATTATTGTAAAAATGTCTGTAATACACAAGGGAAGCAAGATGGCAATAGACTAAATCACCTTCGCCTGTCGACAGGTAAATTTGAACAATGCATAGAAAGCCACTAAAGATTTGAAGAAGCAAATGGTAGAACACTGCACGTGTACAGTGTTGGGATGAAAGGACAGATGAGTCTTGCATGCCTCAGCCAGAGGTGAATATATTGTGAAGCTAATGGAGTTTTCAGGATACCATGAGTGCACAAAGGAGATAGCTCATTGTTCAACCTTGTCTCTTAATGAAACTTTTTTCCCTGTACTAAAAGCAGGATTTGGTTCTAACTGATAGAAGGGGCAGAGCAATTTGGAAGCATTATGGCCATTCCGTTCCTCTGCTCAGAAATTCTGAAGAATTATTCCTATTGAATTAAACTACCATATGCTTTAAATTCCTCTGCTGCTTACCTCTCTTTGCTCATCTCTTCTATAATTATTTTTCTTTGGCCAGATATGAGGGCTAAACACTAGCCAAGTGATGGAAGCCAAGGGAAGGCTTCTCGTCCCTGAAATGACATGCCAACTTCTCAATGCAAATTACATTGCTTTTATTAAAAAGAAGGAAAGCTCAAAACTGTGTTCTCCATGAAACATTTTCATACTTGAGAAAGTAATTTTAAAGGCCAAAATTAGCTCAATAACTTTTAGCAGCTTTATATAGACATAGTTGAATATTTTTATGCTTTTTATTCAGACTGTTTCATTTATTGATGTTCTATATACCTCTTACTTTCTAAAGGCAGGGGACAAGCATAGCTTCGCATAACTGCCACCAGCAGTCCCTGGCAGATGCTGTTGATTGACTGATCTATTTCTCTGTGATTAATTTCCAATCTGCATGCTGAGCAGTAATCCAAGAAGCTGAACTATATGAAGAAGAACTCAGCATCAGGATTGGAGGAAGGCTCATTAACAACCTGTGATATGCAGATGACACAATCTTGTTTACTCAAAGTGAAGAGGACTCAAAACACTTACTGATGAAAATCAAAGACTAGATCTTTCAGTATGGATAACACCTTAAAATAAAGAAAACAAAACTTTCACAACTGAACCCAAAAACAATATCATGATTAGTGGAGAAAACAAATGAAGTTGTCAAGGATTTCATTTTACTTGGATCCAGAGTCAACGCCCATGGAAGCAGCAGTCAAGAAATCAAATGGCATATTGCATTGGGCAAATCTGCTGCATAAAACCTCTTTAAAGTGTTAAAAAACAAAGATGTTACTTTGAGGTTTAAGGCGTACCTGACCCAAACCATGGTATTTTTAATCACGTCATATGCATACAAAAGCTGGATAATATAAAGAAGATCAAATAAGAATTGATGCATTTGAATTTATTGTGTTGGTGAAGAATATTGAATATACCATAGACTGTCAAAAGAATGAACAATCTTTCTTGGAAGAAGTGCAGCCGGAATGTTCCTGAGAAGAGGATGGTGAGACTTAATCTCACGTACTTTGGACATGTTTTCAGGAGAGACCAGCTTCTAAAGATGCAGATCATGCTTGGCAAAGTAGAAGATCAGCAAAAAAAGAGGAAGGTTCTCAATGAGATGAAGATTGACTCAGTGGCCGAAACATTGGACTCAAATATAGCAATGACTCTGAGGACTAGTTAGTATTTCATTCTGTTGCACATAGGGTCAGTAAGTGTAGGAACCTATTTGATGGTACGTAACAATAGTAATTTCCAAACCCACAAATTTGCACATAATAAAAGAGTACACATTACTGGTAACTCAGCTACCAAAGAGTTTAATCAAATACACAAAAGGAATAGAGTTTATAATCAAAGGTACTAATTTTAAGAGTTAATGTATACATACCAACGTCTTCTAAAAGTAAGTCAGAATTATGGAGTTGAAGGAAACTTAAAGCTCATTATTTTAGCCTGAGTCTTTAAGAAAGCAGTCAGAGGTTTATGTGCTGCTTTACTGTTGTTATTATTATTAAGGAGTGCAACCCAAGAGCTGGAGTGAGAAAAGGAAGAACAATAAAAGGGTACAGAGCACCCAACGGAACTCCCTCCTGAGAGCCTGTATAAATGACTGTTTGTTAGGACAGTCTGCCTTGGGGAGACAGAAGAAAGAATTTATCTGCCTGCTTTAGTTTCCTGTTGGTGAAGTAATTCTCTTGCATTTTCTGGTGGCTCTTGTGTGTTCACCACACAAGCTCTGGCCCTTGAACATCAACTGGGAATCCCCAGGGTAGAAGGCATAAGGTACACAGCATGAGCATGAGGTGCAAGGCCTGTGGATTGCATCCACATAATGCTGACTGTGGTCTGTGCATGGTTGGTTATGGTATCCATGGCTGGTTGTTGTTGTTGTTGTTGTTATGTGCTGTAAAGTTGGACCCAACTCATAGTGACCCCTCCTTGGGTTTCTGAAGCAGTATCACTATGGAAGTAGATTGCCCCATCTTCCTTCCGAGGAGTGGCTGGTGGGTTTGAACCGCCAGCCTTCTGGTTAGCAGTCAAGTGCCTTAGGCACTATGCTACCAGGGCTCCTATCCATGGCTGGAGCAGGATTAAATGACTAGAGAGGCCTTGGAGACAGGTACAACCATGAAGATATGAAGGAGAGTGTAGGGGGTATCTGACATGCTCATGCATTATGATATTTTGACACAAACAGTTAAGCACTCAGCCACTATCTGAAAGGTTAGTGGTTGAATCTACCCAGAGGTGTAGAAAAACCTGGTTATATGCTTCTGAAAGACCACAGCCACTCAGAACCCTATGGAGTGCAGTTATATTCTGATGTAAGTGGGTTACCGTGAGTCAGAATTTATTAGACAGCACCTAGTTTGGTGTGCTTTGGTTTTATTTTACATGAAGAACCCAAGTGCAAAGGGGAAATGCAAGATCATGGAGCTTGAGTAGCAGAGGAGCTCAAGGAGCCCAGTGGCTTCCAACTCCCTATTTGGTGCCTTTTCACCATTCCAGGCCCCTTGTCTAGCAGAAAACACACAACATTCATGTGCATTTTGAACTCATCCTCTCCACACTAGTTTCAGATGTCTCCTGCACTTGGTACCTCACACACTCAGTGAAACATTACTTTTAGGAGGTCTGTCTTGTAGCTTACTTGGTCTCCTCAACCTAATGAGAAAAACAAGAAAACTGATACCACAGGATCAGAGAATAGATTCAATTCCGTGAATACAGAATCTGAGGCAGAGAAATCACAATCAGTGTTAAACCTCTGGAGGTGTGGCTTGTTTTCTTGCCAAATTATCATTTTACATGAGAATCTAATTAATGTGTTAATGTCATATAGCCTCTCAGCAAAAAGCTCCAAGGAGCCAATGACCAAACTTCTGAAAACAAGGGTTTTGTCAACAAAATTGGAAATTAATCACAGAGAAATAGATCAGTCAATCAATAAATAGCATCTGCCAGGGACTGCCGGTGGCAGGTTATGAGAAGCTATGTTGTCCCCTACCTTTAGAAAGTTACAGGTATATAGAACAAAAAAAGAACATGTTTCTCTCTTGTTCAAATGACATCGCTTTAAGTCAAGGCAATATACTTAAGCGTTCTTTATATATGCATACCTGAATTCATGTGCTGACTCAGATCTGACATGACTTAACCTGATACAAGTCATCAGAATGTAAATGTCTCCACAGAAAGGTTGATGGGCTCTAATTCTAGATGATAATATAATTGTTTCACTCCTATGCCAGAGAATTACAAAGCAATATGATTATGTAACACTGTATTGAAATTTCTCTTAGCTTTTGAAAGAATACAGTCTTATTAACTAAGGGAAGAAAATGGGATGCAATTTATGTTTTATTTTAAATCTTATTATTTTAAATATCTAATTTGTAATGCCAGTTTATTCACAAACTTCTGAAGTCTCTTTCTTTAACGGAACAAAATACTGATGATAATGGTCATGTCAGACTTAATGAATACAAGCTCTAGTGTAACAGGTCCTCAGCTTTCAGCTGCACTGTTTTTCCTGAGACTCATGCATTTTTCATTGTCTAGTCATTCTGAATGTGGATAGGACGTCCTTTTTAAATATATAAACAAAGAAGATGAAAATGTTGTGCATCATAGTCTCTTCTCCATTTCTGCTACTCAAATTATAGGAACTATGTCTTGTATGTTAGAATGCAATCTGTTGTGCAATTCTATATACTACATGAATAACCAACAGCTCACTGTGCAAAATTCCGCCCGGCACCATATTTAGCATCGTTTTTGCAAGATAGCACCTTACCAGGCTGCACAGAAATGCACCAGAAAATAGCTTATTAATCTCAGTGTCTAACTGGCAGATGGAATTCAGTAAAAACAAGGCTGTTTTTGTCTTTCTGAGCTAGTAGTTTTCCAAGATAAGACAAGCAACCATCTTTCAAATCTAGGACTTCACCCTTTTCATTTACAGACATTTGTTCTCTCTTAAATTTGTTCATTCATTGATTCATTCTGTATTTACTGAGCATCTGTTTGCTTTCCATGTGTCAGTCCAAGGGACCAGGAGCACAGAAATGTAAAATACTTTCCTTTCTTTTAAAGAGTCCATGAGAGACATAATGCGGTGCAAGGAGAGCTAGGGGCAAAGAGCTGAAGACACTTAACCCAGCACTGGGGAGAAGGGAGCAGCTAAAGGGAGGCTTTCTGGAGAAGCTGATGTCTTAGAATGTGAGGAGTTGGTGAAGGGACCTCAGATCTACCGTGAGGAGAAAAATAGTTTAGAGAGATGGGACAGCAATAAATTAAATGAAGAGATCCTGAAACAGAGAGAGTGGTAGGGAGAACTTTCCTTGAGAATTTGGTGGGGTCAAAATGGGGGGGGGGGGGACACATTATACTTTTAGCAAAGTGTCAATATTTAGCTTTATATATATTTATTTAGCTTTGGTAAATCTGGTAAATGACTCAGATGTATAAACTGCAATAGCTACAGTTTCTAGCTCCCTGCAGTCTGGAAAGGACTAATCTGATCAAAGATTCCTTCCGTTCCTTCCTGTTTTACACGTTGTGTTCATTAGCACGACTGATAAAACCAAAATTTATATTCTCTATCAAATCACACTGGCAGCAACTGAATGACATGGACACTAATTGAAAGAGGAAATTGAATACAGCCGAGTTGCTGTTTTGTTTGGGTGAAGAGACAAGAATAGGCTTGTGTTGACCTCTTGCTGAAAGGCACTCATTACAGATGTCTCGGCAGAAGACTCTTCCTCAGAGAGCCAATCTGGCTAGCTTTTTCAGGCTTCATCTTCTCCAGAATATTTCTGTAAATCAGCCACTTGGGTTTCTAGCACCAAGCTCTTTGTATGATGGTCTGTGAGAGCAGAATATTTTTTGACAGCATAACGGGGATTGTTGTTGTTATTAGGTGCCGTTCACCTCAACCTGAAGAGAACAAAATCCTCACAATTAGTCCAATAAGTAGCATCCCGATAAATGGAGAAAAAATTGAAGTTGACAAAGGTTTCCTATAATGGGAGTATAGCATAGTAATTAGAAAGTTGGGATTTAGAGTCATGCAACCTGAGTTTCCATCCAAACTCCTCTACTTGCTAGCACTGTGACCTTGGGGTGGCTGTTCTCTAAACATCAGTTTGGTTTTTTTAATCTCTAAGTCGAGAACAGTAATAAAAATGTCTGCATTATAAACTCATTGGGAGGATTAAGTAATATAGTGTATGCAAATCTAAACCCAACACTTGGCACATAGTAAAAACTTATTAAACATGTATTATTACTGTTATTTTACTTGGTTTCATTTTGTACTGTTATTTGGGAACCCAGCTCCAAAATCTTGGTTTAGTAGCTCACCAATGAGTGCTTTTTGTCTTATGTACCTTTGACACATAGTATCTAGCATAAAGAAGTCTATTTTTCAGTTTATTGGCACCAAACATCAGAAGGACTAAAATTTTATTCTTTTACTATCTTAGTTTCCTAGGATTCTAGTAAAAAAAAAAAAAG
>NW_006922028.1:2125833-2150703 GCF_000298275.1 Orycteropus afer afer | reverse complement strand
ATATATATATATATATATATATATATCTCCACCAGCCACTCCTTGGAAGGAAGATGAGGCAATCTACTTCAGTAGTGATACTGCCTCAAAAACCCAAGCAGGGGTCGCTATGAGTCAGGTCTGATTCGATGGCAAGTAACAACAACAACATATAAAATACATGTTTATATTATATGTTTTTGTGTGTGCATACATGTATGTGTGCCGTTTCAAAGAGCAGATATTTATTGTCTCACAGTTCTGGGGTCTAGAAGTCCAAATCAGAGTATTGCCTATGTTAATTCTTTCTGAGGGTTGTGAGAAAGGAACTGTTCCATGCCTTCCTCTTAGCTTTTGGTGACTCCTGTCAATTTTTGGAGTTCCTTGGCTTGCAGGTACACCTGCCTCTTTTGTCATGTGGCTGTCCTTCCTCTATCTATCTCTAATGTCCATCTCTCTCTATTTGTTCTCTTTTATAAGATACCACTCAGATGTGATTAGGACCTACCCTACTCCAATACATCTTCATATTAACAGATTACATCTTCAAGGACCCTATTCTAAACAAGATCATATTCATCAGGGGTACCAGGGGTTAGGACTTTAATGCATAATTTTGGGGGACACAATTCAATCCATAACACTTACCTAAGTAATCTGTCATTTGTTGTGGTTTGATTTTGTTGAGGAATAGCACAAGATATTGCCAATTATATATATTTTTTAATTGTGGTGAAAATATACAAAACAAAACATACAGCAATTCAACAAGTTCTACATGTATAATTCAGTGATACTGATTGTATTCTTCAAGCTACGCAAGCATTCTTGCTATCCTCTTCAAAACTGTTCCACCATCATTAACATATACCCAGTGCACCTTAAGCAAAAATTCTTTCTTAACCACTCGTCCTTCCCCTCCATATCCACTAATAACTTCTGGTTTCTGTATTTGCTTATTTCATGTAAGTGAGCTCATACAGTATTGGTCCTTTTGTGGCTTTTTTGCTCAGTATAATGTTTGCTAAGTTCATCCTGGCATGCAGCAGGACTTCATTCCTCTTTTTATTGACTAATATTGTGTTGCTTGTATGTATCACATTTTGTATATCCATTCCTCAGGTTTTTATTTTGTTTTGAATTTTGGGTGGTGGTGGTGGTGGTGTTAAAGTTCTTTTTTGTTTGTTTGTTTGCTTTTTTGTTTTAGGTGAAAGTATACAGAGCAAATTCATTTCCCATGCAGCAGTTCCACACATTTTGTTTCACCCATTCATCAGTTTATGGATATATTGGTTGTTTCCACCCTTTGGTTTTGTGAACAGTGCTGTAGTGAATGTTGGTGTACATGTGTCTGTTCATGCCATTGCTTTAAGGTGTTTTTGGAATTGCTGAGTCATATGGTAGTTCTATACACAACTTTTTTAGGAACCACCAAACTGTTTTCCACAGTGGTTATACCATTTTATATTCCCACCAGCAATGAATGATGTTTCCACAACCTTGACAACACTTTTTTCATCGTTGCCAATCTAATGGAGTGAGATGGTATCACATGGTAGTTTGCATCTCCCTAATGGCTAATGAGGCGCTCTGGTGGAATAGAGCCTAAGGCATTTGACTGCTAACCAGAAGGCTGGCAGTTCAAACCCACCAGCCACTCCTCGGAAGGAAGGTTTGGGCAATCTATTTCCATAGTGATGCTGCCTCGGAAACCCAAGCAGGGGTCACTATGAGTTGGATCCAACTCCACAGCAGTGAGTTTGGTTTGGTTTAATGGCTAATAGGAGCCATGAGGGTACAGTGCTTAAAGCACTGGGCTGCTAACCTAAAGGTCAGTGGTTCGAACCTACTAGACACTCCCTGGGAAAAAGATGTGACAGTCTGCTTCCATAAAGATTTACGGCCTTGAAAATCCTATGGGGCAGTTCCACTCCATCCTATAGGGTCTCTATTCTTGAAATCGACTAGACAACAATGAATTTTTAATGGCTGATGTCTTAAGTGCTTGTTGGACATCTGAATATCTTCTTTGGTGAAATGTCTGTTCAAGCCCATTGCCCATTTTTCGATTGGGTTGTCTTTTTGTTGTTAACTTATAGAAGTATTTTATATATTTGGATATTAGACCCTTGTTATGGTTACCTAGTGTCACTCTGACAGGAATATTTGTCAACCTTGGGCTTGTTAGCCTCAGTGGCCAGGAGCTGCCTGAGTGAAGAGATGCTTCTGTTTTCAGTGGGCCGGGAGCAAGAAGCAGAGCTAAAGCCCAAGGTCAAGGGGCTTTCACCCAGTCCCCTAGGTTTCTGAGTGAGATCTTCACCACCTTGGTTCTGGAGTGTCGGGCTGCTCATAGGTGAGCTAGTGGGATGAAGCCGTAGCTGCTGTCCAAGAGTGAGGGGGCAGGGCTGCCATGCCAAGAAGGAGAGGAACGGGGCCCACCAGGCCAAGGGGGTGAGGTCACCACTCAGCAACTAGGGGACTGGAGTCACTCAGTGGAGGAGACCTGTACAGATACCACCCAATGAATAGTACAGGTGCCAAGTTGACAAGGGGTGGAATTGTGGTGGTTATGTTTGTGTGTCATCTTGGCTGGGCCTGATTGAGTGGCTGGGCAGCTGGTGGTAGTTATTGCCTATGATGAGACTGGTAGTCAGCTCCATGGTGGGATCTACCACAGGCAGCTGAGTAGCTGCTTTGGGATGTGGTCTGCTTCCCGTATATAAGCAGCAGCTTTGGGAATGGTCTCTAGCTTATGACATGCTTGGACCCTGCGTGTAGCCGTGCCATTGTTCAGCAGCCTCCATGCTCTGCCAGCCTTGAGCTCGTCAGCTCCTGGAGCTGCGTGAGTTGGGAAGAGCCTCCAGCTTGACGTTAGATTGAAGAACTTGGGACTTGCCAGCTTCTGTAAGTGTGTGAGGTATTTTTCTAAGATAAATTTCTCTTTCTCTCTCTGTATTTAAGCTTTACTAGTTTTGCTTCACTAGAGAATCCAGTCTAACACAACCCTCACTGGATATAAAGTTCTCAAAATTTTCCTCCCAATTTATAGATTGTCTTTTCCTTTTTTTTTTTTTTTTTTTTTTATAAAATCCTATGATGTATAACTAACTAACTAACTCAGTGCCTTGAGTCAGATCTGACTTATAGCGACCCCTCCTTGGGTTTCCAAGGCAGTACCACTACAGAAGTAGATTGCCCAGTCTTCCTTTCAAGGAGTAGCTGGGGGTTTGAACCACCAGTCTTCTGGTTAGCAGTCAAAAGCCTTAGGCACTATGCCACCAGAGCTCCTATGATGTATAAAAGTACTTAATTTTTAAGACATCTCATTTTTCTATTTTGTCTTTTGGTTCTCATTCTTTCGTTATCATATTTGATAGCCCATCACCAAAAAACTAGACCCTACAGCTCCACCCTAATATTTTCTTCTAAGAATTTTATGATTTTAGTTTTCACATTTAGATCCTTCATCCATTTTGATTTCATTTGTTTGTGGTGTGAGGGTTGGATCTTGATTCTTCTGCATATGAAAATCCAATTTTCCTAATCTCATTTTTTGAAGAGACTCTTCCTTCTCTATCATTCAGCTGGCCATAGATGTGTAGATTTATTTCTGGACTCTCAAGTCTATTCCATTGGTATATATGGCTTTCATTATAGCAATGCTAGGCTAGTTTTAATTATTATGTTGTTGGATGCTATCGAATTGGTTCTACTCATATTGACCCTATGTACAACAGAATGAAACAGTGCCTGGACCTGTACCATACTCACTCACAATCACTGCTCTGCTTGAGCCCATTATAGCTACTGTGTCAATCCATAAATCCATTTCATTAAGGGTCTTCCTATTTTTTGCTTACCCCTTATTTTACCAAGCATAATATTTTTCTCTAGTGACTGGTCCTTCCTGCTAACAGGACAAAAATATGAGAGATGAAGTCTTACCATCCTCACTTCTAAGGGGCATACATACAAACAATACTTCTTCCAAGACAGTTCTGTTCATTCTTCTGGCTGTCTTCAGTATATTCAGTATTCTTCACCAATACCGTAATTCAGATACATCAACCGGGGTCAGGTGCACCTTAATCTTCAATGTGACAATTTAAAGAGGTCTTTGGTAGCAGATCTGTCCAATGAAATTTTTGTTTGCAATTTTTGTTTTTGTTTGATTTCTTGACTACTGCTACCATGAGCATTGCATGTGGATCCAAGTAAAATTAAATCCTTGACAACTTCAGTCTTTCTCTGTTTATCATGATGTTGCTAATTGATCCAATTGTGGGAATTTTTGTTTTCTTTATGTTGAGATGTTGTTGTTATGTGCCATTGAGTTGATGTAATCCATACTAAAGGCTATAGGTTTTGATCTTTATCAGTAATTGCTTCACGTGTTGACTTTCAGCAAGCAAGGTTGTGCCATCTGCATATCACAGGTTGTTAATGAGTCTTTCTCCAATCCTGCTATGATATTCTTCTTCATATAGTCCAGCTTCTCAGATTTTTTGCCCAGAATACAGACTGAATAAGAATGGTGAAAGGATACAAACCTGACACACACCTTCCCTGATTTTAAACCATGCACTATCCCTTTTTTCTGTTCAAATGACTGCCTCATGGTCTATGTACTGCTTTGTCCTGAGCACAATTAAGTGTTCTGGAACTCCCATTATTCTCAATGTTAACCAAAATTAGTTATGATCCATACAGTCAAATGTCTTTGCATACTTAATAAAACACAGATAAACATCTTTCTAGTGTTCTCAGCTTTCAGCCAAGATTCTTTTGACATCAGCTATTATAATAACCCTCATTCCACATCCTTTTCTGAATCTGGCTTGAATTTCTGGCAGTTTGGTGCTGATCTGTGGCTTTAACCATTTTTGGATAGTTTTCAGCAAAATTTTACTTGTGTATGATATTGTTTGATGATTTCTGTATTCTTTTGGATGACTTTTCTTTGGAATGGGCGCAAATATGGATGTCTTCCAGTAGGCTGGCCAGATAGCTCTCTTCCAAATTTCTTGGCATAAGCAAGTGAGCACTTCCAATTATTGAAATATCTCAACTGGTATTCTGTCAATTCCCAGAACCTTGTTTTTTGCCAGTGCCCTTAGTGCAACTTGGACTTCTTCCTTCAATGCAATCAGCTCTTGATCATGTGCTGCCTCCTGAAATGATTGATTGTCAATCAATTCTTTTGGTACTATGACTCTGTGCATTTCTTCCATCTTCTTTTGATGCTTCCTGCAACATTCAATATTTTGCCTGTAAAATCCTTCAGTATTGTAACTTGAGGATTGAATTTTCCTTCAGTTCTTTTGGCTTGAGAAATCCTGAGTGTGTCCTTCTCTTGATTTTTTAACTCCAGGTCTTTGCACATTTCATTATAATACTTTGTCTTCTTGAGCCATTCTTTGAAGTCTGTTCAGCCCTTTTACTTCATCATTTCTTCCACTTACTTTAGCTTTTCTCCAGTCAAGAGCAAGTTTTAGAGTCTCTTCTGAAATCCATTCTTATATTTTCTTTCTTGTCTTCTTAATGATATTTTGTTTTCTTCGTGTATGATATCCTTGATTTCTTCCCACAACTTGTCTAATCTTTGGTCATTGGTGTTCAATGCATCAACTGTGTTCTTCAAATGGTCTCTAAATTCAGGTGGGATATAATCAAGGTTGTGTTTTGGCTCTCATGGCCTTGTTTTAATTTTCTTCAGCTTCAAATTAAACTTACATATGAGCAATTGATGGCCTGTTCCACAATTCACCCCAGCCTTGTTCTGACTGATGATTTTGAGCTTCACCATTGTTTTTTCCCCACAGATGTAGTCAGTTTCATTCCTGTGTATTCCATCTGAAAATGTCTACATCTATAGTCACATTTTACATTGTGGAATAAAGTAATTTGTAATGAAGAAGTTGTTGATCTTGCAAAGTTCTTTCACACAGTCTCTGGCATCATTTCTATCACCCAGGCCATATTTTCTAACTACCAATGCTTCTTTTCTGTGTCCAACTTTTGCATTACAATAACCAATAATTATTAATGCATCTTGATTGCATGTTTGATCAATTTCAGACTATTATAGTTGATAAAAAAATTCAGTTTCTTCATCTTTGACTTTAGTGGATGGTATGTAAATTGAATAATAGTCTAATAATTGTTCTGTCTTTTATGGATATTATGCTATTGCTGACAGCATCATACTTGAGGATAAATTTTAAAATGTTCTATTTTGCAATGACTGCAACACCATTCCCATTCAAATTATCATTCCCAGGATAACAGACCATATGATTGTCCAACTGAAAATGATCAATACCAGTCTGTTTCAGCTTACCAGTGCCTAGGATACTAATCTGTATGTGGCCCATTTCATTTTTGATGACTTCCAGTTTTCCAAGATTCATACTTTGTACATTCCGTGTTCTGGTTATTAATGGATGTCTGCAATTGCTGCTTCTCATTTTGAGTCGTGCAACATCAGCAAATGAAGATCCCAAAACTTCACTACATTCACATCATTAAAGTCGACTCTGCTTTGAGAAGGCACTCTTCTCCAGTTGTGTTTTGAGTGGCTCCCAACCTGAAAGGCTCATCTTCCAGCATTACATCATACAGTGTTTCACTGCTTTTAATAAGGTTTTCAGTAGTCAGTTTTTTTCGGAAGTAGACCACTACATCCTTCTTTCTAGTCTGTCTCGATGTGGGAACTCCACTGAAACCTGTCCATCATGGGTGACCCTGTTGGTATTTGAAATGTAAGTGATATAGCTCCCAGCATCACAGCAAACTGCAAGCCACCACAGAACAACAAACTGACAAAGAAGTGATGGTATTCTTGTGTGCTTCCTTAATTTCCTTTTCCTCTTATTCATTACCCACCCCCCATCCTAATTGCTTTGGCTAAGACTTCCAGAACTTTATTGACTAATAGTGAGAGTGACCATTCTTGTTTTATTCTTGATCTTAATGGGAAAGACCTCAGTCTTTCTCCATGGAGTATGATGTTAGCTTTAGGTTTTTCATGTTGTTGTTGTTGTTGTTGTTATGTGCCGTTGAGTCGGATATGACTCACAGTGACCCCTCCTTGGGTTTCCTAGGCAGTATCACTACGGAAATAGATTGCCCCATCTTCTTTCTGAGGAGTGGCTGGTGGGTTTTTCATAGACACTTTTATTGTACTAGTTTTCTTTCTATTCCTATCTTGTTGAGTGTTTTCATCATGAAAGGATGCTGAATTTTGTCAAATGCCTTTTCTGCATCAATTGAGTTGATCATATGGTTCTTTTCCCTTGTTCTGTTAATGTGATGTATTACATTGACATATTTTCTAATGTTGAACTACCCTTGCATTCCTGTGATAAATCCCACTTCATCGTAGTAAATAAACCTCTTAATGATGTTTTTGGATTCAGCTTGCTCATATTTTGTTGAGTATTTTTCTGTATATATTCTTTAGTAGTATTAGTTTGTAGTTTTCTTGTTGTGTCTTTGTCTGTTTTTGTTATCAGGGTAATCCTCACAAAATGAGTTAGGTAATATTTTGTTTTGGTTACCTAGTGCCGGTCTAACAGAAGATACCATAAATGGGATAGCTTGAACAAACAGTTTATTCTCTTACAGTTTGGGAGACTAGAAGTCCGAGTTCAAAGTGTCAGGCTCTAGGTGCTGGGTGAAAAGTCCCTTGACCTTGGGCTTCAGCTCTGCCTCTTGCTCCCAACCCACTGAAGCTCCTGGCTGCTGAGGCTGAGAAACCCAAGGTCGACAAGTGAAAAGGCACAGTCCCGATATCATCAAACAGCACAACAAGCCTCTAATTCAAGTCCAGAAAAAGTCCCAAGATCGGCAGGGCATGGCAGGCTGCTGAACAACGACTTGGCTACATGCAGAATTCAAGCATGTCAAAAAAACAGAGACCATTCCCAAAGTTGCTTCTTATATACGGGAAGCAGACCACATCCCTAAAGCAGCTACTCAGCTGTTCCAATAGATTCCACCATGGAGTTAATTACCAATCTCACCATGGGGAATAACTACTTTCAGCTGCCCAGCCACTCAACCAGGCCCAGCCAAGTTGATACACAAACTTAATATTCCTTCCTATATTTTTGGAAATGTTTAAATAGAATTGGAGTCACTTCTATAAATGTTTGATAAAATTCCCCAGTGAAGTCATTTGATCCAGGACTTTCTTTTTTGGGAGATTTTTGATTACTGATTCAGTCTCTTTGCTTATTATGGGTCTGTTAAAATCTACTATGTCTTTTAAGTTAATGTGGGGAGTTTATGTTTTTCAAGGGATTTGTTTATTTATTATTTAAAGTTATCAAAATTTTTAGCATACAACTGTTCATAGTATTCTCTTACAATCCTTTTTATTTTTGTAAGTTTGCTTATAATGACCCCATTTTTACTTCTAGTTTTAGATGTTTACATAGTTTTTCCTCTTTTCCTTTGTCAGTATAGTCCAAAGTTTGTCAATGTTATTGATCTTTTCAAAACCCAGCTCCTGATTTTGTTGATTCTATTTCGTTTCTCTCAGCTCTGATCTTAGTTATTTCCTTTTTTTCTTTTAGCTTTTGTCTTAGTTTGCTCTTCCTGTCCTAATTTCTCAAGTTTCAGAGTTAAGCTATTGATTTGGAATCTTTCTTTCTTTCTTTTCATATAGGCATTTATTGCTATAAACTTCCCTCTCAGCACTGCCTGCACTATAGCCCATAGGTTTTGGTGTTATGTTGTCATTCTCATTTGATTCTTGAGAATATATTTTTTAAATTTCTCTTTTGATTTCTTCTTTGACCCATTGGTTACTTGTTATGTGCCGTTGAGTCGGACCCCACTCATAGTGACCCCTCCTTGGGTTTCCGAGGCAGTATCACTACGGAAGTAGATTGCCCCGTCTTCCTTCCAAGGAGTGGCTGGTGGGTTTGAACCGCCAGCCTTCTGGTTAGCAGTCAAGTGCCTTAGGTACTATGCTACCAGAGCTCCCCCTTGGTTACTTAGTAGTGTGTTATTTAATTTCCACATATTTGTTTTTGTTTCCAGCTTTCTTTCTGTTACTAATTTCTGTTTTTATTCCATTGTGATCAGAAAAGATACTTGGTATGATTTTAATCATTTAAAATTTATTGAGACTTGCTTTGTGTCCTAAAATATGATCTATCCTGGAGAATGATCCATGTGCACTGGAGAAAAATGTATATTGTTCTGTTGGTGGGTGTAATGTTCTGTATGTCTATTAGGTACAGCTAGTTAACAGCATTATTTGAGTCGTCTATTCCTTTATTGACTTTCTTTTTAGTTGTTGATATTGCCAAGATGTTGATTACCATTTTTATAATTTAAAGGTCTGTGAAATAACCATGTTATAACATTAGTTTTTAACCTTCTTTTTCCAAAAAGATGCACACTTCATATATAGCTTTCTCCACTAGACACATTGAGCATCATGACAACTCACTGACATATTGGCTGTTACTGTACCCATCTCTTCCAGTTAAGGATCTAAATCTATGCCAATAATCAAGAGCAAGCCACTTACGGAATAATCATTAAGCTTCTAAATTTATTTTTTAATAATTTTAAACATTTTTCTTTTAATTGTTATTATTGTGTTATATGGTGACTAAATAAAATTTCTTGAAAGAATTATTTGAACTCTTCACATTTTTTCAAAATCAACACATTTATTTCCTTACCACTTTCTATCCATATTGTCACCACTAACTATACTTTCCATGAAATTCTTTGTTTCCTTGGTTTCCATGATATCATATTGCTTTGATGTTCTCCATTCAACAAAAGCATTCATTAAAATGCTGGCAGTGACTTCCAGATCACTTCTTGTAGATCCTCAATCTCACTACCCTTGAAGTAACATTCATTGTTTCAACTTTTCCTTCCATGAAAGTCTCTGTTCCCTTGGCTTCCTTGGCACCAAGAACTATTCTTGTCCTTCTCTTACTCCACTAACCACTTCTAACTCCACTGGTATCCTTTCATCCCTCCTTGGAATTCGTCAGAGGATTATTTCCAGAACCTCTTCTTTTCTTTTTTACTTTTTTTTCCTTGGTGATATCATCCACTTCCAGTACTGTAACCATAACTTTCATGCATATAACTTTCACATATTTATCTTTTGGGTGACCTACCTATCAAACTCTAACCCCATGTTCTAATACTACTGGATCATTTGGAAGTTCTTCTCACAGCTCACATCAGTGTACCTGAAACATTTATTATTTTTCCACTTTAAAAAGACTCTCCTTATCATAATTTTTGTCAGTGGATATTATACTTCCTTTTGGTAGCCACACACACACACACACACACACACATACACACAATGCTTTGAATTAACCCTGGTACTTCTTTTTACCTCTCCCATTCTTTCCTTTATCACCCTTTCATTCCAATAAACTGTTCAATGTTACCTAGTCCTACCTTTGCCCTGCCTTTGAATCTTTCTATGTTCTGCTTTTGTCAAATGGTATTCCCCATTGTAGATACACTGAGGAATATTGTATAAGCTTTACATCTGGCAGAGGGATTGTTGTTGCTGTTGTTAGGTGCCATGGAATGGATTTTGACTCAGAGAGACCCCATGTGACACAGTAGAACTGCCCCTAAAGTTTTCTAGGCTGTAAACTTTGCAGGAATATAATTGCAGGTCTTTCTTCTATGGAACCCTTGGGTGGGTGGGTTCTAATGGCCAGTCTTTTGGTTAGCAGCCTATGCTTAACCATTGCACCACCAGGACTCCTTTGGCAGAGAGCAAAAGAATGTAAAAGTAGTTGTTACAATCCAGTGAGATAGGAGTAATAAAGAAGAAGCACCCCAAGGAAGAGAGGGTAGAGAAGACTCCTCAGAGGGGTGACATAGAAGCTGAATCTTGAAGGATGAATGGGAATTAGACTGACAGAGGAAGATTGAACATTCTGGAAATAATAACATGTTCTAAGGATTGCAGGCAAAGAAGACCATGACTCACTGAAGTGCAAGTAGGTCTGTAAGACTGGAGCTTGGGATCTGTGAGGGAATCATAGGGGGCAAACATGGGAGAAGCTCCAGCAGTAGTGTGATAAGGGGAGAATATTAAAGGTTTCATTTCAGTTATCTATTTCTACATAACAAACCACCACAAACTTTCTGGTCCTAAAACAACAGCCATTTATTGTTTCTCAGAATTCTCCAATTGGGCAAGAATCCCTGGGTATAGTGTATCTCTTGTCCATGTAGTATAAGATGACACAGCTTGACTGGGGCTGGAGGATCCAAAGATGTCACTCATATGCCTGGCACTTTAGCTGAAGGGTCCATAGTTGGTTGGGTCTCCCTTTCTGTTTCTCCGTGGTCTCTCCAGTATTCAGTAGGTTTGCTCAGGTTTCTTTACATAGAAGCTGGATCCTAAGAGGGCATAAAATGGAAGCTGAATGGCTTCTTAAGGCTTGGATCCAGAAGTCACGTGGCATCACTTGCCCTACATTCTGTTGGTCAAAGCAAATCAGAAGAGCAGTTCAGCTTCAAGAAGAGGAGAAATGGATCCCACCTCCCTTTCGGAGAAGCAACATAAATGTCAAAGGATGGGAGGGTTTGTTGGCAATCACTTGTAAAAAGTTTACCACAGGCCTTAAAAAGCACTGAATTCTATAGGGAACATGTAAGCAGCAAACTGGCATTTTAATATATATGTCTAAAAACATCTCTTTGAATCCTTTATAGAGATTGAAGTCAGGTGTTGGGTGTCAATGCCTGGAAACAAGGCAACCAATGAGAATCCTACAACAGTATATGCTTGGTTAACCTCAGAGAAATCTCATTGGCCCAGATTCTTCTCCTCCTCATGCCTTTTTCAAAAAAACAAAACACCACGAGCCACTTCCCAGATCTCTGTGCTTTTTCCAGAAAGATGGACTCCCATCTGATATGAAGGGGGTAGTATATAATACTTACAAATCCTCTACTTAAAGCCTTTTTGTTTAGAAATACTGTTGCTGGCTTATTTTATATGTCTGTTTCTATAAATAAATCAGGAAAGTCAGATGAGATTTTCAGGGAGGACAGAGCCTGCTTTGTTTTTTCCAGGGCCATTCCTAGGTCAGTGTGTGTTGAGCATGCACATACGTAACCATAAAGCTCAGGTAGGCATTTTATTCCTTTGAAATGTAACCCCTTGGCCCCTCTTGCCTCTATGCTCACTGTAGTGATCGACAAGGGCAGTGCCCATGAAAAAGCCACACGAAAAATTGATATAATCTGAAATGTTTTTTCACACTACCTAATCACTTAATTTCCTTTATAAATGACCATATTGATATGCAGATAATTGTAACTTGAACAAAGGAGAGGGAAGACCAATGCTTATTAACTTTTCTAGAATGAACTAAGATCCAAAATCTCAGAATAGACGGAACATGGATTTTCAGGGATGTGTATCGCCCCTTTACCTAAGGATTCCTGGTTCCGGGATTTCAAACTATAAAGGAAGTGTTGTTGCTGTTAGTTGCTGTCAGTTCAGCTCCAATTCATGGTGACCTTATATATAACAGAATGAAACATTGCCCAGTCCTGCTCCATCTTCAGGCACTATATCAGGCAATATTCTGTTGTGACCCATAAGGTTTTCATTGACTAATTTTCAGACATAGCTAGCCAGGTGTCTTCCTAGCTTGTCAGCCTGGAAGCTCTGTTGGAACCTGTCTACTATGGATGACCCTGGTGGTATTTGAAATACCAAAGGCATAGCTTCCAGCATCATAACATGCAAGCCACTGCAGTACAACAGACTGACAGATGGGTGGTGGATAAGAGAAATGTTTTTAGCTGCCATTGAGTAGACCCCAACTCATGATGACACCATGTACAACGGGATCCAAATCATTGTGATCCATAGAGTTATCATTTGCTATTTTTTTAATGTGCATCACCAGACCTCTCTTTCTAGTCTACCTTAGTCTGGAGGCACTGGTGAAAACTGTTCAGTATCATAGTTACATACAAGCCTCCACTAACAGATAAGCTGTTGTTGCGCTAGAGTTGCACTGGAAATCCAACCCAGGTCTTCTGCATGAAAGGTGAGAATTCTACTACTGAACCATCGCTGAATACAGAAAATGCCGTACTCATTGCTGTGGAGCTGACTCCAACTCATAGCAACCCTACAGGTCAGAGTAGAACTGCTCCCTAGGGCTTCCAAGGCTGTCATCTTTACAAAGCAGAGAGCCACGTCTTTCTCCCCTAGAGTGGCTGGTGGGTCAAACTGCTGACCTTTCAGTTAGCAGCCAGGTGCCTACCATTGCACCATCAGGGCTCCTTGGATAAAGGAAATAATCTTTTTTGTTGTTTCTAATTTTTTATTGTGATTTGGGTACAGATTTACAAAACAGATTTATTTTATCCTCAACAGTTCGTGCACATTTTGTTTTACTGCACAGATTACAATCCCAACAATAAACAGCTCTCCTCCCATCTCCTCCCTGTGACTATCCCTTCCTTGTGTTCTTATCTATGTATTTGTGTCTGTCCAGTTTCCCCCCTATGCAAATACTACCCTTCTGATTTCTCATGGTTGATTGATCTCAGGGGTGCATCTCCCTGCTATAGGTGGGTGGATCTCCGCAGGGTAGGTGTTCTGCTCATAGGCCTTTCTAACTGTTTGGCCGACAGCTAATCTACAGAAGTGAGGCCAGTTCCAGGCCCGAAGGATAACCTGGGGCCATAGTCTCGGAGTTTCACCAGTCTCTATCTGACCAGTAATTCTGGTCATTTTGGTGTTTTTGAATTTTGTTCCACATTTTTCCTCCCACTCTATCCAGGATCTCCAATTTTGATCCCTTTCTGAGTGATTGGCATTGGTAGCAGGGCACCATCTAGTTGTTCTGGTCCCAGGGTTATAAAGGCTGAGGTTCCCATGGTCCACCAGACCCTTGAATTAACTGTTTCCAAATGACTTTTATTTTCTTCACTCTTCTTTGCTTCAGACGAGGGGAGACTAATAGTTGCATCTTAGATGGCCTGGAAATAATCTTTATTGGTAGAAGTACCTGAGGATGAAGCCTGAATAAGATCTATCTTGTTCAGTGTTCATATACTTTCTTGGTGTCACTAAATACTTTATTAATAATGGTGAGCATCACATAATATTAATTTCTTTCACAGAGCACAAGGTGCAGAGGCTAAAAGCCGGGTTCAATTGGAGAGATTTGGGCTAAATCTCAATTTTACCATTTCCTAGCTATGTGACTGTGGGCAACCTCCTTAACCCCTTTAAGTTTTGGTTTCCTTCTCTGTAAAACTTCAGTAATAATTGCACCTTCCTCAAAGGGTTGCTGTAATGGATTAAAAGAAATAACATTTATTGCACTTGGCCCAGTGCACAGCACAAATGCTCAATAAATTTTAATGGTTATTGTTTTAAAGGACTTCCTGCTGATCTTTGCTGTGTTTCTCTTTATTTCTCAGGGAGATGTTGATCTCAGTGGCTCTAGGCCAGGTGTTATCCCTCCTGATTTGTGGGATTGGCTTGACCAGCAAGTACCTGTCAGAAGATTTCCATGCCAATACTCCAGTCTTCCAGAGTTTCCTCAATTATATTCTTCTCTTCTTGGTCTATACCACCACACTAGCTGTCAGACAAGGTAAGCAGAAACGTCAAAGACATGGCTTGTTTTCTCTTTTAGAAACAGAACAATGAGAGCCACAGCCAGTAACTTTATGTCACTTATAGCATCAGTTAGACAGTTAAAATTCCCAAGTTTCACATTTCTATTTAGCAGTGATGCAGTAAACAAAATAAATGAGTAAATCAAAACGAAGAATAAATTGTGTTAATTCAGAGAGAAGTTAGTATTTGCATAGGCAGAAATGTATAATTGCTCACTATTTCAATTCTTATTAACATTCCACGTACCTCTCAGTGAATCTGTTTCTCTAGAACCTGAAACAGACCTAATGTATATGTCCTAAATAATGCTAGCCTGAGAAATCCAAAGGAATTGCAGACATATATATGTTCTTTAGGGAAGTGACACAAGAAAGATATAATTAGTAAACAAGACCAACTATAGTAAATAGCACAGGAGAAAAGAAAGAAAAGAATCACAAATAGTCAGGCAAGGTCTTCTGTGGAAACGCAAAATAACTAAAGCAATAAAACAATCCCTGAGTGGCCACTTCAAGAGTCAGAGCAGAGACAACTTTGAAGGGGCTGTTGCAGTTGAAATTGCTTGGAGTGTATCCCTTGAAGGTACTCTTAAGATCTTCATGCTTATGCCACTGAAACTGGTGTAAACACTTTTATGTATAGACCAAAAATAGCCAAGAATTTCTCCTAATGGCAATTGTTGACTGTAAAATATGCAATTGTAAAATAATTATTAATAAGTTTTGAGATAATTATATGTCCTAAGGATAAATAAAGATACCATGTATAGCTGTATATGTCAATCTTAATAGTCATAGTCTTTAAAAACTTTTATAAGAGCTGTTTATCAGCATCTAATTTTTACATTTCCTATTTGGATTTTCCTATTTGGATTACTGTCCAGAATAATGTTGCTTAATATATAATAATGTTGCCAGACCTAGGTTTTATCTAAGATGAGGATAAAAATGAGCAAGGTGGGATTGAATTCTAATTTAATTTTGGATTTGCTTTAAAGTGTTGAAGAAGTTAATTTCATTTATTTCCCAAAACTTGGTGCTATTGGTGCTTGTCTTTTCAGTTTGGTAGCATAGTGCCTAAGGCACTTGACTGCTAACCAGAAGGCTGGCGGTTCAAACCCACCAGCCACTCCTCGGAAGGAAGGTTGGGCAATCTACATCCGTAGTGATACCACCTCAATGGCACATAACAACAACAAACTAAATTACTTTAAGAATAAAATAACAACTGAAAACCAGGTACTAACACTACTGAGGATGACCAGCAACATAGATATTGCATCTCAGCTATTTTTCCTCAGAGTGATAAGAAAACTAATAATTTTGATTTCACCACTGGTGCCTCAATCCAAGCAGAGGCTGGAGGAAGTGAGGAAATGGGGAAATATATAATTACAAAATCACTTATGAGAGACTGTTATCATGAGGAATGTGTAGCTTGGCCATTTCAGGAAAAGCAAGCTATGCAGTTTGACTTCAAAATCACTTGGTGTAAGCATGAATCAATACTAAAAACATAAAAGTTTTTAGTCTAGTAAAGCATATAATTAAGAGTATCAGGATTATACTAAGAACAATTTGGCAAAACTCTAAGATCACCAAAAAAAGAGAGAGAGAAGATGATAAATTTAAATTTATCTTTTCTAGCAATTTTTAGAACCAAGCAGTTTAGACAACTAGGGGATGAATTGTTACTAGTCTTTAAGGTCTTATCCATCTTACTTTCTGGTGGTCCAGGGATTTAATAAAAACCTGCATTGGGGAAGAAGAAAATCAATCTAGTCTAAGAAGCAGAGAGTAATTTCACAGTTACAGGTAGAGATCAGAAAAGCTTAAAAACCTAAATGAAGAAAAAGATACAATTAATAATTATCATAATACTTTCTATTGAGCCTTTATAATGTTCCAGCCATTGTGTATGTGAATTATCTCTTTTATTCTTTCCATCTGAGGAAATAGGTATTATTAGGTGTTATCCAAAATTTTATAAGTGAGAAAATTGAGACTTAGTCAGCCTCCGGAACCTGCTCAGGTCTATAGAATTAGAAAGTGGTAGTGGCACATTCTAACCCAGAACTATGTGCCTCCAGGAGCCCTGGGTGGTGCAAATAGTCACATACTTGACTGCTGACTAAAAGGTTGAAGGTTTGAGTCCACCTAGAAATACCTCAGAAGAAAGAAAGTTCTGGCAATCTACTTCTGAAGTATCAGCCAGTGAGAACCCTCTGGAGTATAGTTCTACTGTGCCGTTCATGGGGTTGCTATTAGACAGAGTCCATTCCACAGCAACTGGTGAGCCTTCGGGCCCCACCCACCCTCGTCAGCGAGGCTCAGGGCAGTCAGGAGACTGGAGGGAAGACACAAGATAAGTGATGTTTATGTTGGGAGAATAAGCAAGAGCATACGTCTCTCAGTCCTAACCTGCATCCTAACAGGGAGAGTGGTCTGGGGAGGAAAGAGGTCTACATGTGTCCTGATTTTAAAAAGGAGGGTTTTTCCTTGAATTTCAAAGTGCTGAATAGTAAAGCAACCCTGTTATTGCAAAGTTCAGTAAGCAATGAAGCCAAGGGGTATGGTCATGGACGTTGGTGGGGGAAATGGGAATGGGAATGGGAATGGGAAAGACACAAATGGAAAGTGGCCAAGGACTAGGAGTAGCAAGGAGATGTGTAGGCTCTTGAGAAAGAAAACACTGAATAGGGGGTGAGGAAATTCAGACTGTCAGCCCAGTCAGTGATGGCTGGAACGAATTTCTAAAATTTCCTGTCTGGAGATTTTTACCATTGCTTCAGATTATTACTACATTTGCAGCATGCCTTTATTTGGATGTTTATTTACTCCAAATGTTTGTTTGTTTTAAGCTTCATCTTTAGAGGTTTTAATAGGCTACCATTAAACTAACATCTGGAAATCAACATAGTAATTACATTAATCTTGTATAGGCTGATTTTCAGTCATATGCTCTGCAGGCATAATAATCTCTTTATCATTCACCTCAAGATCTGATGGGGAATGAATAACAGAGCAATGGGAAGAGAAAAGTCGGGGGAGGCTCTCTCATGGCCTCAACATTCCCTCCCTTCCCAATGCTTTCCTGACCTCTCTCCCTGTTAGGCTGCAGGTTAGGACTGAGTGATGGGATACTCTTGCTAATTCTCGCAACACAAACATCACTTACTCTAATGGGGCATCATATTGATTTAATGCCACCTTAGGCCACATAACAAGAAGTTTGACTCAAGGTTTTAATCAAATCTTTATCATTCTAATCATATAACTTCTAAAAAATTGATGAGAGCCACATTTTGACACATTGTGATAAATGCACAAAGTGCTCTGAAAGCATTAAGAGTGAAGTTATAAAAAAACTACCAAAATTTGACTTCATAGTTAAACAGAATCCTGTCACATTAGTACTGGATCAAAGATTTAAAAAAAAAATGACATTGCAGATTTGAGCACAAGATCAGACTGGAGGTTTGAACTTGTCCCTGATAATTAATTGATTCCTACAAACATTTGGCTACAATCATCCTCTTTAAAGTATCTATGTCCTACCGAGCAGCTTTTAAGTCTAGCCTTCTCCTTGGTTAGAGCTTGTTCTAAAATTGCAAAATTGAAAAAAATTTTTCTATTCTTAATGGAGAACTTGATTAATATAACTTTAGGTAGAAAGGTTTACTTCAAAGAGTAGTTCCAAATAAATAAATGCATTAGAGAGAGGGTCATTTCATCTTATCAAGATTGTAAATTTTGATAAAATTTAGATGTCTATAACTTTAATAGGTTCACTGTAACCATTTTTGAAGACTTATTCTGACAATTGAGTAGCTCATACTGTATGTACAACAGGAGGTCTGGTGGTATAGTGATTAAAGCATTTGGTTGCTAACCAAAAGGTCAGTGGATCAAATCTAACAGCTGCTCTACAGGAGAAAAATAAGGCACTCTGCCTCCTTGAAAGTTTTCAGCTTTGGAAACCCTATGGGGGCAGTTGCACTCTGTCCTAAGGGTCACTATGAGCCAGAAGAGACTCGATGGCACTGGGTTTGGTTTGGTTTTGGTTTGTACGAAGAAGAACTTCAGGAATATATAAGAAAGTATAGGGAAACTTCCAAACACTTACAGTTTGGCCTAGGAAATTCTGAAAGGAAACTTCCTCATATCTCTTTCCTTAAAATTTCATGCAATACTAGCTGACCTTAGGAAGCAGAGAAAGACAAAATTCAAAGACCCACCCTCATTTCATGAGTTGTTTCTCCTCCATTCCATAAACTCACTTCCCCCTAAGTTTCCAATCTAATCTTTCAAGTTGCTGTACTCAATTTGATCCATATAGATCAAATTGGCATATTTTGAAAGAACGTAATTCTCAAGAATTATTAGTTAAGCTCAACTGTTGTTTGCTTTAAAGAAGACTTCATAGGGTATTTTTGTTTTCAAAGTTCAAAGATTATCTCAGAACAGTAGTTTCAGGGGTTCATAATGCTTCCATGCCTCCAGAAAGTCTGAAGAATTTGAAATTCTATTCTACTTTTTCTCTCTTTTGATTTTTGTTCTATAGAATCTTTCATTGAAATATTCAGTAATGGTAGCAAGATTGCAAATAATAGGTACTCATGGTTTATCTTTTAGCAATGTTTCACTTCTAAGTGTATATAAACCACAGAATTCTAAAACGGTAAGTTCCTCCTCCTTTTCTTCTCTCAGTTTTCTCGGTTCTCTCTCTAACTCCTTTTCCTTTTCCCACCAAGAGCTGATTCAGTGATAGTGGAGGAAAGGACTGTGGGCCAAAGTAAGAGGGTGGGACAAAAAGAAATCACTTCAGCTCCTTGTTTTCTTGCTTCAAATTATGATTTAAAAAAGAAATGGGAACCTGTAATAAAAACATTAATAAAATTAGAAATGTCTGCGTCTTTTTATATATGGTCCCTGTTGTTGTTGTTATTATGTGCCGTCGAGTCGGACCCGACTCATAGCAACCCCTCCTTGGGTTTCTGAGCCAGTATCACTACAGAAGTAGATTGCCCCATCTTCCTTCCAAGGAGTGGCTGGTGAGTTTGAACCACCAGCCTTCTGGTTAGCAGTCAAGTCCCTTAGCCACTAGGCTACCAGAGCTCCCATATAGTCCCTAGAAAGAAAATAAATTACTGTCATTGTTGGACATTATTAAAATACAAACAACTTCAATATTCCTAGTGACTTGTTCTACCAATTTTGCTTTTTCATTAAAAGTTATTTTTATAAGCTCTTCCAATTTTGAATAAAAGGCAAGCTTCCAGCCAAAAGCAATTTTATGCATATTGTATGTTTTTGCTTTTCAGAAAATTATTGAAACATAGACATTAAAGTTTTTATTTAGTCATTTATATATTTCTTTGTGAGAGTACAAATGAACAAGTCTCTAATAGTACTATCAGAGCACTCACTAAAAAAGAAAAAAATTCACTGTGTGTATAATCTCTTTGATCTTTCCCAAAAAGAATACTGAAAAGTGAACTCCATGCCTTACTCTTTATTCTCATTTTGAACATTAAATTCTGGAAGACAGAAATACTAGAGGACTAGGTTCACATCTTACTTCTAACTGGGAAGTCTACAGAAGTAGATTGCCCAACCTTCCTTCTTAGGAGTGTTGGGCAATCTACTTCCATAGTGATACTGCCTCGGAAACCCAAGGAGGGGTCTCTATGAGTCAGATACGACTTGACAGCAGTGCAAATTATATGTAAGAAGTGTAATGTTTCCGCAGAGAATAAATGAAGCCTGTCTTGGGTTAGAAGAGTCAACAATTACCTCTTCATTAATGTTTTTCCACCTCCCATTCCCCCAAAATAGAGGATTTTTTTTTTTTTTTTTTACACAAATTTTAAAAACATTCATTTAAAATGCTGAGGGCTGTGGGACTGGACCGCTGGACCATGAGTTGGACCTAGCTGTTGTGTATAATCCTCAATTTCCAATATTGCAAGATTAAAGTATATATGTAATTAGAAGAAATGTAGAACATCATCCTAAATAAAATAGGCCTCTTGGAGAGCTGCAGTAAGTTCTTGGGAACTTAGATACCTGGCATTGCACAGTACACACATACATACACAGCATTGCCCTGAAGTGACCTGGAGGTAGCACTCCCCAGTCCTGTATTTCTCTGCCTTTGGGAATCTTTGTCCCCTCCTTTTGTCTGAATGTTCTTTAAATTACATAGACCATCAAAATCACAGAGCAAAATGGAAAGAAGGAAACCAGAATTTAGGATTCTCTCAGAACAGAAGCCCTAGTTCTACTCACACAGCTCAGTTTCAATTCTCTGGATAACCTTGACTAAATCACTGAGGAGAGGGTTGGCAGAGTAAGAAAGCGCTTGGCAAATATAAATACTGAATTACAACTCCCTTGGGAGTTGTGGTGGTACTATTACTGTCACTTACCTAAGCCTGGTGAGATAGTATTCATGGGAGCCTCTTAAAAAGTCTCCCTTGTGGGAAATAACCTGGCAAACCTCCATTCCTATTCCTTGTCAGGTCACATTTATTCTCACTTCTAAGGTATGATTGGAGAGCTTTAGCCCCTTAATCTAGGAAGGTTTTTCCTCAGAGATTTTGGAGATGAGTCCTTGATAGACACTCCATGGGAATTACACTTATGTTGTTGGGGAGGAGGGAGGAACAAATTTGGTGTGTGTGTGTGTGGGGAAGTTGTTATACACATATAATGCTGGAAAATTGATAGAGAAAATCACAAGAGAAAAACTCCTGCAAAACTACCTGCCACTATGTGGAGTAACTAGAACTCTCATATACTGTTGGTGGGAATGTAAAATGGTACAGTCACTTTGAAAAACAGTGTGGCAGTTTCTAATAAAATTAACTATACACTTGCCATATTGTTGTTGTGGGCTGTTGAGTCAATTTTAACTCATAGCAACTCTATAGGACAGAGTAGAACTGCACCGTAGGGTTTCCAAGGCTGTAATATTTACCACAGCAGATTGACAGGGCTTTTCTTCCATGGAGCTGCTGATAAATTTGAACTACTGGCCTTTCAGACAACAGCTCAGTGCTTAACAATTGCATCACTAGGGTTTCTTACTCTGATCGTATGACCCAGCAATTATTCTGCTGCTATTTATCTAAGAAAATGAAAACATAATGTCCACACAAAGAATTACATGAAAATACTCATGGCAGCTTTATTCATGATCCCCAAACACGTAAACCCAAATGCCCATCAGCTGATAAAAGGATAAACAAATTGTAGTCAAGCCACATAATGGAATACCACTCAGCAATAAAAGGGAATGAACTAGTGATGCTTGCAACAACATGGACAATCTCTAACACATTATGTTAAGCACAAGAAACCCAGTGTATATGATTTCATTTATATGACATTCTGGAAAAAGGAAAATCATAATGACAGAAAGTAGATCAATTGTTGCCAGAGACTGAGTATCAGGGGAGGAGACTGACTGCAATGGGACGCCAGGGAACTTTGTGGGGTAATGAAAATATCTATATATCTTAAGTGTCATAGAAGTTATGTGAAAAAATGTTGCAGTTACATTTGTCAAAACTCTTCAAACTGTACATTTAATAAGGGTGAATTTTAATTGTATGTGAATTATATTTCAATAAGCCTGACCTAAGGAGGAAAAAAAGAAAGAAAAGTAGTTGGCTGTCTGCTATTGATCTATGATTACCATAATGAAAGAATGTTATTGGGCCCAGAGTTTCCTATGCAGAAGCTGCTCCTTTGGAGTCATTTAATGCTATTTGTTGTAGCTGTTAGCTGCTGCTGAGTCAGCCTGACTTATGCCAACTCCGTGTACAATGGAACAACGTAACACCCAGTCAGCACCATCCATCCCCATGATCAGTTGCAGATCAGTCTGTGGTGATCCACACAGTTTTTACTGGCTGAGGATATTAGGAAGCACCATTAAGATGTTTGACTTCGTAGTGCCATCCTGTTAGACTAGGGAATGGGTAGAGTTTCCCAAGATGTGCCTACTCCCAGGAGCTTACTATGTGAGATGAACTGCTATTTATCAGGCTCATAATCCATTAACCAATGCAAAAAACACACAACTTCTTTAACATACGCAGTATTTACAGGATGAATCCGCACTGAATCTGGCCTTCTACAGTCTTACTCAAACCTACATTATCCAATGTTATTTGTGCTAAAATATATGAATCTTAAATACAGTGATACTTTATGCAGAACTTTCAGTATCACAACTCAATAAATTAATTTTCACTTGAAGGAAATTGACTTGAATGTGTAGCAACATCTTCTCCTCTTAATGAATGCTTTAACTACCTCATATAAACTTTCTCTCTCTCTTTATACAACAGATCCTCCCTCATTCCCTGTGCCAAATATTTCATTGTTGGATGTCCTTCCGATTCTTTCATTCCAAACAGCATATGAGGTTGGGGAGGTTGTCTCCCTGTTTTGCCTGGAGTGCATGTTGACTATTAATTCCAGAAATCTTTAAGCATTCATCTACCCATCCTGAGAGCTGGCATAGAGCAATACTCATTCCTGGCACGCAGTTCCATGTTCATGTGGGAGATTGAAGGGTGGTTACAAGATGATAACTGTATTGCCTGAAGGAGATAAGTCCCCTTCTGCCAAAATGGTGCTATGTATGTAATTAGTGTAAAAATTCAGAGGAATGGAGTTTATCCTTACAATCATCTTTCTCATTAAAAAAGAATCATAATGGAAGAACAAAGCATTCCCTGCAGTGAATTGAATTGCTTTTTCATTAAATCAAAGACTCAGCAGTTAGCCATCTTGCAGACACCATTGCAGTGTGCTGCAAGAGATTTGCAGGAAAGGAAAAAAAAAAAAAAAAAGATGAAGCAAACAATTTTTTTCCTTCACAGGATTAGAAGTGCATTGTCATTATCTTTAATCAGAATTCTCCCATGTATTTTTTTGATAGTCTCGTTTCATTGGTTTCCATTCCTGAGATTTTGAGGATAAGGAAGAGGACCATGTAACTAACCAAATACAAGAATGAAGCTTGCAAATGAGTGGGTTGTGAGTACAGGTTAGAGTGGCTGGTTCCTTTCAGTGACCTACATGAGAAAAACATGAAGCCCATGACTTTCAAACTAAAAAAGCATCATCAGAATTTATGTTTCTGATCATTTTTTGTAATATTATACTATGGTTGACACTTTCTTCTTTCTAAGAAATATCATGAATTTCACTTTCTTTTATCTTTAACTGCCGATGAGTCATTTCTTAAAAAAAATTAAAAGGAAGCAAGAAAATAATATCTTAAAGAATTAGATTTAGGAATTATTACTTAAGTCCACTAAATTAAAATATAGTCTTAAATAATTAGGATCTAGACTTCTTCTATTTCTCAGTTTTATCAAAATTCAGGAGCCATGGAGTTGCCCTGGTAAGTTTCCATAACTTGTCTGCGCTGCATTCATTTGATAACTCAGGATAACAGTGGTAACTACCTCATAGGTTTTGGGTGGATTAAATGAGGCAATATCTGAAAAACTTCTAACAGTGTCAGGCGTGTAGAAAGCGTTCAACAAATACAAGAATTGGTCATCAGCATTGGTTTGCTTAATAAATGTTTGCTCTTCTTCCCACCAACTTGGGTTTTATATGTGTAGCTCCTAATTGAATAATCTCCACCTTGAGGACCCTAAAACTAAATACCCATATTCCAGCATTTTTGTTCTTCTTCCCTTGTCTGTGGATGTCAGAGTGGGCACTGATGTGATTCATAGAGGGATCAAAAAGGAAGACATAGCGGCAGATGATTCCTACCACTGCTGAGACCAGTGTGAGTGGAATAACTCATTAGCATAATCACTTCACTAGCACTTGACTATTTCCAAACTAGAGTAGCTCAATACCCCTCTCAGGGTGTAGAATGGGAGTTCTTCTGCCTCAGAAAGCCAAGCCAAGAATGCAACAGGCACTCACAATCTTTGCTCAGAAGGAGCCAGAGGTGCCTTTCCACTTTGAGTTACTCTTCTGGTCCAAACTGACAGATCAGGAAAGGGAAGGAGGCCTGAGAAGGGCAGGACTTGAGACATCTTCCTAGCCAGTGAGTGCTTGCCTCAGAAATGAGGGAGTGTTTTATTTTAGAGCTTAGATTTTGGGACCATGAAATCTCAGGACAGAATTACCCTTTTTCCTCTGCCCAGAGAAGGGGTGTGTGTGTCTTATCTCTTTTCCTGTTTT
>NW_006922028.1:2116941-2125483 GCF_000298275.1 Orycteropus afer afer | reverse complement strand
GATTTTGGGACCATGAAATCTCAGGACAGAATTACCCTTTTTCCTCTGCCCAGAGAAGGGGTGTGTGTGTCTTATCTCTTTTCCTGTTTTGTCTTTACCTCAGCCTTTTCCTTCTCACAAAGCCTTAAATAATAAGCAAATGGGAAAAATGAGGAGAAAAACATTTTCATTCTTGTAATTGTCATGATGAATCTAGACACTGCTGAGAAGATCCAGAGTCAATTTAGTCCGTAACCACTCCATGCTCAAGAAAACACTCAGAGCAACAAGGACACCGATTAAAATAAAGCACACTGTAAACTAAGCTTGATACCTTTTTTTCTGCATATTTTTTCTCCACAACACATATACAGTGGATCTGGGAATTGTAACAAACTGAATATGCATACAGAAAAGAAAGCAGATAAAATCTAGTGAGGAAAATGGGATTCCTATTTGGCCTGCAGGAGCTCTGGTAGCCTATTGCCTAAGGCACTTGACTGCTAACCAGAAGGCTGGCAGTTCAAACCCACCAGCCATTCCTCGGAAGGAAGATGGGGCAATCTACTTCCATAGTGATACTGCCTCGGAAACCCAAGGAGGGATCGCTTTGGGTCGGGTCTGATTCGACGGCACATAACAACAACAGCATGTGGCCTGTTGACAGATTGAGAATATAGAAGTACAGTTTGCCTCAAGCTAGGAAGAGATGCCATTTCTTGCCCTGAAAATTTCTGGGAAGGAGCCAGTACTTAGGAAAAGGGCCGTAGATGCTTTAGAAGATCCTATCATTAAAACTCAAATTCTTTAGATACATTCCCAGAGGCAAATTTGAGTCCCATCATAATCACAATCCCAAATCTCCAGCAATTATTTGGAATAATCACTGAGTTACACAGCACTTTAAGGTCATTTTCAGGGAAACCATAGTAAAAAACCTATAATCACTGATCTTGTCTTAGTAATGAATTACTACAAGGACAAGAACTGACTTTGGGGGGGCTCATTAAAAAGGATCTTGCTTCCATTTTGTGACAGGGCAAGAAATTTTTTCTATTTTAAAGTTTAAAAAGTAAAATCAAGGTGTGTTAGTTGTTGTTTGGTGATGTCAAGTTGGCTCCAACTCATAGTGACCACATGTACAACAGAACAAAACTGTGCCCAGTCATGCTGCATCCTCACAATCCATGGTATACCTGAGCCCATCATTGCAGCCACTGTTTCAGTCCATCTTACTGAGGATCTTCCCATTTTCACCAACCCTCTCCTTTACCAAGCATGATATCATTCTCCAGGGAATGGTCCCTTCTGACAACATGATCATAGTATGTTAGCCATGGACATGTGGTCAAAATCAGGGTGAGGAAAGGGGATAAACCTAAAAATGATCTGAGATGAAAAAGAGCTGAAAAATACCTCAAGAGAGCACAGAGTTTTAGGGCTATAAAGACAGAGAAGTGGCCACCAGCATGTTACCCTGTAGCTGAGAAGAGGCAAAGGCCATGTGTTTTGGTTCTCTAGTGCCACTCTTAACAGAAAATACCACAAATGTATGGCTTTAACAAACAGGAGTTTATTCTTTTACAATTTAGGAGGCTAGAAGTCTTAACTTCAGAGTGCCAGCTCTAGGGACTGGATGATGGCCTACTGAAGCTGGAGACTTCTCTTAACTCAGGCAACTGCTGGCTACTGAGGCTGACAAACCCAAGGCTGATAAGTAAACTGGCAAAGTCCAAAGATTATCAAGCAACACAGCAGGCCACTAGTTCAAGTCCGGAAATAGTCCCAAGATCAGCAGACAATATGGCAGGCCACTGAGATGAAGACGGCCAAGTGCGGGATCCAGAGGTGCCAAAAGCTCAAGACACTTCTCAAAGCATCTTCCTATATACTGGAAGCAGACCACATCCCTATGGCAGCTACTCAGCTGCTCACAGTAGTAGATCCCACCATGGAGTTAGTTGATTACCAGTCTAATCATGGAGAATAATTACATCCACCTGCCCAGCCACTCAACCAGGCCCAGCCATGTTGACACATAACCTTAATACCACACCATGCTATCCTAGATCATGGAACTGTTGTTCAACAAGAGGAGTGCACCACAGACAAATTCAGTGGACTACTAGGACCTCACTCAAAACAGTAGATTCTATACTTACAAGCACATTTTAACTTTTGACTTGGTGGATGTTATTCATTGAGGTTGAAATTTCCAAATGTGCAGTGTTATACTTAGGACCATTATAGCACACCTTTAAGTAAACTATTGATTTTAAACTTTTGTTTGACTACGAGGAACTAAGTTAGAACACTCAGAAGTGGGCAAAGAACTAAATTTCTAAAAATAAAGTTAAGGAGCTGGGTAAGTAACTTCTTTTAAACAGAAATGTGTGGGCAGAACTTATATAAGTGACATAGGTATTGAAGTCTCTTTAGTGTTAAAAATTGTAAATTATTTACTGTATAGAAACAATAGCTCTCAATCTCTGGTTCCTGCAGCTTTGGCATCAGATATGCCAAGTTATTCAGATACTTGAGAGAAAAGCTGTTAGTAATGTGTTTTTTGTCTAACTGTCTCTTAACTGAGGACATCAATTTGATGCACAGGCCAAAGAGACAACCCCTCCCAAGCATACAGAGCTTTATTGTATTAGTTCAACCCATGATTATTTTATACAGAAAGCTCCAGACACTCCAACCTGATTACAACTTTTTCAAATTTCTTTTATCTAAATTTCCATTCTCTTGCCTTCCTCTGTTGCCCATTTCTTCCTGCATTCATATATTTATTCACTCATGCATTACTTCATTCATTTAGCAGATGCTTTTTGAAGGCTTTCATTTGTCAAGTACTGTGCTACTAAGTGTGAAAGATACCAAATTGAGTAAAGATGGTGTCCCTTCTCCCTCTCCTCCTCCAAGCTCACCAATAAGAGAGTGGCAAGAGTCTCTGCCATTGCAAGAGCATAGTTTTAAGGGCTTCACGTTCCCTTTTCTCCCCAAACTTTCATTGCAAAGGCATTTACTTTTCCTCTGCCATCTCTTTCACTACTCATTTCTCTACCCAGGCCACAGTCCTCTCTTTCCCAATTATTCACAGCAGAGTAATTCATTACAAGCAGCTAGAATCAATACATTGTTCTGCCATTGCCTTCCCCTTGTCCTTTCACCCTCTTTAATCCACGGACCCTGACTTTGCATTAACAAGAGCAGCAAATCTTCCTCCAATCCCTTCTCTGCCCCCACACTGTGTCCATGGGACAATACTGCACAGATATCACCCACCTCTTTCCTTTAGACTTATCTGTGTCACCTTCTTGACTACTAGACTTCTATGAACTAGAAGCATTGACTATTTTCATGATTATTAGTGACTTTCAAGACCTCAAAGCTCTTCCTCTCTGTACTAGTAGTTATATATGGATTACAGGTCTACCTCATTTTGCTTGACTTAAATGACCCCTCTGCATAGTGACAAATAGTCCATCACTTCTCTGGCTTTATCTCCTTAAGAAGACTTCATCATTCTTTTGGTGATTTGAAGATGCACCCAGAATACTTGCAGACATACTAAACTTAAGCTCATCCCAAGTTTCTAGCCATCAGTAGAAAGACTTCCAACCACACTCTGGGACCATTAGCATCTGCTGAGAGGGAAAGGTGAAGAAAATATCACCTCCTCCTTGCTTTTGACTAACTGGCTCATTTCATTTTCTTAGTATGAAGTGTGCTTCATTCAGCAAGTGTTCGTATCTCTTTCAGGCTATTAGGTTCTCATTCTGTAGTATTCTAGAGTAGTAAATTAATGGTGCCTTTGCAAGCAAGGTCACAATTTACACAATTTCCAGTTATTCCAATTCATTTTCAGTAAGTAACAGGGATAAATATCCAACCAATTGTATCACTGCCTATGATTTCTTTGAAGAAATAATGTGTCCTATTAATCTTATACCAAAATCTCTGATCTAAATCTGTTTATCCAGGGCTTCACTTGAAAAGCAGAAAAAGGATATCCTACTCTAGTAAGGGCATCTCCAAATATACCCAATAGCCTTTTCCATCTCTGCAGACTCCCATGGTTAAAATTAAACCAAACTTAACAAACTAAGACTACACATGCCATTTCTGTGGTTGAAGTTTAATTTGGTTATGGTATATATTGACTGAGGCAAAGTTGTCTTCAATTAAATTTTGCAAATATCTTCTGAGCCCCTACTATGTGCCAGATACTCTTTTAGACCCCTACAAATGCCCTCTCTCCTTCCCCATCCCCTCTCACCCAAACAGCTGCTACTACCCTCAAACTATGTCTGTCTCTGACACCTGCCACTCCTTCATCCTATAACCCCTATTTTAAAATTGACTTTCATACTCTAAGCCAAATGCTCTAGTAATCAGATGTGAGGGGCTCATGTAAATCCTTCTTCATTTATGTTTTCAGTTGAAATCACAATTTAAATTTAAAAAGTTGGAGGAGGAATTAATTCATAGAAAATGATTGTTTTCCATATCCATGGAAATCAAAATTTACTCCCTGCTTCATTCTATGAACCATAATAAGGTCTTTTAATAAAGATTCAAAGAAGCTGTGTGTGTGAAAATTAAGATAACAGGATGCTGCTATTACTGCTTTCCAATTAGCCTGTCTACTTGAGGAAAGGAGAGCCTGATGACTCAGTGGTTAAGCACTCAGCTGCTAACCAAAATGTTGGTGGTTTGAAATCTCTTCCCACACCATAGCAGATAGATGAGGCAATTTGCTTCAGTAAAGATACAGCCTTGGAAAACTTATGGGGCAGTTCTGCTCTGTCACCAGCTACTCCGTAGAAGGAAGACTAGCTAACCTACTTCCATAAAGATACTGCCCGAGAAACTGAGGAGGGGTCACTATGAGTTGGAACCGACTCGACGGCAGTGAGTTTGGTTTTTTTGGTTTATAGGGTCTTATGAGTCAGAATTTACTCCATGGCAATGGGTTTACTTGAAGAAGAAAGCCCAAGACGTAATATTCTCATTTTTGATCTCTGAGCAGGTTATATTCTAACATTCGAACCACATTGCTTTGAATTTCATTGTAGGAGACTTTTTTCCTAATGTAAAAAGGTAAACTTAATATATTAGGTACAAATTTCATAATAACTTCAGTTCATACTATATACATCATTATTGTTAAACTCAGTGCTATTCATCCCTTAATAAAAAACTTCCAATTAAAATCACTTTAGTTAGGTTAAGAATTGAAATGAATTGACCTCCCTCCCATGTAATAAATCTTTCCAGATTTATTGGACTGCTTCTAAGGTAGAGATCCACTTTACAAAAACTGCTAATTACTTGGAAAGAACCATGGAAAACCAAGAGACTTTGGATAAGATTTCAGATGGCAATATTATAACCATTTTTAACATTTATTCTTATTTTTTAATTAGTCTAGTAATATATAAACATTTCAAACACAGATAGAGATATGCAAAAAAAATAGTGATAGCCACTTATATACTTCCCACCTCCCACATAAATCCCACTCTTCTTTAAGAGAAATCTTCATTAAACTTTTGTGACTCATTTTTAACAGCATTTTTGTACATTTGCATTGATACACATAGCCATAGTGTGTTTTCCTACCACATGTCTATCAGTTTCTCATACCGTGGTGTGCATTTTTATGTGAAGCTGGAGGCTATGCCACCGGTATTTCAGACGCCAGCAGAGTCACCCATGGTGGACAGTTTCTGATGGAACCACCAGATTAAGACATACTCAGAAGAAAGGGGCCATCCACTTCTCAAGTATTGGCCAGTGAAAACCTTATGAATAGCAGTGAAATGAAACAGTCTCATATATTACTGGAAAACTTTATGAATAGCCCTGAAACATTGTCTTGATATAGTGCCAGAAGATGAGCCCCCAGGTTGGAAGGCACTTGAAATAAGACTGGGGAAGAGTGGCTTCCTCAAAATGGAGTCTACCTTAATGACATAGATGGAGTAAAGCTTTTGGAACCTCCATTCACTGATGTGACATGACTCAAAATGAGAAGAAACAGTACCAAACATCCATTAATAATCAGAACATGGAATGTGTGAAGTATGAATATAGGAAAATTGGAAGTTGTCAAAAATGAAATGGAACACATTAAATCAATATCCTAGGCATGAGCAAGCTGAAATGGGCTGGTTTTGGCCATTTTGAATTATCTTTTTACTATACTTTTTCAATATCTATGCTCAGCAAATAATTTGAGAAGCTGGACTATATGAAGAAGAATGCAGCATCAGGATTGGAAAAAGACTCATTAACAACTTATGATATGCAAATGACACAACCTTGCTTGCTGAAAGTGAAGATGACTTGAAGAACTTATTGATGAAGATTAAAGACTACAGTCTTCAATTTGGATTACATCTCAACATAAAGAAAAGAAAAATTCTTATAACTGGACCAATAACCAGCATCAAAATAGATGGAAAAAAGATTGAAGTTGTCAAAGATTTCATATTAGTTGGTTCCACAATCAACACCAGTGGAAGCAGCAGTCAAGAAATCAGATGCCATATTGCACTGGGGAAATGTGCTGCAAAAGACTTTTTTAAAGTGATGAACAGCAAAGATGTCTCTTTGAAGACTAAGGTGCACCTAACCCAAAGCATGGTATTTTCAGTCCTGTCAAATGTATGTGAAAGCTGGAAAGAATAAGGAAGACTGAAGAAGAATTGATGCTTTTGAGTTGTGGTGTTGGCAAAGAACACTGATAGTATCATGGATTTCCAGAAGAGCTAACAAATCTGTCCTGGGAGAAGTGCAGCTGAAATGGTCCTTGGTAACAAGAATGGTCAGACTTCATCTCACCTACTTTGGTCATGTTGTCAGAAGGGACCATTCCCTGGAGAAGGATATCATGCTTGGTAAAGTGGAGGGTCAGTGAAAAAGGAGAAGGGCTTTGACTATGTTCATTGACACAGTAGCTGCTACAATGAGTTCAGGCATAGCAGTAATTGTGTGACCAGGCAGTGTTTTGTTCTGTTGTATATAGGGTCGCTATGAGTCAGAACCAATTTGATGACACCTAACAACCACATAGCGTGTTTTCCTGTAAATACTAGGAACTATTCATATAATTCTGCAACTTAATTTATTCACTTAGTATTATATCTTGAACATTTTTTGTCTCAATATATGTACATTTACTTCATACTTTTTAGTTGCTGTGTAGTGTTGTAGTGTTGCTGTCTACAATTAGTAGACATACAGATTATTTCCAATTCTCATTAATGCCATCCATTTTACAAGAAATATCCTGTAAGATGTGTCTTTGAATAAATGTGAGACTATCTTACAGTTTAAATCTATAAAAAGTTAAATGTTTTCAACTATAAGAAAATAAACAATCCAATTATGAAATAAGCAAAAAAAAAAAAAAAAGGCACCACACCAAAGAAGATATACAGATAGCAAATAGACATCTGAAAAGAAGCTCAACATCATATATAATTAGATAATTGCAAAGTGAAGTAGCAATGACAGTAATTATACACTTACTAGAATGGCTAAAATCGAAAACACCTATAACACCTAATGCTGGCAAGGATGTGGGGCAGCAGGATCTTCCATTCATTCCTGGTGGGAATGCAAAATGGTGCAGCCACTTTAGAAGACAGTCTGGCAGTTTCTTACAAAGCTAAATATAGGCTTATTAATCAGTTGAGCAATAATGCTTCTAGGTATTTACCCAGATGAGTTGAAAACATATGCCCACATAATACTGCTGTCAAGTCGATTCCAACTCATAATGACCCCTCCTTGGGTTTCCGAGGCAGTGTCTCTATGGAAATAGATGGCAAAGTCTTCCTTCCAAGGAGTGGCTGGTAGGTTTGAACCACCAGCCTCCTGGTTAGCAGTAAAATGCCTTAGGCACAATAACTTTCACGTAAATATATATAGTGGCTTTCTTCAAAATTACCAAAACTTGGAAGCAACCAGATGTCCTTCAATAAGTGAATGGATAAACAAACTGTGGTACACCCATACATTGTATCAGTTATATGATGAGCTATCAAGCCACAAAAAAATATGGAGTTACCTTAAATGCACATTGCTAAGTGAAAGAAGAAAATCTGAAAAGGCTACTTACGCATGGTTCCGTTTGTATGACATTCTGGAAAAGGCAAAATTATAAAGCCAATTAAAAAGATTAAATGGTTACTAGGGGCTGGGGTGAGGGATGAATAGCTGGAGAACAGAGAGGCTTTTCAGAGCAATGAATTTATTGTGTATGATATTGTAAGATGGACACATAACATCATACCATTGTCAAAACTCATGGAATGTAAAACACAGAGTGAACCCTACTGTAAACTATGGACTTTGGTTAATAAAAATGTTGTCAATACTGATTTATCAATTGTAACAAATGCATACCTGAATGTAAGATGTTAATCAGGAGAAACTGTGGCTGAAGGGGTAGTATAAGGGAACGTTGTATTTTTGCCTCAATTTTCTATAAATCTGAAATTGCTCTTAAAAATCTACTAATTAAATATATTTATTAAATATATTTACA
>NW_006922028.1:2090382-2116821 GCF_000298275.1 Orycteropus afer afer | reverse complement strand
GTAGTATGGGAGATAAATAAAATTCTCAGTTTTAAATTTGATCTACTGAAGTATCAAGTAAGGCAACATTTAGGTCTAAATATACAAACTTAAGCTGCCCTTCATTCTACTGATAAATAAATGTATTCATATTACAGATATAAAACAACAACAACAAAAAAAACTCACTTCCTTTGAGTTGATTCAACTCATAACAACCCCTCCTTGGGTTTCTGAGGTGATATCTCTATGGAAATAAATTGCCCAGTCTTCCTTCTGAGGAGTGGCTGGTAGGTTTGAACAACCAGCCTTCTGGTTAGCAGTCAAATTTGTTAGGCACTATGTCACAAGCTTTAACATAAAACTGATATGGTTGGGGAAAAAACAGCCTACCAACAGTATTTGAGAGTACCTGTTTCCAAGTATTTGAGAGTACCTGTTTCCAACCAATGTTATAAATAAACATTGGACAGAATTAGCAATTTTTTGTCAAACTAAAAGGTGGAAAATGTTGTCTTCCCTTTAATTTCCTTGATTATCAGTAAAATGAACCTCCTTTCCTATGTTTATCTGAAAGAAGAAATAACATTTAAATCCTAAAATAAAGATGTGAAATGATAATGATCCCTCTCAATCTGTGCTTGGTGTGATTATGTCCCAGTAGACTACTTCCCTTCCTTCTTTCACACAGTCTCTTGTTTTCATCTCCTCCTGAATTAGTGCAAAGAAGGCAAAACAAACGAGCCCTGTGATGCTTTCCTCTGAGAGAATGCCACTGGCAGAACATTGGAGTAATAATACAGAAATTTATATCATCCATAAACCTTTTATAGTAGTATAATTAGTAGGGTTATTAATACTAACCAAGCCTAGCTTTCTTTACTGCTGTAAACACAGCTTGTGATCACATAAATGACATCAGTAATAATCCTTTAGGGCATCATGTATGCCAAAGTACTTGAATCAGTTTAGCTAGGATTTAATCAGAATCTCCATTCCAAAAGAAGAAAAAGAAGATTCCTTTTGCTTATAAGATTTATAACGATAAATCTTAGGCAGTTTCCAATATTTGGAGTCCAGGACAGCTTACTGTTGTTGACATTCTTGGGAAGAATGGATTGGAAAGAAATGGAGAAAATTTAAGCCAGTATCAATGCAGGGCTATGGCCATCAGCCAAATATATGCTGCCTATTTCCTTAGCTTGGCATCATTTGCATGTGACTTTCCCTACTCTTGTGGCATTTTCATTAATACCTATTCTATTCTTGATATATAGACTAGGAGGCATTCGTTCCAACAGAAGAAGGGAATACTGCATGGTTTAAAATCAGGAAAGGTCTGAGTCAGGTTGTATCACCATACTTATTCAATCTGTATGTTGTACAAATCACCCAAGCTGAACTATATGAAGAAGAACGTGGCATCAGGATTGGAGGAAGACTCATTAACAACCTGCGATATGCAGACAACACAACTTTGCTTGCTGAGGGTGAGGATGACTTGAAAAACTTACTGCAAAAGATCAAAGAATACATACAGCCTTCAGTATGGATCATACTTCAAGATAAAGAAAAAAATCTTCACAGCTGGACCAATAAACAAAATCATGATAAATGGGGGAAAATTGAAGTTGTCAAGAATTTCATTTTACTTGAATACACACAACCCATGGAAGCTGCAGTTAAGAAATCAAATGGCATATCACAATGGACAAATCTACTGCAAAAAGACCCCTTTAAAGTTGAAAGAGCAAAAGTGTTGCTTTGAAGACTAAGATGCACCTGATCCATGTAATTGTCTTTGTGGTAGCCACATATGCATGTGAAAGCTGGATAATCAATAAGGAAGACCATAGAAGAATCGAAGCGTTTGAATATTTGAGTAGGAAATTATTGAATATGCCACGGACTGCCAGAAGAACAAACAAATCCGTCTTGGAAGAATTGCAGCCAGGATGTTCCTTAGAAGTGAGAATGACCAGACTTCATCTCTCATATAACATGTTATCAGTAGGAAGCAGTACCTGGAGAAGGAGTTCATGTTGGGTAAAGTAGATGGTCAGCGACAAAGGGGAAGGCCCTCAGCGAGATGGACTCATGTAGTGGCTGTAACAGCGGGCCCAACACAGCAGTGATTGTGAGGAGGGCACAGGACTGGGCTGTGTTTCGTTCTGTTGTCCACGGGGTCACTGTGAGTCGAAGCTAGTTAGATGGCACCCAGCAACAACTACATTCCAAAATGTGAAGTAAGTTTGTTAGTATGTATACTTACCTCTTATTCAAAACTTAATGAATGTGACATGGAAGTAAGTCCCAGGAATCCCATGTCAGTGTAAACTGGCAGCATGGTTTAGATGACTGCTGTGGGAATCAGGACATTAAAATTATGCTCAGGGATGCTCTCTACTATGGTTTATATGCTTTCCTTTAGCAGGTCACTCAATATCTCTGTGGCTCAGATTTTCTGGCTGAAAAAAAGATTGGGATGGTTATAATAATAATACCTGTTTATTAACATATATAACTCACTGTGTTCTGACATATGAATCGGTAACTTTGATGGTTTCTTTAAAATGTTCATTTAGTTTCATGATATCTGATAGTCAGAATTCATTATATGATGTTTTAAAGAATGGCTATTAATTTTTGTAAGCTATACCTCTGAATAAAACTAGCTATAATTTAGAATGAATAAGATTTTTTGAAGCAACAGATATAGTCAGTTCGTTTGAATTGGATGATCATTGATAAGGAAATGAACACAGTTAAATGAGGGAGAAAATGAACAGTAAGTTTGTTTGATTTTATGATCACAGTATGCACCTTTTCATGTACCACCCAAAGGAGAAAGGGAAAAGAAATGAGCCTATATACAACAGATTCATAATCTTTAAGCCCCATGACAATCCTACAGGTCATTTTACACATAAAGAAACTGAAGCTTTGAAAGGTTAATTAATTTATCAAAACTTATATAGTGACTTCCACTTAAATATATAAGTCACAAGAGACTATCACTCTCATTCTAAACAAAGTGAGCCTAAAGCTACAGAATTATGGATTTTCTGAACTTATCGGGAAGACAAGAATGGAAATAAACTTAAATGCATGAATATCTAGAAAACTCCATTCAAGAGAAAAAATCCAAAACTTCTCTCATTCTGATCAGACCACTAAGAGAAGGAATTTACTATAGAAAAAAGTGAGGAAAAGATAGCCAAAACGTTAAGGTCTAATGGCCATGTCCAGGTTGGGGTGACACATTATAATTCCAAAGGACCCCAGCCACACAGTAGGTCTGCTTGAACCTCCAAACTAGGTTCCATCAATCTTCACCTAGTTTGGGGGGAGAAGGGGTCAGTATACCAAAGACAGAGCAGCAGAGCAGGAAAGTTAAAAGAGATCTCACCTAAGGAGTGTGGTGCTCCCTCAAGTTTATGTCATTCATACATTGAAGGTGACCAGCAGGGTAGGAGGAGCTCTGGTGGCATAGTGCCTAAGGCACTTGACTGCTAACCAGAAGGCTGGCGGTTCAAACCTATCAGCCACTCCTTGGAAGGAAGATTGGGCAATCTACTTCCATACTGATACTGCCTCAGAAACACAAGGGGCGGTGTCACTATGAGTCGGATCTGACTCCATGGCAGTGAGTTTGGTTTTGGTTTTAGCAGGCTAGGAGGTATCAGAAAAATAAAATTGAAGATACTCCAAACTTTTAGCTTCCAAGGTTGGAGGCAGGACAGGAGAGATGAGAGAAATCCCTCTGAGCCACTGCAGGAACAAGAAAACTCCATAGAGAAAGAAAGTGTAGGCCAGAACTAGAGAACAGAGAATTCCCTTGCAACCTAAAAAGTAGTACATTGAACTATAAAGCCAAGATATATCTTTAGTCATTCAGAAAGCTCATAGCTTGGCTATAAAGTGGAAACAGATCTCTAGAACTCATTAGTACCCAGATCCCAGCCTCGGAAGAAGGGTAAGAACTGATCTTGCTCTCCAAACATTTGAAGTCAGTAGTGAAGTAAGGCAAACCAAAACTGTAAGAAAGCACAGACTCACTAATCAGATTGATTCAGCCTGAATTCAAGCAGTCTGACACAAGAGAAAGTTCCCTTTGTAGATGTAAATCGTATTTAAGTCTCTACTACTATTTAATACAAAATGTATAAATTGAATAGAAAAATTACTAGACAGGGAAGGAAGCAAGAAAATGTGACATATAGTCAAGAGAGAAAATAATCAAAAGAAGCAGGCTTAAATGTGTCATGTTGTTGTTGTTGTTGTTATGTGCCGTCGAGTCAGACCCGACTCATAGCGACCCCTCCTTGGGTTTCCGAGGCAGTATCACTACGGAAGTAGATTGCCCCATCTTCCTTCCGAGGAGTGGCTGGTGGATTTGAACTGCCAGTCTTCTGGTTAGCAGTCAAGTGCCTTAGCCACTATGCTACCAGAGCTCCCTAAATGTGTATCTCTTCCAACAGATCTTAAGATTTTTATCATAGTAATTTTTAAGTCCTTATTTGATAATTGCAACATCTAAATGTGTCATAGATGTTGCAATTATCAAATAAGGACTTAAAAATTACTATGATAAAAATCTTAAGATCTGTTGGAAGAGATTGACAATATTCATGAAGAAATGAAGAACTCCAACAGAGACCAGAAAACTCTTTAAAAAAAAAATAGTTAAAAGAAATGCTAGAAATAAAAATCATAATGATATTTATATTATTTATTTATATGAAATGAAAAATGTTAAGACTGCAGCAATGGAAAGAATCACTGAAGATGAAGATAGGTCAGTACAAAGTATCCAAATAAAGCACAAAAAAACGTAAGTGAGAAAAGAAAGGAAAGCAGAATAGAGCGTCCAAGATGTGTAGGACAATATGAAATAACCCAACATGCATGTAATTATAGTTCCAGAAGGAGAGAACAGAGACAAAGGCCAGAATACATATTTGATGAGATAATAGCTGAGAACTTTTCAAATTAATTGAAAGACATCAACTGATAGATCCAAGTATCTCATTGAAACTCAAGCAGGATAAATGCAAAGAACACCACATCTGGACATACCTGCTAGAAGCTAAACTGATAAATACAAAAATCAATGACAAAATTTTAAGAGCAATGAAAGAGAAAAGATACATTGCACATTGGAGTAGGGGGAAGCAAACATAACTCTCATCAGAAACTATAGTGGCCAGATGACAACATGATAATATTTTGAACATGATTGAAGGAAAAGAAAAAATACTGTCATCATGTAAGTATGTATACAATGAGAACAACCTTTAACAGTGAAAGCAAAATAAAAACTATATAGCTAGTAAGAAGTGGGGCAAAGATTTGAAGCTAACTTTAACTTCATAGCTGGGGGAAATGGGAGGAACAATTTCAAAGATATTCAGCCCTGCCTATGTCTTACTGTAATTGCTTCATGGTGCATATGCCTATGGCATTTATAGCTTTTAAATTTTTATAATTTATTTTTATTATGAAAATCATGAGTGATTTTGAAAAAAAAAAATCAATCAGCACAGAAATATAAAAAGTAAAAGCAAAGCTCTCATTTCCCAGTTTGTGAAGATTCTACAAGCAGTAGTAACATTTTGCTTTGTAATTTTCTATTTTCTAGACATTTATAATACTATTATGCATACATGATACACATTACTATCTTTCCTAAGTTGGAAAATAAGACATTAGAGAAAGACAAGTTCCCTGGAATACCTCAACATGACCCATTCTCTTAGGTCTAATTTCTCAGGGATGGGAAAAGTCATAGCAAGAATCCTTATCAGCTCTTTTCCATTGTGGAAAATCTTAATTAGCAACAAAAATAAGAAATTCAAACCTTTAGGTACGCAAAAATAGGAATAATTTCTTTCTTTCTAACTCAAAAAAAATCAGATTAATAATATGTTTAATGCTTCTGTTCTGCCTCTGAGTTCATTGCATAGTGCCTAGGAACTTAAAAGCTTGCAAGTGGCCATCCAAGTCATGACAATTGATCTCTATTTGCCTGGAGCAAAAGAGAAATAAGAAGAGTCCATTGTTGTTGTTATGTGCCGTCGAGTCAGACCTGACTCATAGCGACCCCTCCTTGGATTTCCGAGGCAGTATCATTACGGTAGTAGATTGCCCCATCTTCCTTCTGAGGAGTGGCTGGTGGGTTTGAACCGCCAGCCTTCTGGTTAGCAGTCAAGTGCCTTAGCCACTATGCTACCAGAGATTCTACAGCAGACTCCTTATCAAAAGGGGGGAAATGCAGAGCAGAATTTTAAATTTTCATGGAATCCAGACTTTCTGGAGCCATAGAGGCTGTGTAAACCCCTGAAACTATTGACCTGAAATAAACTTTAAACCTTAAACCAGAAATATCCCTTGCAGTCTTTTTAAAACCAAACAGTAGCCTAGCTTAACTAGTAAGAAATGTCTGCCTTGAGTATTTTGCTCTTTTAAGAGCTATCTGTATGGCATCAAAGTGACAACAGCAATTCAAAAAATGGGATAGGAACCTTAGGGGGGGTAATAAGTTTATGTTAATGGGGAAGAACAACTCCAAAAAGGAAGGTGAGAATGGTTGCACAACTCAAAAAAAATGTAATCATTGTTTAAAGAAAAGGAAACTAGCATAAAGAATAAAAACTTGGTTTAAAGAGGAAAAAATACATAACCAATGTCACTGAATTATACATGTTAAAACAGTTGAATTAGTGTATGGTGGGCTATGCATATTCTTAACAACAAAACAAATAAAAATGAAAAGAAAAAAAAAAAGCATTGGAAAAGGGGAATTTTTCTAAGTTTACTGCAGTGACACCAAGAAAAGTATTTGATTTACAAAAGAAAGAAACAAGATTTATGTGTTTTCCACTACTGAGAATAAATTCTCCATTCTGATCACTCTCCTCTCAACATCCTCTATTTAGTTCATGTTCCTTTGTGAGAAAAGTATTTATTTCTCTGGTGTTCAGAATAGGAACAGAGCAATCATTTCCCTCTTTCTAAATATTGCATTCTTACTGGGCAATCTACTGTAGTGATGCTGCCGTGGAAACCCTAGGAGGGGTTGCTACGAGTCGGATCCGACCCAATGGCAGTGAGAGAGAGAGAGAGATTTCTATATTTTATTTATTTATTTATTTTGATGTCACATAGTGCCTAAGGCATTTGACTGCTAACCAGAAGGCTGGCTGTTCAAACCCACCAGTCACTCACTCCTCGAAAGGAAGATTGGGCAATCTACTTCCGTAATGACACCGCCTCGGAAACCCAAGGAGGGGTCACTATGAGTCGTATCTGACTCCATGGCAGTGAGTTTGGTTTTTTTTTTAGTTTCTGAGACAGTGATCCTGAGCCTGCAGTTCCAGTGATTCTCTCCCTCAAGATGTTTGGTTCTCTTTGAAAAGCTACTCCAACCTTGTTCTCTGTTACTTCCGTAATGCATGTGGATGATTTTGTAGCACAAGTATATATGTAAGACTATCTTCAGCCAATCTATCCTAGGTCTTGGGTATATTTCTGTTCACCTACCCCCACTTGATCTTCTCACCTATCTATGCATTTACCCATAACTTGCCTTTGGTGCCACTAGTAATGCTGTGCATGTAATGCTGTGCATGTAATAGCATTTGCATCTGAGCATGTATTGTGCGTGTAATAGCATTTGCATCTGTTGTCTATATCTTTTATGCACGTTTCCATGTCCTCCCTTTCCCTCATGGTCCCCGTGCTGGTCACAGACTATTTCCATACTGCCCCTCCCTTCACACAAATCAAGATGTGACCCCCAATTAGTCCAAAATTTTCCCTCCCATCCCTGGTAACCAACAAAGTGAATTTCCTTTCCTGTGTGAACCTTCCCTTGACTTTTTACAATAATGGACTCATACAACATTTGTCCTTGTGTGACTGATGTATTTGACTCAGCATAATGTCCTCCAAATTCATCCATGTTATGAGATGATTCATGTATTCTTCATTCTTTAATGTTACATAGTATTCCACTGTGTGAATGTACCATAGTTTGGTCATCCATTCATCTGTTGATGGGCATCTAGGTTGTTTCCATCTCTTTGCTATAGTGAATTGTGCTGCGATGAACATGGATGTGCGTATGTCTGTTCGTGTCCTATCTCTTACCTCTTTAGGATATATTCCTAGTAATGGAATTGGTGGATCAAATGTTATTTCTATTTTTAATTTCTTAAGGAAATGTTTTTAAGAAAACTGTTTTCCACAGTGGCTGTACCATTTTACAGTCCCACCAGCAGTGTATGAGAGTTCTAATCTCTCCACACACCCTCACCAGTATTTGTTATTTTCTGTCTTGTTGAACTACTGCTATTGCTGGGGTGAGATGATATATCATTGTTATTTTGATTTGCATGTGCCTAATAGCTAATAATAGGAGCTCTGGTAGCATAGTGCCTAAGGCACTTGCCTGCTAACCAGAAGGCTGGTGGTTCAAACCCACCAGCCACTCCTTGGAAGGAAGGTTGGGCAATCCTACTTTCGTAGTGATACTGCCTCAGAAACCCAAGGAGGGGTCACTATGAGTCGGGGCCGATTCGACGGCATATAACAACAACAACAACAATAGCTAATGATAGTGAGCATTTCCTCATGTGGTTTTTGGCCACCTGTATATCTTCCTTAGTGAAGTGTCTGTCCATGTCTTTTCCCTATTTTTGAATTGGATTGTCTTTTTGGTGTTGTAGTGTTGAAGTTTTCTATAAATTTTATAGATAAGTCCCTTGTCAAATATGTCATAGCCAAATATTTTTTTTCTCATCTGTAGGTTCTCTTTCTACCCTTTTGGAGTAGTCTTTTGATGCACATAAGAATTTAATTTTTAAAAGGTCCCGATCATCTAGTTTCTCTTCCACTGCTTGTGCATTTTGGGCTATGCTTGATAGTCTATTTATGCCATCAATTAGGGCCCCTAGCTTTGTTCCTATTTTATCTTTGATGGACTTTATAGTTTTGGGTTTTACATGTAAGTCTTTGATCCAACCTGAGTTTATTTTGTGTATGGGGTGAGGGGTCTTGTTTCATTTTTCTGTAAGTGAATATCCAGTTTTGCCAGCACCATTTGTTAAAGAGGCTCTCTCTCCCCCATTTAATGGGTTTTGGCCCTATGTCAAAGATCAGCTCTCTATAGTTGGATAAGTCTGTTTCTGGGTTTTCAATTCTGTTCCTTTGGTCTGTTTGTCTATCATTGTACCGATACACGTTGTTTCAACTACTGTGGCTGTAGGTTTTGAGATCAAGAGTTTGAGACCTCCTACTTTGTTTTTCTTTTTCAGTAGTGCTTTGCTTATCAGAGGTCTCTTTCCTTTCCATATGAAGTTAGTGATTGGTTTTCCATGTCCTTAAAGAATGTTGATGGAATCTGGATCAGTATTGCATTGAATGTATAGATTGCTTTGGATAATATTGATATTTTCACAATATCCAGTCTTCCTATCCATGAACATGGCATATTATTCCATTTACATAGATCTCTTGTAGTTTCTTGTAATAGTGTTTTCTAGTTTTCTTTGTATAGGTGTTTTGTGTCCCTGATAAGATTTATTCCTAAGTATTTTGTCTTTGGGGTAGCTACTATAAATTGTATTGTTTTCCTTATTTCTTTTTCAGAGGTCTCTATTGATGTAGAGGAATCCAGCTGATCTTGTATGTTGACCTTGTATCCTGCCACAGTGCTGGACCTTTCTATCAGTTCCAGTAATTTTTTTTGCTCAGTCTCTTGGGTTTTCTATGAAAAGGATCATGTCATCTGTGAATAGAGATACATTTACATGTTTGCTAGTTTAGGTGGCTTTTATTTCTCTTTCTTGCCTCATTTCCCTGGCTAGGACTTCTAATACAATGCTAAATAGAAGTGGTGATAGAGGGCATCCTTGTCTGGTTCTTATTCACAAGGAGAAGGCTTTGAGTCTTTCTCCATTGATAATAATGTTGGCTGTATATGTGCTTTATTATGTTGAGGATTTCCTCTTCTGTTCCTATTTTGCTGAGAGTTTTGAGCAGGAATTGGTGTTGGATTTTACCAAATGCCTTTTCTGCATCAATGGATATGATCATATGTTTCTTTTCTTTTGTTTTATTTGGATTACATTGATTGTTTTTCTGATGTTGAACTATCCTTGTGTACATGGTATGAATCCCACTTGGTCATGGTGTATTATTATTATTATTTAATAGTATTGTGTTTGGGTGCAAATTTACAAGGAAAATTTGTTTTACATTCAACAGTTCTTGCACATTTGATTTCATGCCCAGATTACCATCCCTGACCATAACAAACTCTCCTCTCCTGTCCCTGTGACTACCCCCTCCCTTTGCCCTTCTTAACTATGCATTCTTGTTTGTCCAGTTTTCCCTCTCTGTGAATGTATTATTTTTTTGATATGTTTTTGGAGTCTGTTAGCTAGGATTTTGTTTAAGATATTTGCATCTATATTCATGAAGGATGTTACTCTGTAGTTTCCCTTTTTAGTGGTGTCTTTACCTAGTTTTGGTATCAGTGTTATGCTTGCTTCATGGAATGAATTTGGGAGGATCCCATCATTTTCTGTGTTCTGGAATAGTTTGAGTAGTACAGAGATCAGCTCTTCCCTGATCTTTTGATAGAATTCTCCAGTGTACTCATCTGGGCAAGGACTTTTTTATGTGGGGAATTTTTTTTTGTGACCTGCTCAATTTCTTCTTTTGTTATGAGTCTTTCAAGTATTCTATCTCAGACTGGATTAGTTTAGGTAGGTCTTGTGTTTCTAGAAATTTGTCCTTTTAAGTTCTCAAATATTCTTAAAATATTTATATATTTTAAATGTGTCTTTGCTCTTTTTCTTTTTTCCCAAAGCTCAATGTACCTAAATAATCCCAGATGAAAAAGTGATTGATTGGTTTTCTTACATATTCCTCGATTCTTATTATATGAAAGAGTTTTCCCCAGCAACCAATTCCAAAACTTTTAAGTTGTTGTAAGTTGTTTTTTCTGATACCTGACCAGAATTTATTCCACTGTATTTTAAACTCACTTCTTCCCAATAATCTTTTGTATTCCTGAAGTCACCTTAAGCCATATTAAATCACCCAAACCTTTCCATCTTTTATTAAGGACTCTGTACACTTGGTCAAGCTTTTTTCATAGGTCTGATTTCCTATGCTTATCATAGCTTTCATTGCATACCTCCACACTCTCTTTGATCTCTCCATACTCCCTAAAAAATGTGAAACTCTAAATTAGATGCTGTTAAATATAGTTTAACCGACAGAAGTTCATCTTTTCTCAGCTAGCTTCCCTTATCCTTTTGCCATCTTAGACAAAATTTATTTTAGGTATTTTGTAACAGCCTTCTTATTTCTTTCTTCTATGAAAATAAAACTTAACTGGAATGATGATGAAAGTAAGAGATAATCCTTCCCATATATCTTACATTTAATATTAAGAAATATAACTAAGCAGTTCCCTTCCTATGTGTTTCATTTTAAAAACTCTTAGAGGGTTAATAGAAAGTAACATAGGTAGATAGATAGATATGTACATACATACATACATACAGATAGATAGATAGATATAGATACATACATACATACATACATATATACATAGATATACATAGATAGATATAGATAGACAGATTCCATTTCTATCAGATATTCCTCTTGAATTTGACAGGGGAAAGTTAGAGCCAAGGACAAGGAATGATCTGTGTTCTATCCTGGTCTAGCCCTTTTCTTTATTGTCCCCTGAACTCCTCATCTTTTTGACCTGTGACAAAATGGTTCCAAATTGCAGAAAATTCACTATTCATATGTGAAACAAAATCTTCTTTAATTATAGTTCCATTATTCTAGATATTGATCTTTTTAAATTTGTTACTGTAGGTCCCAGGTCACGTTGAAAGGAGCCCTGATAGCACAAATAGTTAAGCACTTGACTGCTAACTCAGAGATTGACAGTTGGAATCCACTGAGTGGCTCCACGGAAGAAAGACCTGGCAATGTGCTTCCATAAAGATTATAGCCAAGGAAACTCTATGGAGTAATTCTACTCTGTCATATAGTGTGGGTTAGGGCTCAAAATTGACTCAACAGCACCTAATATCAACAATAAGCCAAGCTTCTTTGAATTCTACCATGAACTCTGAAAAATGGTCTCTGACAACAGACCTTTCTCAGGAATGGTTTCTCATTACCCCTTGTGAAAGGACGGTAGCTGTATAGATCACACTGGCCTTTGGTAGGAAGGAAACAGCATCTAGGTTAAGTGCAGCCTATAAAGTGCTTCTCATTCCTCTTTACTTCTTTGCTTCCTGTCTTTCACTGTTAAACATCCTCTGCGCACAGTAACAGGGGTAGCGTGGTGTTGGATTATCTTCTAGCTCATGCTAATGTAAAATGTAGAATGTGGAGGTTCTATTCTATAGTAGTTTCCCAGTGCTGCTGTAACAGTGATAAGACAAATGGACGGCTATAAAGAATAGAAATCTATTTCTCACAGTTCAGGAGGTTAGAAGTCTGAATTCAACATATAGCTCTTTGTCTATTTCAATTTCTAGTAGCTGGCAGTCCTTGGAGTTCTGGCTTGTAGATTCACTTGGCTTCATCGTCATCAGATAAAATCTGTCTTCCCTTATATGTGGGTCCTTCTGTGTTTTTTTCTGTTTCTAATGTGCTCTTTTTATTAATCAGAAGTCATTAGATTTAAGACATATTCTACACTTATATGACCTCATTAACATACAAAGTAAACCATATTTCCAAATAGTAATACATCCACAGCTATAGACCGAAACCAAACTCACTGCCATGGAGTAAGAGCTGACTCATAGCCACCCTTACTTGGGTTTCCGAGGCCGTATCACTGTGGAAGTAGATTGCCCAAACTTCCTTCCGAGGAGTGGCTGGTGGATTTGAACGGCCAGTCTTCTGGTTAGCAGTCATATGTCTTAGGCACTGCACCACCAGAGCTCCCATCCAAAGATATAGGGAGTTATTCCAACACATATTTTTGGGAGACACTATTCAATCCATAACATACTCCTACAGCAATACATTTCCCAATCTTGCAATTCAAGTATAACCTGAAAACTGAAAACACGGCTGATCAGATTGCCCATCCTTGCTTGCTGTCCCTTTTGTTTCGATACCTTCAATGTCTACATGACTAGATGTCGGCACTCCTTAAGACTTGGTGATTGAGAGTTTTGAACCTTCCCTGAAGTGTCCCTGCACTTTTGTCCCCTTAGCTTCCTTCATTCTCCACTTCAGAGTGTTATGCCTCACTTCTACTTCCACGCCTGTCTTGTTAAAGTGTGATGTTTTTATGACCCACTTATTTGCCCCTGTGTGGGAAGATGTGGTCATTTTTAGACCTACAGTTCCTATAGCTGCTTTTTTAAATGTTTTCATATCTTTTTACTTTTATATTCAATTCAGTTGACCATCTTATTTACAAAAATTTATTTTTAGTAAATCTTATTTTTAACATTAAAAATGAATTTTAGCACATTTTCTCTTTCTCACAATAATTTACACCTAGCATTTTCTAAAAAAGGGGATCTCAAATAGTTTATGGAGAATTGCATGAAGAAAGCCCAGATGCCTTTTATATGCCATGGATGGTTCAGTGGTAGAATTCTCACCTTCCATGCAGGAGATCTGGGTTCAATTCCCAGCCGATACTTGGAAGGAAGGTTGGGCGATCTACTTCCGTCGTGATACTGACTCAGAGACCCAAGGAGGTGTTGCTATGAGTCGGGGCTGACTCGACGGCACATAACAACAACAACACTTTTTGTGAAGCCATCACCCAGCAGACAGTGGAGGCTTGTGTATTACTATGATGTTCAGCAGATATCATTTGCACAGCTTCCAGACTAAGATAGACTAGGTATAAAGGCTGGGCAATCTGCTGCCAAACATCAGCCAATGAAAACACTGTGGATCACAATGGTCTAATCACCAGCCAATCATGGAGTGTTAGAGGACTGGACAGCCTTTATTCCATTGTGCACAGTGTCTCCTTGAGTCAGGGTCTGATTTGATAGCAGCTAACAACAAATTCTATGCATATAGAGAAAATTCCCTGAACTGAGCCTCAGAAATCCTGATCCTAACCAAAGTCAACTAGAAGATACTGACAGTACTTGTAAAGACCCTCAGACAATATCACAGGACCAACAAGATTTATCCCAAAGATGACTCTGTTATCTTTTTCTCAGGATATTTCAACATTTCTGTGAGCAGATTTGTGTACTGAAAACCCAAGTCTGTGATTGATGCATATCAGATAACCCATGGAGATTCTGCAACTCAGTTTCTCAAAACCAAACATAATAATAGCAAAAGAGTTTTGAACATTTTCCCTAAGAATATTTTTGTGGGGAATAGTAATAAAGAAGCTATACACCCATTATTAGAAATTTTTATGAAGACTCTTAATGTAAAATGCACATGAATAAATTGATACATCTATTTTCTAGACAGAGATTAAGCTAATTTTTCCTCCTGCATAAATCTGTCTAAACCCTTTCCCATACATTGGACACTGAGGAGAAGCTGGCTGGAGCCAGGCTTATCAAAGGGATTTTGGGGAGAAGGAAATGGTTAATGCTTCTTCTCTAAGCCCAGAACTGGGGTTCAGAACCTAGAAGTACAGATCCTCTCTTCCTAGCCTTTTTTGGGAATTGAAGAGGTAGTAATTTTATTACTGAAATAATTGAATGGGGATTTCAATAGTTGTATATCCTTTACTTTCCTTTTTTTAGTGTGGTTTGCCAAGGCTGGCCTCCAATACAATGAGCACTTTTCAAATGGTCAAATTAGGATTTCTAATTTTTTTCTGTTTATAGAAATTATATAGGCTACATTGTCTGAGCAATCTTTCCCAGTATAGCACCCCTAACATTGTGGGATAAAATATTTTTAAGTCATTTTTTAAAGCATAATTTAACTCATAGGAAATCATGGGAATTCGTAGAGGCCAGAAATGAGTTGCAGGCCAAAAGCTTATATAGATAGATAGGCTTCCAGTGGTGCTGGTTTACCGTAAGGTTTCAGCTGATCCTGGTGGTCTGGAGTTTGGGTTTTAACAGGCCTCCCTTGTGGTATACAGAAAGAGAAGCCTGGAGGACAAGAGGGGTGGGGTAGGATGGAGTCTGGTGGGACCCCCGAGACTATAGCCCTGGGATACATTTCAGACCTGGGATAGGACTCACTCTCAAGGACTGGCTCTCAGCCCAACAGTAGTAAGACTTACATGCAGAACACCCAACCCAGAGCGATGCACCCACCTACTCTGCTGAGATACACTCCTAGGAGCAATTGGCCATGGGCACCAGAGCTGCAGAATTCATGTGGAGGGAAAGCTGGACAGATAGGAGTGCATAACTAAGAAGGGCACAGGGATGGAGGTCACAGGGAAGGAAGAGGAGGAGAGTGGGTTAGGGCTGGGGATAGTAATGGGGTATGAAACCAAATGTACATGAACTGTTGAATGTAAAACAAATTATGGTCTGTAAATTTGCACCCAGAGCACAATTTTAAAAGAGAGAGCGAGAGGTGTGGGATATAGAGTCAGAGACCCACAGTGAAGCTGAGACTGCCAAAGGATAACCTTCTCAATGGATGGACTAGAATGAAAAGAGAGAATTTCTAACCACAAGCCCACACAGATGCAGATTTGAGGCCTGAAATCATACTATCTGTAGGTATCTTCTGCTTTTCAAAGGTTTGCTTTATTCCAATTTGCTTTTGCAAAAGACTTACATTAGTACCTGTTTTTGCTAACTGAAAAAAATTTGAAAAGGATTTTCGCTTTTATGAAAAAAGGCAAAAAGTAAAAATTTTGCAGTGAGCAGTTAAAGAGGCCATGTGCACCCCAAGCAGCGAGAGTGACATTACCAAGCTTCCTCCCGGGAACTGCACTCAGCATCTCAACATCAAGCTGCTGTGGTTTTGAACTCTGTAAACATTATATGTTAGTGTTATTTTAGGTTTTATGTGTTCTTTGGAATAATTTGTAGTTTTTTGAGGGAGGTCTGGGAATTCTTAAAAAAATTTTCCATGTAAATTAATGGTAATTGCTTCTTCTCTTTATGACATTTCAGCTTACGAAAGGTTTCGTAGGAAATCTCTGCTTTCAGATAGTGGAGGAAACCTGTATGTGAATTTTAATAGATGAAGATAAAATTTAATCTAAGTAGTGCCAGATTGGTAGTTTCCCTAGTTAGTATAAACAATTATATAGCTCCTCTAGAGGAAAGCACTTTAGAATAGGATCTTAAAGGATATCCACATATAAAGTTCTAAGGAATATGAAAACAAAAACAAAACAAAAGTAAACAAAGTAAGGAAACAAACTACCATACAAGAGAGCACCACAACAAACTACAGAAAGAGATCTGCAAAGATTAGAACCTCTAAGTTCTAAAAGATTGTGCATTTATCAGATAAAGAATTTAAAATAAATATATTTACTATATTTAAATAAAAGAGGATATTCACTGTATGACAAAAGAGAAAAAGACTGTCAAAAGTTTATCAAGCATATCTGAGCACAAAACCAAATAGGAGTACGAAAAAGGAAAAATGTATTAATTGATATTAGAAACTCAGTGTAGCAGATTAGATTCCACTAAGGAGAGAAGGAGTGAACTGAAAGTTAATTCTTAAGAATGTATCCAGGATGCAGCACAAAAAGATAAAGTTAAAAATATGAACCATATTAATTGTCATATTACAGTGAAAAGATGCAATGTGACCTCTGATTCTGGGAGGGAATTATGGAGAGAAAGGGAGAGGGGAACTAACTAAAGAGATAATGGCATCAAATTTTGCAAAATTAATGAAAACTCTAAATCCCTAAGTTCTAAACATTTGCTGAATACCTAGCAAAATAGTAAAAGGAAAATCACACCTAGGAACATGAGAATTAACCTTCAGAACATGAAAGAAATCTTCAAAATCACAAAAGAGAAGAAGTACTACCCAAAGAAGAGTAGCAATTAGATGAACAGCAACAGCATACAGAAACAGTGAAATAATACCTCCCAAGAAAAAACCTGTAACTGTATACTCAATAACTACCCCTGTGAAAAAAAGAGAGTGTGCTAAAGATATTTTCTGACAAATAAAAATAGAGTTTACTACCAACAGACCCTCAGTAAGGGAATTGAGAAGGATATACTTCATAAAATAAAAATGATTTTGGTAAGGTCAAAGATGGAAGCAGGATTACTAAGTAATGAAATTGGGACACATGAGGATAAATCTATATAAATATTAACTGTGTAAAACATTCATCATAATGTCATATTTGTAATTTTGAAAAGAAAAAATTACAGCATAATGTATATCAGGCAGCAATAACATGTATATCAGGAAGAGGTAGTTGGGGTTGAAGTGTATTGTTTTGGAGGCGGGTAAAATTAAATTTAGACAGTGGAATATTACATTTCTTAAATAAAAATAACAGATTAAGAATACAATGAATAACTTAAAACCAAACACAGTGAAGAAAATATAATGAGAGCGCAAAATTCAGCAACTCTGAGAGAAGGGAAAGGACCTCTGGTGACCTAGTGGATCAGGCACTTGACTACTAACCAGAGGGTCAGCAGTTCAAACCCACTAGCCATTCTGCTGTGCATAAGGGTCACTATGAGTCAGTGATGACTCCACAGCACCTAACAACAACAACAAGCCACTCCATGGAAGGAAGACTGGGCAATCTACTTCCGTAAAGATTTGCCACCTCAGAAACCTGAAAGGGGTCGCTATGAGTCAGAATCGACTCGATGGCAGTGAGTTTGCTTTTTTCCTTTTTTAAGAGAAGGGAAGAAGTGAAGCATGGAGAAGAGACAATACATCAGAAAATTTGAAACTCCAGAATAAGATGGTAAAAATGAATAAAAATGTATTAGAGATCACAGTCAATGTAAACACACACATCTTTCTAACTTGTAGCTAAAATCATCAGAATGAATTAAAAGAAATTCTAGCTGTATAGTCTATACAAAACATACACCTAAAAATGGAAATGAAAAGAAAGGTTGAAAGTAAAAGTATAGAAAAGGATAAACCAGGAAAACATTAAGCAAAGAGAGTTGATGTAGATATGTTGTTGTGTTGTTTTATGCCATCAAGTCGGACCCCACTGGTAGCGACCCCTCCTTGGGTAGCATAGTGCCTAAGGCATCTGACTGCTAACCAGAAGGCTGGCAGTTCAAACCCACCAGCCACTCCTCGGAAGGAAGATGGGGCAATCTACTTCCGTAGTTGTAACTATCCAGTTAGTGGTTCAAACCCACCCAGCTGCTCCCCGGAAGAAAGACCTGTCAATCTGTTCCCATAAAGATTATAGCCTAGAAAACCCTATGGGGCAGTTCAACTCTGTCTCATAGGATTGTGATGAGTCAAAAATCAACTTGACAGCATCTAACAGCATAGTATATATAACTATACATTATACACAAAACATTTGTAGCACATAATTTACTTTTATGGGCATATAAAAACCTTATGATGTTAAATACCCATGATGGCACATGACCAAATTGAATCCTTAAAGGCCATAATAGTAAAGCTTAAGTAATTCTTATGATTCTTCTGTTCAAATGAATGAATTTATGAAAATGTTCACCCTGGGAAGATTTATTTTCAGTCTGACTCTAAAACTTTTAAATACCTCTCTCTGAATTTATTTTCAAGTAGGAGAAACTACATAGATCTGATTGCTGTAATCCATCACAGTAATTCCAGATATCTTGAGATCCCACCGGCAGTGAAGGTCTTTATGTTCTGCAGCTTAGTAGGTGGATTTGAAACCCATGACAGATGGCGAGTCAGTGGAGGGCATGTGTATGTGTAGTTTTGTAGTCACAATTTAAGCTAAGATTCCACTCTCTGAAGTTAAGGTTAGAAGTGAATTCCACCTGGATGGCTTGAGAGCCATAATTGACGACTGAGAGTAAAGGTGTCAGAGCAAAATTTCTCTTGGTGCTAAGACATGCATGGAAGAGGAAGAAATTGCTTTTCAAAGAAAAATTGGAGTGAACACATGAAATGACAACAGTAAGAGTGAAAATCAATACTCTACAATGGCCATCAAGAAACACAAACACCCTTTTCAAATTACATCCTTGGAACCCAAAGCATGTGTTTCCAAGCAGGCTTTCATCACCTAGAATCCCAAACTAGTTAATTTAAGAAGAGACAACCTACCTAGAGATGTCTTTCTGTAATAGTCTCCAATGGGTCTAAGGTCTATGACTAACTTTGCAATTAGTTTAACATGAGCAGAAGCATTTTGCAAATTGCTATTAACCCATCTTTCCTCACACCATAGTCTGTTCCTGTTCCTTTTCTTTTATTTGCTTATCATTTGTTTGAATCCATTTTACAAGCAGGAGTACAAATGCTCTCTGCTCTGTGGCCCTTCATTCATTTCCCTAATCTTTGAGTATAAGAAAGCAGAAAGCCCTCACACTTGACAGGCTGTGATCTCTCTGTTACTCATGCTTTAGGCACTTACGCTGGTGCTCTCTGGTCTAAGTTTATATTTTTTTAAGTTCTGTGATGTGAAGACTTGGTCCTCTCTTAATCATTACAACCAACACAGCTTCTGTCATGTATAAAGACTCAATACATATGTCTTGACTGAATAGATTCAAATTTAAATTTACTTCATTTTATTTTTATTCAACTCTGCGTTCTTCCCCAAAAAGAGTTTGATGTATTCCATGATAAATTTATTCTGTCACACATCTGTAATATACAAAGTTGAGCAGTTTTGTCCTCAGGGCTCTCAAGCCAGAGAACAGAACACATAGTCATATGTCCCCCTGTGCCTCCCTGTGTCACCCTGTCCAGGGTTGTCTCCTCTACACACGCATATACCCCAACATATACTCAGTTATAACTGGTTTACTTTCTTTGATAGTTTAATGTCAGTCTCCCAGTCTAGAATATGTGCTCCAGGGGAAGACAAAGAGAAGTTCTTGTCTGTCTGGTTCTCCTTTGTACCCTAGACCAAGCATAGCATCTGGCATAGTGCACTTCTATGTGAGTAGAATAAGAAGGACAACAGCCTCTCTTACTTAAATCCCAGGAGTTTCTCAGAAGCTCAGTTCTAGGTTATCAAAATGGACTTTGCCTCAGCCTCCCTTATTTTGCCCAGTGTCCAAAGCTGCATTGCAAAAGCATTTATTCCTGTCATCTTTTTTTTCCTCTTTCCAGTTCCTGATTTCTCTCTTTTTAAATTATTTCTACAACAATAAAAGGATGTCATATTGATTACATTTACTGTGAGTCTGCCCATTTAAAATAATAAACATGTATTTTATTTAACCATTCATAACATTGATTCAGTAAGTGTTTACTGAGTGTGTTTATTTACTAGGTATCAAGCTAGGCACTAGGGACAGAAAGATGAAGGAGCCTGGCAGCCACATTCTCAATATGAGGTCAGTTCCAGGGGAAATGGTGAACTTAGTGCACTCTCCACAAGCCAAATAAAGGTGTAGCTTTTCCTATCTGGTGAACTGCTAAGAGCTTCTAAGTGTAAACACAAAAATCAAAATTGATTGAAGCCAAAAATAGAAATTGATTGATGTTTATTTAATATAAGATTTGCAAATTGTGGTAGCATTTCAAGTAGCAAGTAAAAAATGTTCCAAAGGAGAAAGAACTTCTAAAGATTCTTATACCCCACCTCATCTTGTGGATATTGCTAAGGAAAAGGCGTGGAACAGAACTTATAAAACAATTTGTAGTTCTGCATACAGCATAACCATATAGCATTGTCTTGAAGAGCAAGTAAAGAAATTACTGATTGACCATAAGACAAAGCTTCTAGTCTGAATTTTAGAGTTTCTATTTGTTGAAATTGACTGTACGTAGATAATTCTATTAAAGAGTGTAATGTCCAAGGTAAACATTGCTTGTAAATTAAGCTAGACAGTTTTTTGACTTAAAGGTGACTTTCAGGAGACTGGATTCTTTTGGAGTTTCAGGTTCAAAGATTATCTCAGGATGATAGCTTGGGTGAGTCATTTTAACCTCCATGGAATATAGAAATCTGGATTCTCAAGAATTAAAACTCTGTTTCCCATCACTTCAGGGCTTTGGGCTATCTTCTGAAGCTGGTGTGGGCAGATAGCTTTGGGCTGTCTTCTGAAGCTGCTGTAGGCTTCTATATCCCTCCAGAAATTCCCCCTTCCTCCCCGTATGACTCACATTATATTTGCCCAGCTGTCTCTCTCCTTCCATCTCAACCAGCTGACTTTGAAAAAGATCTTACTTTCTTCTGATGTATACAAGTTGGATTGTTGTTCATTGCCTGTGCTCTCTATCACTGAGTCAAAGTCTGTTAAATGAGATAATTTACATACCAGTACCCTGCACAAAGCAGGCATGTGAATGTCATCTCTTTCCTTCCTTCTCCTTCCCCAAAATGCCATAAGGCGAAAATTCTTACCTGTCAAATGGAGTGCCCAAATTTTGACAGCATGTTTTTGTTTCCATTTCTTTCTCTATCACCATCTTTGCTGAGATTGACAAGTGTTCCAATTAATCCCAAGTCACCTTCTCCTAGATATCTGGGAAATCTACCTCACTGCGATTAAGTTGATTCCAACTCAGGGCGACTTTATAGGACAGACTAAGTAGAACTGCCCCCTAGGGTTTCCAAGGCGTAAATCTTTACAGAAGCAGATTGGCACATCTTTATCCAGTGGAACAGCTGGTGGGTTTGAACTGCAGACCTTTCTTTTTAATAGAACCTGAGTGCTTTAACCATTGTGCCATTTAAGCTTCCCTAGATATCATGAAAATATGCCTGAAAACTGTAATCAAGTGATGAAATCACTTCTGTGAACATATAACTGTAAAAGAAATAACAGAAAGAAGATGAACCCCCTTGAAATTTTTTCTGCACTATTTTACCTTTTGGTCTCAACAGCCTTTCGTCAATGATAATGGAGTTTCCACTTGTCTGTGTTCCAGCTTTTTCCTTGACAGCCCTTTAATCAGGTTTCCCCTAGTTATTCTGGAGCGTGGGCGACTAGAGGTCTTCTCCAGAGGCTGTAGATGAAACGGCTCTCTGAAGAGGCTAACCAAGCCTCCAGCCCACTCAAAGTACAGATCCTAATGAGTCACTTGAATTTTTTTTAAAAAACTTTTTATTGTGATTTGGGTGAATATTCGTTTCAGTTTTTGGAAGCATATTAATCTGAAGGGTGCCTGAGCCAGAAAACAGAATTTATCAACTGGGAGTTAAAAATAATATTTGTTACAGGCAGGAGAGAAGTGCCTTTCCTTTCTAGCATATAAATTATTTGCCAGCTCCACACAGGGAAGACACCTACACAAGCCAGCTTCCGGCCCCTGCCAGAGACAGAGTTATTTCAAAAATAATGCCATAAATTCCTATTTCCTAATTCCTCTGAGACTACTATATAATGTATTTTAATTCATATTCTTCCAAGTCGTTGAGCAGTTAGCTCTTACCAAAAAATTTAGTACTCTTATTCAATTGCTTTGTTATTATATTGCTGATGTTGTTAGGTACCATCAAGTCAATTTAAAACTCATCATGATGCCATGTGACAAAGCAAAACTACCAATTAGGGGTTTCTAGACAGTAATGTTTATAGGGCAGTTGGCTCCTGCTCTACACTGTCACCTGGGGTTGCTATCGATTTGATGACACCCAACAAAGAGCAGCAGCAATCTTTACAGGAGCAGATCACAGGCCTCACTTCCCTTGAGCTGGTGTTGTCACCGGAGATCCCGGGTACCTGAGCAAAGGCCTTCGTCTTCCACTGACAAAGAATGGAAATATCCACACAAACCAAAGTTTATTAAAGACGAAGGAGAAGAAGGGGAGAGACTTGAGAGGGAGAGACAGTTCACCTCTAATCTCTCCCTGAACAAAGGATTTCCTAGGGTGTATAAAGGGTTTTAGGTGAGAAAAGTCATCATCTTTATTCATGAAATAGGTGTGGATTTCCAGGGAAAAAGTGAGGTTATGAAAATCAGTTGTGTCACAGGAGGTAGCCAAGATGGATTCCATTACAAAGGATGTTGGAACAAAGATGAACGCATCATGAAGGCTGCTGGGATGCTTGACATGACTTATTCTGGGATGTTGGATGTGATAGTCTCTGGGCTCCGGCTCAAGTCCCAGCAAGGTAATCCTGCTCTTGACTGTGTCTGGTGGAAGGTCACGTTGAATTTCTCTGCACATGCTCTGCACCTGGTGAGGAACCTTGAAAGAGAGCTCAAAAGGTTTATCATCATTTTCTAGCTGGACAAGCATATAAGGCCTTGAAACATAGCTTCTTATCTTATCTAAGGACCTGGGTGGTTCATTGTAAGCAGTTTTCTGATGCCAGTAGCAAAAGCTATGTGGTGGTTGACACATATACTTACATTCCAAGAACACTAAGTCCAAGAACACTAATTCTAGAACACTGATTTAGCTGGCCCAATTCTCTGCCTGTCTCACCATATGTGGGTTCAAACTGTCAACTTTTCTGTTAACAGCCTTACCACTTAACCATTGTGACACCAGGACTCCTTTGGTTATGTACACCCACTGCCATCGAGTGAATTCTAACTCATAGTGACTCCCATAGGGCTTCTAAGGTTGTAAATCTTTACAGAAGTAGATTGCCCCATCTTCCTCCCATGAAGCAGCTGGTGGGTTTGAACCACTGACCTCTGGTTAGCAACAAATGCTTTACCCACTGTGCCACTAGAGCTCCTTTTTGTTATTTATAACTAACCATAATTTGAGCAACAGTGCTACAGTATCACTTAGAACTTGACGTAGATTCACCAATTCAGGGGGACATGCATTGCTTGTGAACACCAGCTCAGCTTAGAACAAAATAATTAAATCTCTCTTGAGTATTCCCAGAAAACTCATGAGAATTTTTACATTTGTTATGCTTCACCTGTCTTTCAAGCTATCTCCATATAATAAAGTCCAAACACCAAAAACCAAACCTACTGCCATCAAGATAATTACAGCTCAGAGAAACCACTGTTGGATTTCCAAGGCTTTAGATCTTTTTTTTTTTTTTTAATGCATTTTATTGAAATATAATTTATGCACAGGAAATACACAAAACTAAAGTGACATGGGTCAATGCTTTTTTTTTTGCAGTGTTCCCTCTCTTCCCCTTCCACTCCTAGTAATCAACAAAGTTCTCTTCCATATATAAACTTTTCTTTGACTTTTTACAATAATCTACTAATACTCTATTTGCTCTGTGATTGACTTAGCATAATGTCCTATAAGTTCATCCATGGTATGTGGTGTTTTGCAGATTCTACATTATTCTTTAGGGTTGCATAGTATTCCATTGTGTGTATGTACCACAGTTTGGTTATCCATTCTTCTATTGATGTGCACATAGGTTATTTCTATCTTTTTGCTATTGTAAATAGTTTAGGATATATACCTAGTAATGGGATTGCTGGGTCAAATGGTATTTCAAATTCCAGCATTTTAAGAAGTCACCATACTGTTTTCCACAGTGGTTGTATCATTTTACAGTATCATGAGCAGTGGATGAGTATCCCAGTCTTTCCAGATCCTTGCCAGCATTTGCCATTTTCTGTCTTGTTGACCTTTGCCATTAGTGCTGGAGTGAGATGGTATCTTCTTGTTATTTAGATTTGTATCTCTCTGATGACTAATGATCATGAGCATCTCTTCATGTGTTTGCTGGCCACCTGAATATCTTCTTTGGTGAAGTATTCATTCATATCTTGTGCCCATTTTTCAATTGGATTTTTAATCTCTTTGTTGTTGAGGTGTTGGAGTTTTCTGTAAATTTTAGAGATAAGTTCCTTGTCAGATATGTAATTATTGACAAGTATGAATTTATTGCTGTCATTTTGTTATGTGCTTTTTGTGTTGCTTTCTTTGTTCCATATAATTTTCTGTGCTGAGCTCGTTTTGTTTATGAATCGTGGTATCACTTCCTTTGTTGCTATTATTTTAGTATTTGCTAAATATTTGTGCTGGTTGTCTTTTTTATTTTGATGTGAAGGTTTATCATATTTCTTTGATGTTACCCTGTGATTTATAATTTCTTCCTAAGTTTAGAACAGTCCATTCTATCTTGTAGTTGTCTTATTGTCCCTACCATTTAGAAGTTCTGCAACTACACAGTTTTTTCCCTCTTTCTGATTTGTAGTTGCCTTCATTTGTCAATTGATGTCTCTGGTTCCCTGTTTACAAATGTGTAGGTTTATTTACTTTGGATACTTCTATAACTGGGTTGGTTTCTGGGTTATGTCATCATGTGTGTTAATGGTCAGTTGTTGTTTGCTGTTGTTGGTTCTCTGTCCAAAGGAATCCCTTTAGTATATCTTGTAAGGTTGGTTCCCTTAATTTCTGCTTATCTGGAAAACTCCTAATTTCACCATCATATTTGAGGGACAATTTTGCTGGGTATATAATTCTTGGTTGGAGATTTTTCTCTTTCAGGGTTTTGTATATATTTGACTTCTCACCTGCATGGTTTCTGCTGAGAAATCTGAGCTTAGTCTTATTGGTTAACCCCTTGTAGGTAACTTACCATTTTTCCCATGCTGCTTTCAGGATTCTTTCTTTGTCTTTGGTTTCAATGAGTTTGATGATGATATGTCTTGGTGATTTTTTGGGGGGTCTATCCCATCTGGGGTTCATTGGACTTCTTAAATGGATATATTCTCATCTTTCATCATACCAGAAAAATTCTCTTCCAACAAATCTTCAACAATTTTTTCTGTGGTTTCATTCATCTCTTCCTGTTCTGGAATTCCAATTACACGTAAGCTATTCCTTTTGACGGTATCCCACATGAACCTTAGGCTTTCTTCATTTTGTTTTGATCTTTTTTCTGAATGTTCCCTTTCCAAAGAAGTATTGAGGTATTTGCCTTCAATCTCACTAATTCTGTCTTCCATTGACTCAATACTACTCCTTTGCCCTTTCAACGTTATCTATTTCTGAAAATTTAGCATTAATCTTCTGGATTTCTGTCTGTAGATTTTGTATCATTTCTAATTTTTATTTTATTTTGCCATTTTGTTCTTGTACTGTCTTTTGAAATCATTCTAAGGTTTTGTCTGTGTTTTCCTCAATTTTGTCAGTGTTTTCTTTGATCTGTCTCTCAATTCATTGAAGGTAACTAAATATAATTCTTTTGAATTCCTTATCAGGGAGTTCCAATGCTGCATCCTTCTCAAGGATGTGTTTGGGGTCTGTACCTGATCCTTTGTTTCCCCTGCTTTATCTTGCTTCATTGTGTGCACTGTGGTGCTCTGTTGTCTCCAAGGCATTGTGATGTTTTTGTATTTATATTTAATTGGAGATTGTATGTTGAAGTGACTTGCCTACAATTTTCATTTTCTTTGTTTTGTTTGGATGTTATCTCCATA
>NW_006922028.1:2087886-2089868 GCF_000298275.1 Orycteropus afer afer | reverse complement strand
CACAGTCATCTGATCCCATCATGGGAACAACCACACAGAACTGGGGTCCAGCCAAGTTGACACACAGCTCCAACTATCACACTCCTCTACTCTCTAGTTGGCAGCACTTATACACTCACCACCTGTCTTCTTTCCTGTTTTGTCTGCCTCCTGTATGTCCCTCCCATCCTTGACAAATAGAGCCTATTCTTAGGTCCCTAGACTCCAAATGAGAATGCTGTCACTTTAAAATCCAAAATGGCCACCCCTTGTAAACATTCAAAATGCCTCTGCCCTTGGTCATTTAAATATCCAAAATGGCCACTGCTTGTAAACATTCAAAATGGCTACTCCCTGGGTCACTTAAAATATCCAAAATGGCCACTATATGTAAACAATCAAAATAGCTGTGCCCTCCAGTCAGCCAAAAGTCCACAGCTCAGGTTGTCTCCTTCCTTGCTGTTTCCCTTCCTAGTCATAGGCCACCAGCACAGTCATCCCTGTGCCTCTTGGTGACCAGGGCTGATCTTTAAGTCAATTCATTAGTCCCAGCACCACTGGGAAATATTTAGACTGTTGATCCTATCAGAGTAGCTGACAGTCCTCTGCTCCTACCATCTCTGTACTCAACTGTTTTCATTCAGGTTTTTCCATTAGTTGGTGCCTAATCCACTTCTATATACTTCCTTTCAAAGCTCAGGGCTCCAGGATTATCTTCTGTATCTCTGTCAGTTGGTTTCTCTTTTCTTTGTTGAAGAGGGTCTGCGGAGCTTGTCTGCCTATTCCACCATCTTACCAGAAGTCTCTCAAGGCTGTAAATCTTTACAGAAGTAGATTGCCTCATCTTCCATGGAGGAACTGGTGGATTTGAACCACTGAGCTTCTGGTTAGTAACCAAATGCCTTACCCACTACACCACCAGGGCTCCTTATTAAAGTCCAGCCATAAAAAAAAAAAAACAAAAAAACTTGCTGCCGTGGGGTTGGATCTGACTCATAGCACCCCTCCTTTGGTTTCTGAGGCAGTATCACTATGGAAGTAGATTGCTCACCCTTCCTTGCAAGGAGTGGCTGATGGGTTTGAACCTCCAGCCTTCTGGTTAGAAGTCAAATGCCTTAAGCACTATGCCATGGCAGGGGATAGGATAACGAAAATTATATTTCTGATTGCAATCCCCTAAGCATATAACTTAGTGATATTTTTAAAAAATATTTTAAGCATGCCTTTGTAAATTTGCTAATAATTAAAACAAGATGCCTGTTTTGGTGACCTAGTGCTGCTTTTATAAGAATATACCACAAATGGAATGGCTTTAATAAACAGGAGTTTATTCTGTTACAGTTTGGAAGCTTTAAATCCAAGTTCAACGTGCCAGGCTCTAGGGCCTGGATGAAAGGCCCTCAACCTTGGGCTTCAGCGCTGCCTCCTGCTCCCAGCCTACTGAAACTGGAGGCTTTTCTTCATTCAGACAGCTGCTAGCTGCTAAGGCTGACAGACATAAGGTCAGCAAGTGATAAGGCACAGTCTCAATGTTTCCAACAACACAGCAGGCCGCTAATTGAAATCTAGAAGAAGTCCCAAGATCGTCAGGGCATGGCAAGCTGTTGAACAACAACTCAGCTACATGTAGGGTTCAAGCATGTCATAAGCTGGAGACCTTCCTTCAAGCTGTTGGTTATATACACAAAGCAGACCACATCTCTAAAGCAGCTACTCAGCTGCTCGAATGGATTCCACCATGGAATTGGTTGCTAATCTCACCATGGGAAATAACTACATCCAGCTGCCCAGCCACTCAACCAAGACCAGCCAAACTGACAACAACTTAAACTACCACAGCACCCTAGTAGCAAAGTGGTAAACTGCTCTGCTACTAACCAAAAGGTTGGCAATTCAAGCCCACCTGCTCATCTGTGGGAGAAAGATGTAACAGTCTGCTTACATAAAGATTTACAGCTTTGGAAACCCAATGGGGCAGTTGTGCTAGCCGAAAAAAGACCCCA
>NW_006922028.1:2085849-2087661 GCF_000298275.1 Orycteropus afer afer | reverse complement strand
CGAAGAAATCATTACCAGATCATGATTGGTGGCAGGTCAATTCATCACCGTTATGGTGACACTACAGAGGAGAATGGACCATGACTGGAATACTACACAATTGCACATTTAAAAAGCTTACAGGATTGGTTCTGGGGCTTGGATCACCTGGTTTTGTGATGGTCAGGGTGTGACTTAAGATCATGTGATTCTGAGTCAAAGCCACAGGTGGTTATAAGACAATTCCAGGACCCTCACACTTTAAGTTAAATTAGATAGCATGTATCCAATTGGCTACTTTCAGTAAATGCTCAGGCAAGTTTCTTAGTTCCTTGTGTGAGCATCTTTCTGTATACTAGTAAATCTACTTTCAACCGCACTCTTCCTGAGGACAAATGGCCTCTCCCTGGGCTTGCCTCAACTTTGTGTAAGCAAAGTTAGCCACATTGCTGATTTAATGGTCAGCATACATTGAGGCTGTAACATAAGGAACTCAAATGGTGTCTGAATTTATGCCAAGACATAAAAATGAAGTTAAGGCTCCTGATGTTGACTGCAACCTTCCATAAACCAAGTGCTTTAGAATTTAAGCTCTCAGCACGGTTCTACTCTGTCATACAGGGTCACTGTGAGTCAGAATCTACTTGAGGGCAGTGGGTTTAGTTCCTTTCCTCTCCGTTTGTGTCTGCTTTCCTTCTTTTTCCCTTCCTTTCTTCTTTCCTTCCTTTCTTCCTACTTTCCCTCTTTCCCCCTCCCTTTTCCCTTGTCTTTATATATCCCAAGAGTACCTTAACTCTCCCATGATCTGGAAATTAGATGGTGTGAGAAACTTGTAATGTTAAAATGTATCCTTGAAAAAAAGTCAGTAAGTCAAAATGATGCCTTTATTGTAAAATAAGGGGTTTTAACTTATTGTGAACTTATTTTCGCCCATCTAGCTTACAAAACACAAGGGATCAGATGAACTCTACTATCTCTGGGGATTAAGTAAAAGTTTCCCTGTCTGATTCCAGGATGATATTAATAGGGTGAGAGGAGACTCAGGAAAATATAGAATTGAGTTTATGAAAATCGATCTCCTGTCTCCCGAGACTTTGGCCTGAATAGAGACTATGCCCTAAGGCTCAAATTGTACTTAGCCCTTACAAATACTCTTGTAGCAGTTCAGGGTTGAATTTTTCAGACTTTAAATTGTCTGCATTCAAAAGGCAGAAAAAAACTCTCCTTTCCATTTGAAAACTCACTTTCTGAAACAGCTGGCTCCCTACTGGGAGAACCCCAGACTTGGCTGTGATGGATTTATAAGAGCATCACTCTAACAAATTTACTGAAAAGGTAAATGCAGCTTCCAACCTAAGGCCTCTTCTTAATCCAAAAATCTGTAAATTGTTTTCATTTATGTGAAATTTTCAGAGGAATGGAAATTTTATTTATTAAGTGTAATTCATTTATCATAGAAACTCTCCTTCTGGATGCTTTTCCTCCTGAAACATCCAATTGGCTTGTAGACGCAACCTTATGGTAAATATAAATCGCAAGAAATTCTGTGATAATTTTCCCATTTATTTGAGCAATTAAATCAGCTTGGAATTCAGTTGTGGAATTCCTGAAGGCAAACATCCTTTGTTTTTGAATTTCAATTTTTATTTCTTGTCTTACTCAGTCTTTCTCAAGGAGGGTGTAGTACAGTTTCCATGTGTTTACTCTTTTTCTGTTGATCTTCCTATTGTTGATTTCTAATTTGATAGCATTATGATCTGAGAAGATGCTTTACAGTATTTCAATGTTTTTAAATTTATGAAGGCCTGATTTGTGGCCTAACATATGGTCTAT
>NW_006922028.1:2078428-2084809 GCF_000298275.1 Orycteropus afer afer | reverse complement strand
GGTTCTCTGTTCAAAGGACTCCCTTTAGCATGTCTTGTAAGGTTGGTCTGGTTTTAACAAATTCCCTTAGTTTCTGCTTATCTGGAAATCTCCTAATCTCACCATCATATTTGAGGAACAACATCCTTTGTTTTTACAAGAATACTTTTCTGGTCTAAAGAACAGATTTTGAGCCAGTGAATTATAAAAATGCTCACAGGTATTCTAATTTCTCTTTGGGGTACTTACTTTATATGCCAAGGCATGAAGTTTCAAATCTTGTGATGTTATAGAAAAATTAAAATGACCATCAATGTTTTCTTTCCAACTGGGACATTTTTGAGAATGAACGAGGACCATAATACTCATAGGGGCACAACAGATGAAATCCAGGTCTTTCCTGAGCTAACCTACATATGAGGGCGTCAGTTTTAAAAATCTGAAAAACATGCGCCTAATTGTTTCTAGCAACTTTACTCATAACTGCCAGAAATTGAAAGTGAGTTGATAAACTGTGATATGTCCATGCAGTGGAATATTATTCAGCAACAAAAAGAAATGAGCTATCAAGCCATGAAAAGATATGAAAACACTTAAAATTCATATTAAATGAAAGAAACTAATTTAAAGAGAAGCTATTTCTTACCTTTCCATCTATATGACATTTTGGAAAAGCCAAAGGTAAAAAATGATCAAAAAGTAACAAGGAATAGAAGAAAGATGAATATGTAAACCACAGGGCATTTGAAGGCCAGTGAATCTGTTCTACATGATACTGTAATGGTGGATACATGACATGCATTTGTCAAAACCCATAGAACTGTACAACACAAAAATTGAACCTTAATGTAAACTATCAACCATTCGTCTGACAGTTTGTTGTACTGTGATGGCTTGTATGTTGTTATGATGCTGGAAGCTATGTCACTGGTATTTCAAATACCAGCACAGTCACCCATAGTAAACAGATTTCAGTGGAGCTTCCAGAATAAGATAGACTGGGAAGAAGGATCTGGTGATATAGTTCTGAAAAAGTTGTCCAATGAAACCCTTCTGAGTAGCAGCAGAACACTGATACAGTGTCACATCAGTCCCTCATGTTAGAAGGCCCTCAAAATACAACTAGGAAAGAGCTCCCTCCTCAAAGTAGAGTCAACCTTAATGATGTGGAAGGAGTAAAGCTTTTGGGACCTTAATTTGCTGATATGACGTGACTCACCAATGAGAACAAATAGCAGTGAACATCCATTAATAATTGGAATGTGTAAGGTACGAAGTATGAAACTAGGAAAATTGGAAATTGTCAAAAATATAATGGAATGCTTAAGATCAATAACATAGGCATTAGTGAAAAGAATTAGACTGGTATTAGTCTTATTTATTTATTTTTTTTAAATTGTGATTTGGGTGAAAGTTTACAGAGGAAATTCATTTTCCATACAGCAGTTCATACACATTTTTTTCATGACATTGACTGTTATCCCCACAATGTAACAGCTCTTTTCCCACTTCCTCCTGTAGTTACCTCTTCCCTGTGTCCTTTCCTATGCATTCCTGCCCCTGAGCTATCTCCCTGTGCCAATACTGCCCTTCTTTTCTCCCATGATTGTTCTAAGAACTGTACTTACGTAGTGTAAATGTTCATCTAATATATTTGTCTATTTTTTTATTGGAAACCACAGTAGTGAGTTCAATTCCACACCTGATGGGTGACTAGAGGCCATAGTCTCAGGGGTTTCACCAGTCTCTATCAAACTAGTAAGCCTGGTTTTCTTTATGATTTTGAATTTTGTTCCACATTTTTCTCCCACTCTATCCAAAATCTCCTGCATGAATCTGTTTCCAAGTTGTTGACAGTAGTAGCCAGGCACCATCAAGTTATTCTAGTCTCATGGTCATATAGGATGAGCTTCACATGGTCCACTAGTCCCTTGGACTAATTGTTTCCATGCATCTTTTGTTTTTCATTCTTCTTTGCTCTAGACAAGGAGAGATGGTATTTATCATTTTGAATATGACCATGAGATGATCTACAATACTGGCAATGACAAATTGAAGAGGAATCTCATTACATTCATTGTCAAAAAGAACATTTCAAGATCTATCTTGAGGTCTAAAGCTGTCGGTGATAGGATAATAACCACATGTCTATAAGGAAAACCAGTTAGTAAGACTATTATTCAAATTTACACACCAACCTCTAATGCTAAACATGAAGAAATTGGAAGATTTTTATCAGCTTCTGCATTCCAAAATTGATCAAACATTTAATCAAGATACATTGCTAATTACTGGGCATCGGAATGTGGAAGTTGGAAAAAAAGAAGTGGGATCAGTAGTTGGAAAATATAGCCTTGGCTATAGAAATGATACCAGAGACTGCATGATATAATTATGCAAAACCATTAACTTATTCATTGTAAATACTTTTTTTCAACAACATTAACTGTGACTATACATGGGGACCTTGTCAGATGGAGTACAAAGGAATCTGATCAACCACATCTATGAAAAGAGAAAATGGAGAAGCTCAACATCATCAATCAGAAAAAAAGCTAGGGACCAATCCTCAGTTGCTCATATGCAAGTTCAAGATGAAGCTGAAGAAAACTAAGACAAGTCCACAGGAGCCAAGGTACAACCTTGAGTATATCCCACCTGAATTTAGAAACCTTCTCAAGAAAAAATTGATGCATTGAACATTAATGACCAAAGACCAGATGAGTTGTTTGATGTCATCAAGGACATCATACATAAGGAAAGCAAAAGGTCATTAAAAAGACAGGAAAGAAAGAAAAGACCAAAATGGATGTCAGAAGACACTCTGAAACTTGCTCTTGAATGGAGAGCAGTTAAAGTGAATGGAAGAAATGATGAAGTAAAAGTGCTGAACAGAGATTCAAAGCGTAGTTCAAGAAAACAAAGTAAAGTATTATAATGAAATATGCAAAGCGCTGTAAGTAGAAAACCAAAAGGGAAGAATCCACTTGACTTTTCTCAAGCTAAAAGAACTGAAGAAAAAAATTCAAGTCTTGAGTTGCAATATTGAAGGATTCTATGGGGAAAATATTGAATGATGCAGGAAGCATCTAAAGAAAATAGAAGGAATACACAGAATTAGTCAACATTCAACCCTTTTAGGAGGTAGCATGTGATTAAGAACCACTACTAACCAAAAGTTTGGTGATTTCAACTCACTCAGAGGCAGCTCAGAAGATAAGCTTGGCAATCTGCTTCCAAAGCGTCACAGCCTTGAAAATCCTATAGAGCAATTCTACTCTATATACATGGGGTCACCATGAATCAGAATGAACTTGATGTCAGCTAACAACAATAATAATTCACTGTTGTTGTTGTTGTTATGTGCCATTGAGTCAGATCCGACTCCTAGCGACCTCTCCTTGGGTTTCTGAGGCAGTATCACTACAGAAGTAGATTGCTCCTTCTTCCTTCCAAGAAGTGACTAGTGGGTTTGAACCGCCAGCCTTCTGGTTAGCAGTCAAGTGCCTTAGGCACTACACTACCAGAGCTCCTAATAATCCACTATACTCTCCATTCATACAGGAGCCAACTACTGTCAGAGGTTTGCAGGGTCAGTGGTTCAAACCCACCAGCCACTCTGTGGGAAGAAGATGAGGCAATCTACTTCCATAAAGATTTATAGCCTTGGAAACCCAATGAGTTTCCAGTGACTAGTGGCAGTGGTGAGAGGACACTGGTTATATTTTTTCTTTTTTTTTTCTTACCTATCTAGCAGTTTTTTCTCCCCTCCCTTCCCCTCCCTGACGCTGGTTACCTTGAACAAAGCTCAGGCTCCTGTGAGTAGCAATATCCCCTTAAGTGTTAGTACTTGGCTGCTAAAGGTCATCTGTGTGAATGAATTCCAACACAAATGCCCCACCTTCAGAGCTGCCTCTTCAGAGGCCAAGGCAAAATCTTATACCATGAGGGCCTACAAACCTTGTCTATAAATCACTTGGGGGAGCTCTGGTAGCATAGTGGCTAAAACACTTGCCTGCTACGGCTGGCAGTTCAAACCCATCAGCCACTCCTCGGAAGGAAGGTTGGGCAATCCTACTTCCGTAGTGATACTGCCTCGGAAACCCAAGGAGGGGTCGCTGTGAGTCGGGTTTGACTCGACGGCACATAACAACAACATAAATCACTTGCCATAGTTTCTTCCCCATATTCCATTCTTCATCCTATCAGGAGGGCCCCTCAAAATCCTCAGTGTTTAAACCAATCATCTCTCTCTGAAGATACACAAGCATCTGAGGGCATTGGAGGGCCTTGCTCTATGAAGAGGGCGAGCCATGCTTTAGGGAATGATATGTCTGTTCCCTACCAAAACTTTTGAGCAAGCCCTTCAGTAGGGAAATGCTAGAGGAAAAACAACTGCAAACTCTCTGTTGCTCCTGAGTCCCCATGAAGTCCAAACTGTGCTGTAGAAACCATATTATGGAAGAACATGCTATTTGCTGAGATCCACTCTGACCCGGTTCCTTTCCAATTAATTTAGAGCCATCCATGATTTCTTTCATTTAGATAACATTGGACAGTACGGCATGCTTGAGACAATGTGTGGTTCGGACAGTATTGCAGTAAGCAGGATTAACTAGGTCCCAGCCTTCATGGAATATTACATGCTAATAGGGAAGACACTGAATAGAATTATTGCTAATAATAACAAATGTCATCCACTTCACATCTGTCAGTTTATCCATCACTGAGGAAGTGACTTTTGAGGTGAGACCTGAAGCATGAGGGGGAGAAAAAGCGAGTCATAAGGACAACCCGAAAAGCACAGCCCAGCAGGTAGAGTAGCAGATACAAAGGTGCAAAGGGGAGAATGAGCTGCATGGGCTTGAGGAACCTTGGGAAGCTCTGGTTACTGTGGCAGTATAAGCAAGGGACTGGTGGTACAAGATGAAGATGCAAACGGGCAGACCGCCTACACCCTGGAAAAGAGTGCGGGCTATACTGTAATTGTAATGGAAAGCCATCAAAACTTTATACCTGGGGAATGATATGATCAAATTTGCCTTTGAAAAAGTCACTCTGTTTTAGGATAATGGCACAAATGAAAATCCTCTCTTTATTCTTGGAAGTTCCTATTTTCATTTTCTAAAGGCTCAGAAGCCCTTGTTGTTGTTGCTGCTATGTGCCTCAAGTTGGACCCGATTTAGGTGTGCCCTCCGAGGTGACTTATCCACTGAAGCTGTTGAATGTGTTGAGTGGGCACAATTTTCTCTTTCCTTTTTTCTTTTTCCTTTTCTGATCCTTTATTAAAGTATAACATACATAGAGAATAATTAATAAATCATAGGAATTTTTCCAGGTAAACCCACCTATGTAACCAGCATCCAAATCAAGAAATATAGTATTACCCATACCTCAGAACAGAAGTTTCTCCCCACCTTATAATTTCTGAAAGTTATTCTCCCTTTCTAAGGGTAACCACAATCTTAAATTTTAACATCATAGATTAGTTCTGCTATTTTTTTTAACTTTGTGTAAATGGGATCATGGGTGTTTATACTCTTTTATGTCTGACTTCTTTCACTCAACATTATGTTTGTAAGATTCATGCTCATCTGTTGCATACAGTTGTACTTCACTCATTCTTAATGCTATAAAGGCATTCAAATGTGTGGATATACCACAGTGTGGAACCCAGGCCATGACCCAAAGCAGCAAGGTGGGAAAGTGGGGGGGAAGGACAGAAAAAGGCCAGAGGGACTGGGACAGAACAAGGAGGGGGCAGTAGGAATCCAGGTAAGGGGAGGTTGGAGAGGTTTCCAACAGCTAAGGGAGACAAACTTGTCTGTCAGTTTGTCCTACTGTGGTGACGTGTAGTTGTGAGTCTTGAGGCTATGCCACCGCTGTTTCAAACCAAGCGGGGTACACATTATGCACAGGTATCAACCCAGCTTGCAGACTGAGACAGACTAGGAAGAAGGAAGAGGCCATCCACTTCTCAAAGAATTGGCCAGGGAAAACTTTATGAATAGCAGAGAAATACTATCTGATACATTACGGCGCAACTTTATGAATAGTCTGGAAACATTGTCCAATACAGAGGAGAAGGATGAGTCACTAGGTTGGAAGTTTCTCAAGATAGAACTGGGAAAGAGTTGCATCATCAGAGTAAAACCAGCCTTACTCATGTGAATAAGATGAAGCTTTGGAGACTTCCATTTGCTGATGTGGCACCACTCAAATTGAGGAGAAACAGCTGCAAACATACATAAATCATCGGAACATGAGATGTATGAAGTATGAATCTAGGAAAATTGGAAGTTGTCAAAAAGGAAATGGAATGCATAAAGATTGATATCCTCGGCATTAGTGAGCTGAAATGGACTGGTTTTGGCCATTTTGAATCAGACAACCATATGATCT
>NW_006922028.1:2072702-2073718 GCF_000298275.1 Orycteropus afer afer | reverse complement strand
ATTTGGCTTTTCAACTCTTTTAAAGTCTGATTTATGTATTTTGGGGCTCTTTCATTGGGTCCATAGATATTTATTCTGATTATATCTTCATGTTCAATTGATCCTTTAATCATTATATAATATACTTCCTTGTCTCATGTGGTGGTTTTTGTCTTAAAATCAATTTGATCAGAAATTAATATTGCAAGTCCTGCTCTTTTACAGTTGCCATTTGCTTGATATATCTTTTTTCAACCTTTGACTTTTAGTCTATTTTTGTATTTATCTCTAAGGTATGTCTCTTATAGGCAGCATATTGATGGGTTTTGTTTTCTTATCCAATCTGCAACTCTCCGTTTCCTGAGTGGTGCATTTAATCCATTAATGTTCAGTGTGATTATTGATAAGTATGAATTGGTTGCTGTCATTTTGTTATGTGTTTTTTCATGGTGTCCCTTTTTTTGTTGTTCCATATTATTTTCTGTGCTGAGCTCATTATTTTTATGAATTGTGTTATCATTTGCTTTGTTGTTGTTGTTTTAGTATATACTGAATATTTGTGTTTGTCCTCTTTTTTATTGTGATGTGAAAGTTTATTATTTTTCTTTGAGGTTACCCTATGATTTATAATTTTCTCCCTGAGTTTAGAACAGTCCATTCTATCCTGCAACTCTCCTAACTTCCTCTCCATTTAGAAGTTCTGTAACTACACAGTCTTTTCCCTCTTTTTGTTTGTAGTTATCCTCACTTGCCAATTGCTGTCTCTGGCTCCCTGTTTACAACCTTGTAAGCTCATTTTACTTTGGATATATCCATAGCTGTGGTTTCTGGGTTATGTCATCCTGTGTATTAATGGTTGGTTGTTCTTTGCTATTTTTGGTTCTCTCTTCAAAGGACTCCCTTTAGCATCTCTTGTAAGGTTAGTCTGGTTTTTACAAATTCCTTTAGTCTCTGCTTATCTGGAAATCTCCTAATTTCACCATCATATTTGAGGGACAATTTTGCTGGGTATATAATTCTTGGTTGAAAATTTTTCT
>NW_006922028.1:2069507-2070904 GCF_000298275.1 Orycteropus afer afer | reverse complement strand
GCCTGTCTCTTCGCCTTCTCCATTTATTCCTCAGCCACCAGAGCAGTCCTCCATGCAGTCCCTGGCTAGCAGGGCTGATTTTTAGGTTAATTCTTAGGTCCTACCACCACTTGGCACTCTCCAAGCTGTCTTTGCCATCAGGATCGCTGACAGACTACAGCTCTGTCTGACTCTTTTTTGGTATTTTCATGCAAATTCTTCTGCCAGTTGGGGGTTTAGTCCACTTCTTTATCCTTCCCTTCAAGGATCAGGGGTCCAGGATTATCTTCTATGTCTGTGTTAATTGGTTTCCCTTTTCTTTGTTGAAGAAGGTCTTTGCAGTCTTCTGCCTAGTCCGCCATCTTACCAGAACTCAACTTTACATATATTTCTAAAATAGAAAAAAATTCCATCAATCTTTGTGAATCCTGTGATCAACCATACAAATGAGCCACTTGAGAGATGAAACATTCCACCTTTTATAACAGAGGCAGTCTTGTGAACAAACCAAATAGTCTCTGTTCTTTCTGGGGGAGCAAGGGGCAATTTGAACTAACTGTACTTTGAACTCAAAGGCTGTCAGCATTTGCACTTGACCTTTTTCTCCCATAATTGAAGCTCTTAGCATTTAGAAAATGCAATGATTTTTTTTTTTTTTTTGCAGCTGAAAAACTGATAGTCTGAACAACTCAATTGTCCTGTTTTTGTAAACTAATGAAAAATAACTTCTGAGCAATTAGTGTAATGAATTCTGACATGTGCAGTTAATTAAAGGCCCCTTTCACTCAAACAATCAGAATTCCTTAATTGGGAAACTAGAAGGGGACGTGGAAAGGACAAAAGATATTATCCTTTAGGTAATATATATGGGTAAAGTAAGAGAAACACTTGAATCTGTGTTTGTGTTAAGGGCAAACCTACTTAAAAGTATGCTGTAAAAGTAAGGAAGGATATACAAGTATGAAACCAGAAGGACTAGATGGTACCTGGCTACAACTGTCAACCACTCAGAGGGGGATCTATGTAGGAGATCCTGGATAGAGTGGGAGAATAATGTGGAACAAAACTCAAAATCATTAAAAAAAAAAAAGAGGAGGACTAAGTTTGCTGGTCTGATAGAACTACTGAGGCTGTGGACCCTAGCTGCCCTTCAGGTCTGAAGTTGAACCCACTCCTATGGCTTCCAGTCAGACAAAGACTGGCATATGAGCTGAACATTTACATTAGGTAGATACACCCCTTGGAGAGAACAATCGTAGGAGAACAGAAGGGCTGTGTATGCACAGGGACATAGTTCAGGGGGAAGGAGTGCATGGTAGGAAAGGACACAGGGAAGAGGTAACTATGGGGAGGAAGTAGGAGGGGAATTGTTGCATTGTAGGGAATTACAGCCATTGTCATGAGACAAAGTGTATATG
>NW_006922028.1:2063551-2068857 GCF_000298275.1 Orycteropus afer afer | reverse complement strand
GGACTACAAAAAGAACTAACAGATCTGTCCTGGAGGAAGTGTAGCTGAGATGCTCCTTGGAAGCGATGATGGCCAGACTTTGTCTCACCAATTTTGGTCATGTTGTCAGAGGGGACCATTCCCTGGAGAAAGATGTCATGCTTGGTAAGGTGGAGGGTTGACGAAAGAGGGGAAGGCCTTTGACGAGATGGATTGACACTGTGGCTCCAACAATGGGCTCAAGTATAGCAAGGATCATGGAGCTGGTATGGGATCAGGCGGTGTTTTGTTCTACTGTGCATGGGGTTGCTATGAGTCGGAAACGACTCGATGGCATGTAACAACAACAACGTTAGAATGAAAAGACATATTTAAAGTAATTCAGTTAGTCATTTCTGCTTAGTGAGAATTTTGTTGGTTTCTTAGTTGCTTGATTTTAAGAAACATTTCATTTAAAATATTCTTATGTAATAAGATTAAATGTTCTTCAGTGTATGACTTAGAGTTGTTTTCTGGAGTTTCGATCAGCTATGATACAAGAACAACAAACATGAAAGTTATGTTTCTCTATACCTGTATGAAATGTACTGTTCTACTCAAAAGTAACTTATGGCCAAGTGGTAAACATCTGTATTGAAAGAAACTTGGGTTGGGTGGTGGCCCAGGGATGAAGAGGGAAGAATGAAGTTCAGGATAAGGGTTCAGAGAAGGCAGTGTAAGCGACATTCCTAGCTACCTAATGCAACCTGGAGAAGCTTTCTTTCATCCAAATCAGACCTGCTGATCTCAGGGACAGTGAGATATTTCTCCTGACATCACCCCCGTCTCTAAACTACTGCCATATCATTACATAGAATTCCTTCCTTGCTGTTGTTAGGTGCCCTTGAGTTGGATCCAACTAGCGACCCCACATAACAAAACACTGCTGGTCCAGCACCATCCTCACAATCCTCGTCATGTTTGAGCCCATTGTTGCAGCCACTGTGTTAATCCATCTCGTTGAGGGTCTTCCCATTTTTCACTGACCCTCTACTTACCAAATATGATGTCCTTCTCCAGGAACTGGTCCCTTCTGATAACATGACTAAAGTCCATAAGATGAAGTCTGGCCATTCTTGCTTCTAAGGAGAATTCCAGCTGTACTTTTTCCAAGACAGATTTGTTCATTCTTCTGGCAGTCCATGGTATTTTCAGTGTTCTTTGCCAACATCACAATTCAAATGCATTAATTCTTCTTTGGTCTTCCTTACTTGTTGTCAGCTTTCACATGCATAGAGGCTATTGAAAATACCATGGCTTGGGTCAGATGCATCTTAGTCTTCAAAGTGACATCTTTGCTCTTTAACACTGTAAAGAGATATTTTGTAGCAGATTTGTCCAGTCATCAGATTTCTTGACTGCTGCTACCATGTGTGTTAATTGTGGATCTAAGGAAAATGTAATCCCAGACAATTTCAATCTTCTCCCCATTTATCATGATGTTGCATATTGGTTCAGTTGTGAGGATTTTTGTTTTCTTTATGTTGAGGTGTAATTCATACTGAAGCCCATGGTCTTTGATCTTCATCAGTAAGTTCTTCAAGTTATCTCCACCTTCAGCAAGCAAGACTGTGTCATCTGCATATCTCAGGTAATTAATTAGTCTTCTTCTAATCCTGATGCTGTGTTCTTCTTCATATTATCCAGCTTTTCTGATTATTTGCTCAGCATACAGATTGAGTAAGTGTGGTGAAAAGATACAACCCTGACACACTCCCTTCCTGATTTTAAACCATACAGTATCCCCTTGCTCCATTTCAACAACCACCTCTTGGTCTATGTACTGATTCCTCATAAACACAAGTAAGTGTTCTGGAATTTCCATTCCTTGCAATATTATTCATAATTTGTTATGACCCACACAGTCAAATCCCTTTGTATACTCAATAAAACATAGGTAAACATCTTTCCAGTATTCTTGGCTTTCACCAAAATCCACTTAATATTAGCAATGATATCCCTCATTCCATTTCTTCTGACTCTAGCTTGAATTTATGGCTGTTCTCTGTCAATATTTTTGTAACTGTTTTTCAATTATCTTCAGCAGAATTTTACTTGCATGTGAGGTTAATGATATAGTTTGATAATTTCCACATTTTACTGGATCATCTTTCTTTGGAATGGATACAAATATGGATGCTTCCAGTCAGTTTGCCAGGTAGCTGTCTTCCAAGTTTCTTTAAAAGAGTGAACAACTTCAGAGCTGCTTCCATTTGTTGAAGCATCTCAATTGATATTGCATCAATTCATGAAGCCTTGATTTTTGCTAGTTTCTTCAGTGCAGCTTGGACTTCTTCCTTCAGTACTATTAGTTCTTAATCATATACTACCTCCTGAAATGATTGAATGTTAACTAATTCTTTTTGGTACAGTGATTCTGTGTAGTCTTTCCATCTTCTTTTGATGCTTCCTGCATTATTCAGTATTTTGTCCATGTTGTTGTTGTTGTTGTTATGTGCCGTCGAGTCGGACCCGACTCATAGCGACCCCTCCTTGGGTTGCCAAGGCAGTATCACTATGGAAGTATATTGCCTCATCTTCCTTCTGAGGAGTGGCTGGTGGGTTTAAACAGCCAGCCTTCTGGTTAGCAGTCAAGTGCCTTAGGCACTATGCTACCAGCTATAGAATCCTTCAGTATTGCAACTTGAGGCTTAAATTTTTTCTTCAGTTCTTTAAACTTGAGAAATGTTGAGAGTGTTCTTCTCTCTTGGTTTTCTAGCTGCAGGTCTTTACATACTTCATCATACTTTACTTCATCTTTTCAAGCCTGTTCAGTTCTTTTATTTCATCATTTCTTCCAATTCCTTTAGCTATTCTCCATTTGAGAGCAAGTGTCCAAGTCTCTTCGGGCATCCATCCGTTTTCATCTGTTCTTTCTTTTTTTTTAAATGGCCTTTTGCTTTCTTTCTTCATGGATAATGTTCTTGATATCCCACAACTCATCTGATCATTCCTTCCATCATTAATGTTCTATGCATCAAATCTATTCTTCAGAAAGTCTCTAAATTCAAGGTGATTTGGCTCTCATGGACTTGTTTTATGCTTCTTCTGCTTAAACTTAAACTTCCATATGAGCAATTGATGGCCCATTCCATTGTCAGCTCCTGGCCTTGTTCTTACTGACAATGTTGAGCCTTTTCACAGATGCAGTCAATTTAATTTCTATGTATTCCATCTGGTATGGTCCACATGTACAGTCACCATTTATGTTGTAAAGAGATATTTGCAATGAATAAGTCGCTGGTCTTTCAAAATTCTGTCATGCAGGCTCTGTTATCATTTCTTTCACCAGCCCATATTTTCTAACCACCAATGCTTCTTTGTTTCCAACTTTCACATTCAAATCACCAGTAATTATCAATACATCTTGATTACATGTTTACTTGAAGAATTCCTTTAGTTGGAGATAAAGATTTATTTTCCATTGTTAGACATAAATACATTAACATTTAAATTTTCAATAGGATTAATAACTTGACATGAATAGAATCCAGTTAAACTTAAAGGATAATAGCAAATCATTTCCTTTTGGGATTTGAATGATAATTTATTTCTATTGTGAGAAGAAAGCTGGAATCTCAGGAGTGCTGAATGAATACCTTAGGAGAGGAAAGATCAGGGGAGGAAGGGAGTTCCACATCCTCCTGCCTCTCATCTGCAATGATGCCCCCACTCCCCCAGGTAAGTCAAAACTCCTTCTCTGTGCACATAGGAGCTGGAGCCCAGGGTAAAACGAGCCTATATGACCTACCAGTGCTCTCAGCTCAACCAGGCTATGGTGAGATCTCCAATTCTTCATTTTCTACTCATATGTGACCTTGGGAAGTCATTTTATCTCTCTAATCCAGAAACACTTGGTAATGAAATGAGAACCTATCACAGAGTGTGAGCAATGCTCATAAAATGACAAATGACTTTGCAATTTCCTTTGAACAAGACATCGTTTATTATCTGGTATTGTGGACTAAATCATTGTATGACTTCTTCATAAATCTTTTGAAAATTATAAGCAAATATATCTTAAAGAAAAATTTATTTTTAAATAACCTTTCATTATTTAGAGGAGCCCTGGTGGCACAATGGTTAAGTGCTCGGCTGCTAACCAAAAGGTTAGTGGTTTGAAGCCACCAGCCCCTCCATAGGAGAAAGATGTGGCACTCTGCTTCTGTAAAGATTACAGCCTTGGATCCCTTTGGAGCAGCTCTGCACTGTTCTGTAGGGTCACTATAAGTCAGAATCGACCTTGATGGCAGTGGGTATGCTTTGGGTTATGTTTCTTATCCCTCATTCTCTAATTCCTTCTAAAGTTCTTTTTTTTTTTTCTTCCTGGTAAGATTTTACCACTTGAGCTATGGAAAGTCTTCCTTGGAGTATTTACCAGTCAGATCCCTTGTAGTGGAAAGCAACAAAAAATCCAAGTTTAACTTGCTTAAATAAAAATGAAACAATAATGAAAGGAAAACCAGAAAAGGGCTAAAGAAACCCAAGGGTAGTGCTGGCCTAATATGGCTTGGTCCTGGGCTCAAATTATACCTCAGGACCCAGTTTCCTATGTCTCCACCTCTTTATTCTGGTTTCCATGGGTGAAATCCATTCTCAGGTAAGCTTTTGCTCTCCTTGAGGCTGCAAGAAATCTCCCTCAGTTCCAGCCTTCAAACTTCTAGGTTCAGACACTTGAGGAAAAAGCAAAGCTGCTTTTCCTGGTCACTTAAGTGGAAACCTATTTCACCTCCTTGGTTCTCATTCAGTCCAAGCCTAAATCAACAACTTTGGCAAGGGTAAAGTTACGTGCTGATTGTTCCTTCTGAGCTGGAGTGGTGCCCCACTCCAAGTGCTGCCCCAGAAGAATCTGTCCTTAACTGCCTGGCCAGAAGGAAGCCTTTCTTCTGAATTTCTGTTGCTTTTTTGACCTTTCTTATATTCCACTTTATAGTACAATTATGCATGTAACTATGTCTCATATCTCTCTTATCAGCCCATAAGATATGATAAGATCTAAGTCAAACTCATTTTTACACTGCCCACATTGCCTTCATCAATTCATTAAATAATTATTCTGGCCTACTATAAACCATGCATGTAACATAGTTTTATTGAGCATTCAATAAATATTTGCTAAATAAATAAATGTGACTTCAAAGAGGCAGGTGACTGACACTATGAAATGCTGGTTTTTAAAGAATACATGATCATTATCAATTGATGCAGAAAAGGCATTTGATAAAATCCAACACCCATTTCTGATCAAAACTCTCAGCAAAATAGGAGTAGAAGGGACATTCCTCAAC
>NW_006922028.1:2058189-2059546 GCF_000298275.1 Orycteropus afer afer | reverse complement strand
TGAGTTACTAAAGAGGTGAAAACCACAGAAGAATCTTCCCCAGTGTGCCCATGTCACATGTTATTTAGATGTGGACATTTCTGTAAATGTATAGAGTGGAAGAGGAGATGTAAGGATGTATGGGTGTGAGGCAACGAAAATGGTTGATGACAGCAGACATGGGACATTTTCACACATAACATCAAATCTTCTCCCTCCTGGATTCTTCATGGTCCTTTCTCAGAAAATGCATGCAGAAAGAGTAATCCGGAAAGAGTAATTAGTATACACAATGAAGTCTAGTGGTTTGGAATTAGAGACAGGGATACCAACTGGGAGACTAGCACAACTAGTTTAGGTGAAAAGCAATGAAAGATTTAACTAGAATCAGCACAATACAGTTGCAACAGTAGTGATTAAACCACTGCCACTGAGTCGATTCTGACTCATAGCGACCCTCATCGGGTTTCCAAGGTAGTAGATCATTACAGAAGTAAGTTGCCCCATCTTTATTTTACGGAGTGGCTGATGAGTTTTAACTGCCAGCTTTCTGGTTAGCAATCAAATACCTTCGGCCCTGTGCCACCAAAGCTCCTGGTAGTGATTGGGGGAAAGAAATAGAATGAACAGGGTTTCAAAATTGACAGGGCAAGAGAGGGAAAAGTAAAAAGTCGTTCTTAGGTTTGAGACTTTGTTGGTACATTAACAAGAATTAGAAATATAATAGAGAGCATCTGCAGATAAAAGAACAACTGAGTTCAGTTTTGAAGAAATAAATTCACCTGTTTACAACACATCCTTTTGGATACTTAAGGTGGCAGTTGATTACATTGGGAAGTATTAGAGTTTGGTAGGAGTCACACCATTACCTGTTGCCATAAAGTTGATCCTAACCCATAGCAAACCATTAGGACAGAGTAGAACTGCCCTATGAGCTTTTCAAGGCTGTAATCTTTATGGAAGAAGACTGCCACATCCTTCTCCCATGGAGTTTCCCTCAGATCACATTTTGAAGGCTTACTGGATTTGTGCAAGCTGTAGAAACATAGTGATCATGTCTGCAGCATCTAGCATATAACCCAACCAATCAATTGACTCTCCTTCCATCGAGTCAATACTGACTAATACCAACCCTACAGGACAGAGTAGAACCGCCCAGTAGGATTTCCAGAGCTGTAAATCTTTGTGGAATTAGACTGCTTTATCCTTCTCCCACAGAGCAGCTATTGGGTTTGAACTGCTGACCTTTTGGTTAGCAGCCCAGTGCTCTAACCACAGTGCCACCAGAGCTCCTTACCTACCATATATTAGAAGCCAAACTCACTGCCATCCAGTCAATCCTGACTCACAGCAACCCCTCCTTGGGTTTCCGAGGCAG
>NW_006922028.1:2055559-2057229 GCF_000298275.1 Orycteropus afer afer | reverse complement strand
CAAGTGCCTGTAAAAAGTTAAACCCATTAATAATGAAGAAAGAATACTGGAAATAGGCTATTCTACCACACTATTATAAACATGCTAACACTCAAGCACATTTGTATACTTTTAGGAATCTTTTTTAAATTTAGCAAGGCATAAGGCTTCTAGGAAAATCAAGTATCAGTTCTCACATCAGTGCATCTATTCTATTCAATCTATTCCACTTCGGCTGTACAAACAGTATTTTTGCTTGCACCCTAATCACTCAGAGCTAAGTCAAACCTCACAAGTTACAGGTCACTGTCCTCCAGACAGCCAAGTCAACTTAAGACTTTGGACACCAGCCTCAAACTTGGGATTCTCCACAACACCCTTACTTCTGACCTGCTGGCTACAATTCAGGGGTTCCCTTTGTCCCTTCTGGATACCAGCCATAAGTTCAGGGTTCTCAAGCTCCCGTTACCTCTGACCTACTGGCTGTCACTACTCTCTTGAGTCTGATAATTCCTTAGAACAAGTCACAGAAATCATGATTGCACTATACTTAACAGTTTTATTTTAAATACATATAGCAAAAAGAATTACAAACCAAGAGATGCATAGGGCGAGGCCTTGGAGGACTCCCAATGTGGAGCATCCATGTCTCAAGAAGGGACATGCAATCGTCTCATATGCATTGATATTTGTCATCAACTAGAAAGCCCAGGGACCATCTGTATCCAGATCTTTTATTGGAGTCTCATTATGTAAGAATGAATGATTGATTGAAGTACCTCCTCCTACCCTGCAGAAAGGTGATCCCCCAGAATGTGGAAATTATCAAACAGTATCATTAATATCACATGCAAGTAAAATCTTTCTGAAGATAATTCAAAAATGGTTGCAGCAGTATGTTGACAGAGAATTTCCAGAAATGCAAGCTGGATTCAGAAAAGGATATGGAACTAGGGATATCATTGCTGATGTCAGATGGATCTTGGCTGAAAGCAAAGAATACCAGAAAAATGTTTACTTGTGTTTTATTGACTATGAAAAGGCATTTACCTGTGCAGATCATAACAAATTATGGATAACATTGAGAAGAATGGGAATTCCAGAGCACTTCATTGTGCTCATGAAGAACCTGTACATAGACCAGGAGGCTGTCATTCAAACAGAACAAGGGGATACTACATGGTTTAAAGTCAGGAAGGGAGTATATCTGGGTTGTATCCTTTTACCATCCTTATTCAGTCTGTATGCTGAGCAAATAATCCAAGAAGCTAGACTATATGAAAAGAACATGGCATCAGGATTAGAGGAAGAGTCATTGGCAACCTGCGATAGGCAAATGACACAGCCTTGCTTGCTGAAAGTAAAGATGACTTGAAGTCCTTGCTAATAAAGATTAAAGACTATAGTCTGCAGTGTGGATTATGCCTCAACATAAAGAAAACAAAAATCCTCACAATTGGACCATTAAGCAGCATCACAATAAATGGAGAGAAGTTATCAAAGATTTCATATTGCTTGGTTATACAATTAACACCAATGGATGCAGCCGTCAAGAAATCAGATGATGTCAAACTGACCAAAACCAAAGACAAAGACAGAATCCTGAAAGCTGCATGGGAAAAACAAAAAGTTACCTACAAAGGACAGCCAGTAAGAATAAGCTCTGATTTCTCAGCAGAAACCATGCAAGC
>NW_006922028.1:2036218-2053210 GCF_000298275.1 Orycteropus afer afer | reverse complement strand
CAGAGCCAACTCAGTGGTACCTAACAACAACAACCCTGCAGTTAAGGAGCTCTGGTAACCTAGTGGTTAAGGCATTTGGCTGCTAACCAAAGGTTGGTGATTTAACCCACCAGCCACTTTGAGGAAGAAAGATAAGGCAGACTGCTTCCATAAAGATTTATAGCCTTGGAAACCCAGTGTGGGTCACTGTGAGTTGGAATTGACTCGATGGCAGTGAGTTTGATTTTTCAATTTACCCTGCAATTGGGCTGATACCGTGTTGTATGTCTTTCTAGCCTTGCCAACCCCCACCCAAGAGGTACCTCTTTAGCCTGAATTCTCAGGTGTGATCTGCACAGGCCTTATCAAGACACTTCAACCACTAGGGGAATTTCAACATGTTCAGTTATCTCTTAGGAACCTAGGACAAAGACCAGTTCTGTGGATAAAGTAAATATTTGACCCCATAGATGTATTCCACTTCTATTCAAGTTATCATGTCTCCATTCTTAAGCCCTTTCTGTCATTTAGCTCTTAATTAGAATCCACTGTATCAAATTTCACAATGCTAAAATCAGCATTTCATAATTATTAGCACTGTACTAGCAATCATTTAAGGACTGTTGAGTTTCATTATCTTGATCACAAAACATAAAATTGTTGAGTGATTATCCTCTTTGCCTGTTATGAGATGAATATGCAGGATATGTCCAATTTGTGTGGGCAAGGATGGGGAGATAGGGAATTCTGCTGCAGTGTAAATTGGAACAAACAATTTGAGGAATAATTTGATAGTAGGTAGGAATGTAAAAATGTGTGTGTTCTATGAACCAGTAATGCCACTGTTAAGTTATACATGAGCACAGAGACATGTTTATTGCAGCATTGTTTATAGTAGCAAAATCTGAAAAAAATCTATAACTCTATAGAAGGGGGAACTGGATAAACAAATTGTGGCATGCCGTTCAGCACATTAAAAGAAAAATGAACCAGATATATTTGTACTAAACATGATAACTCACAATGTTGAGTGAAAAAAAGTGCAAAATGATATACATAGTAAGTATAGTATGATACCAGTATTATAAATTGTATAAAAATCTTACAAAAGCACATAATTTATGGATATGTATATATATATGCATATGCATGTGTATAAATATGTATAAAAGTAAAAATGAATTGTGAGGCAATTCATAAATTCCCTGGTGGTTGCCTCTGAAGGTTGGAGGAAGTTGATATTGAAGGTAAAGAAGTGAAGATTTCAACTTTATATAGGATACTTGTTTTTTACTTTGTTTTTAAAATGATTTTTAAAGTATTTCAGAAAATGTTAAAAATTATAGTTTCACTGTTGTTACATTAGTGTTTTGCTATACCATTTTTCTGCATTTTTTACTTTTTCAAACAAAACACCTTCTCAAATCTATTTATTAAACAAGAGCCTTACTTCATTTATTCATTTATCAACAAATGTATATTACTTGCCCATGATGTTTCAGACACTACATTTGGTGCCATAGGAAATAACAAAAACGTGTAAGACATGGTTCTGAACTCAAGGATCTTGTAGGTTTTGAATGTAAAAAACCGTATTGGAAAAAGTACACATGGGTTCAGTCATGCTTCATTGTGGAAATATTTTACATGGGCTTATGTATGAAATTATTGTAGTTTTCATGAAATTACATGTAGGTGCTTCATGTTACAAAAACATTACAAGGATATTTTTGTAGTTAAGGTTATGCATAAACTTGGCTGGGTCTGGTGGTAGTTTTTCCCCATGATGAGACTGGCAATCAACTCCATGGTGGAATCTGCCACAAGCAGCTGATTTAGAGATGTGGTCTGCTTCTCATATATAAGGAGAAGCTTTGAGAATGGACTACAGCTTTTTGGCACACTTGAACCCTGCATGTAGCCAAGTCATTGTTCAGCAGCCTGCCATGTTGTCTGCCAATCTTGGGACTCTGAATGGACTTTAATCAATGGCCTGCGATGTGGTTTGGTAGTATCGGGACTGTGCCTTGTTACTTGCCAGCCTTGGGTTTGTTAGCCTCAGCAGCCACCAGCTACCTGAGTTAAGAAAAGCCTCCAGCTTCAGTGGGCTGGGAGCCAGAGGCAGAGCTGAAGCCCAAGATCAAGGGGCTTTTACCCAGTCCCTAGATCCTGGCACTTTGAACTCAGACTTCTAGCCTCTCAAACTATAGGAGAATAAACTCCTGTTTGTTAAAGCCATCCCATTTATGGTATATTCCTGTCAGAGCAGCACTAGGTAGCCAAAACAATTATCGCCACTTACAAAACATTAAATTAGGATGTGATTGGTACTTTAAAAGGAAATTACTCCCTCTTTAAAAAATAATTCATTGTAGGCCTCTTCCCTGGAACATATAAAATGTGATGGTATTTATGAAAAGCCCCTTAATGCCAGACTTTTGGGGCAATTTCCATTATGTGGAGTAAAGTATACCAGTATAGTACAATAACTTTTCACCTGGAGAGTGTTTTCACTGGTATACGATGCATAAGTAGAGCATGTATAGACACTTGAAACTGAGGACCTTCACAGTAGCTCCATGTCCAGCTCTGGGGTTCACATGGGTAAATTAGGTCAAATATGAGCTAGAAACCATGGGGAAAAAAAGCATTCCAGGAGTGCATCAACATTGTAGCTGCCACAGACCTACGAGCTGGTATAATGAGTTTCTCAATGAATGGAACATACAAATTATTGCAGATACCTAGAGTGGGAGAAATAACATTAAGGGTGGTAAGCAGAATGCTGTCTTTTAAGAAGTTGAAGGATCATATCCTCCCTTGACTAGAAAAGGGTCAGTGTATCAATCCTGGAAGAAGGGGTAAAGTCCAAAATACAGTCTGCATTTTTCAAAAGGAGAATTGGAAAGGGCAAAATCCCTAGTAAAAGAAAGGGGAATTGTGTAGTTTCTAGGTTAGCCTGTTCATTATGTGTGATGGGCAATTCCAACTCATGACAATCCCATATATTACAGAGTAGAAATCTGCTCCATGGGGTTTCCTGAGCTGAAATCTATATGGGAGCAGTTTGCCAAGACTTTTCTTCTGTGGTACTGCTGGGTGGGCCAACCTTTAGGTTATTGGTCAAGCACAAACCATTTGTGTAGGAGCTCTGGTAGCATAGTGGCTAAGGCATTTTACTGCTAACCAGAAGGCTGGCGGTTCAAACCCACCAGCCACTCCTCAGAAGGAAGATGGGGCAATCTACTTCCGTAGTGATACTGCCTTGGAAACCCAAGGAGGGGTCGCTATGAGTCGGGTCCGACTCGACGGCACACAAAAACAACAACAACAGGGACCTTTGGTGAATCTAGAGGAATTTAAAGGCTTGATAAAAACAGACTGCCCAGCCAAGCCTCTGTGAGTAGAAACTCAGCAAATGTGTATTGATGGACAATGGTCTGAATCAAATATTGAATATGTCATTATACATAGATCCTCTATCACTTCAGAAGAAGCTCAAATCCAGAATGTATGTGGTTGTTGTTAGTTGTCATAGAGTCACTTCTGACTCACAGCAACCCTGTGTGTGCAGAGTACAATTGCTCCATGGAGTTTTCAAGGCTGTGACTTTTTAGAAGCAGATCACCATACCTGTCTTCCAAGGTGCCTCTGGGTGGGTTTGAATCACCAACCTTTTAGCTACTAGTCAAGTGCTTAAGTGTTTTCACTACCAAAGAACTCCAAATCCAGAATGTATACAGTTTACTAACTCTGAAGGCCAAAGTGAGGAACAGGGTTCTCAAGGGCACCATCCTTCAAGATGGTTTCACATTCATTGTATTGGATTCATCTTCTCAATAAGCACTTTTGAGATATAAAAAGTAGATTAGGCATAGAGAAGAAAGCACAAACAGAAAGGAAGATATACACCACATGAGAATCATCAAGGAGCCAAGGAACAGAAGGTGAAAGAGACAAGGACTTTCTCCCAGAGCCAACAGAGACAGACTTGCCCTAGACCCAGTGCCCTGAATTCAGACTTCTAGACTCCTAAAATGTGAGAAAATAAATACCACCACTTGTGGTATTTCTGTTATTGCAGCAGTAAGAAATGAGGACAGTTTCTTTTTATGAATTTGAGATTTTGGCTGTTTAGTTTTTTGCTCCCTCAATTTTCTTAAAAGTGATCAACTGAAAAACCATTGATTAGGTATTTTGATGAATAATCTGGATCTGAAAAACTTTCTATAGGGACCTTGGTCATAGTATTCTCCCTGGTATCAGGAGGCAAAGTGGTGGCTCTAATGAACAGAAATTTATTTTCTCAGTTTCTCAGTTATTTCTCAGTTCTCAGCTAGAAGTCCAAAGCACTCTTATTGGGAACAGTCACTGGTATCCCCTTGGCCCAGACAAAGTGGAATTTGAGATAGAGGTCAGTAAAAAGCAGGGAAAGATGCTTTTAACTACAGTGTACCTTGCCATTCAGACATGTTCTGTTCCTTGGGGATTTCTATATTTGGTCAGACTGCAAGGTATTGAGATAGGTTAAACAGAAGAGATTTAAAAACCACAGTGAATTTTCTCTTGCTGTCCTATATCTCAAAAATGAGACAATTTAACATGCATGTGAGAAAAGAGTATTTTTAAAGTTTTTAAAAATAAAAGAAAGGCCAAGAAGTGCTTTCAACTAAGCTATCTTAAAGGTTATTTGCCTGCCTAGATAAGACGGGTTTGTTGCTAGGCAACAGAGACACAGAGACAATGAATGGTAGGCCATGAAGGTAAAGGAACTCATGAGTATTTTTGTATGAATTTCTCACAATAGGAACCAGTCTGACAAGCTTGCCCCTTAATGAGAAATGGCCAAAATGAAGATATGATGAATTGAGAAGGGTGGGGCATCTTGATTTTTTTTTGTCTAAGCCCGAGTCTTATGTGATGCAGTTAATACTTGTGTTAATGCAGAATGGTCCATTTATCATAGGGGGGATTTCTTCAGTCTTCCAGCTTGTACTCTGTGGCTCTTTCCAGTGGAAGAATATATTAGAAAATGACATGGACAGCAAGATTTCAGAATATATTAGACAACTACTTGATTATCTTGGCAGCATGAATATGGTATATTTCAAATGAGAAACAAGGACTAGATCCATCAATCACGTATAAAACGAATTTGCTTGTCACTTAAAGGTAAAATTAATTTGATAGATGATGGCAGATTTTAAAGTACATTTCATATCATAGCTTTTTCATAGGAGTTTGAACTGTGTCCGTTTGTTGAAGCCTTAAAGAGTTTGAAGATTTGGGATGCATGGTTTTTATTGTAGACTTCCATAGTCTTTAGACTTTTTTCTTTTATTTCATGCTTCCTATTAAGAAAAAGGGGAGACCAGGAAGGAAGCGAGCTGGGATGACAGGTTTGTAATGGCTGAGGGAGACCCGGAAGTGAGTGGAGCAGTTGGGCACAACTAAGGGAGATGAACTTGTCTGTCAGTTCGTTGTACTGTGGTGGCTTGCATGTTGCTGTGAGGCTCGAGGCTATGCCACCAGTATTTCAAATACCAGCAGGGTTACCCATGGAAGAGAGGTTTCAGAGGAGCTTCCAGACTAAGACAGACTCAGGAGAAGGAAGAGGCCATCCACTTCTCAAACAATTGGCCATGAATAACTGTTATGAATAACAGTGGAACACTATCTGATATATTACTGAAAAGTTATGAATAGTGCTGAAACATTGTCTGATATAGTGCTGGAAGATGAGTCCCTCCAGTTGGAATGCACCCAAAATATGACTGGAGATGAGCTGTCTCCTCAGAGTAGAGCCAACCTTAATGATGTAGATAGAGTAAAGTTTTCGGGACCTCCATTTACTGATGTGGCACGACTCAAGATGAGAAGAAACAGCTGTAAAGATCCATTAATAACTGGAACATGGAATGTATGAAGAATGAATCTAGGAAAACTGGAAGTTGTCAAAAATGAAATTGAATGCATACAGATCAATATCCTAGGCATCAGTGAGCTGAAATGGACTGGTTGTGGCCATTTTGAATCAGACAATCATATGACCTACTATGCTGGGAATGACAAATTGAAGAGGAATGGTGTGGCATTCATCATCACAAAGAATGTTTCAAGATCTATCCTGAAGTACAGGGCTGTCAGTGATAGGATAATATCCATATGCCTACAAGGAAGACCAGTTACTACTACTATTATTCAAATTTACACACCAACCACCAAAACCAAAGATGAGGAAATTGAAGATTTCTACCAACTTCTGCAGTCTGCAATTGACCAAACATGCAATCAAGATATGTTGATTATCACTGGTGATTGGAATGCAAAAGTTGGAAATGAAGAATCACCTGTAGTTGGAAAATATGACCTTGATGATGGAAATTATGGTAGAGATCGCATGATAGAGTCTTGCAAGACCAATAACTTATACATTGAAAATACCTTTTTACAACAAAACAAGTGGTGGCTATACATGGGGACTTCGCCAGATGGAGTACATAGGAATCAGACTGACTATATCTGTGGCAAAAGGTGATGGAGAACTTCACTATCTTCAGCCAAAACAAAGCCAGGAGCTGATTGTTGAACGGACCATCAACTGCTCATATGCAAGTTCAAGATGAAGCTGAAGACAATTAAAACAAGTTCATGAGAGCCAAAAGATAACTTTGATTATAGCCATCCTGAATTTGGAGACCATCTAAAGAATATATTTGATGCATTGAACACCAGTGACAGAAAACCAGAGGTACTGTGGGATGACATCAAGAACATTATCCATGAAGAAAGCAAAAGGTCATTAAAAAGACAGGAAAGGAAGACCAAAATGAATGTCAGAAGAGACTTTGAAACTTGACCTTGAAGTTTGCTAAAGCAAATGGAAGAAATGACAAAGTAAAAGAGCTGAACACAAGATTTTAAAGAGCTGATTGAGAAGACAAAGTCAATTATTATAATGAAATGTGCAAAGACCTGGAGTTAGAATACCAAAAGGGAAGAACACACTCAGCATTTCTCAAGCTGAAAGAACTGAAGAAGAAATTTAAGCCTCAAATTGCAATATTGAAAGATTCGGTGGGCAATATATTGACTGATGCAGGAAATATCAAAAGAAGATGGAAGAAATACACAGAGTCACTGTACCAAAAAGAATTGGTTGATGTTCATCCATTTCAGGAGGTGGCATATGATCAAGAACCAACGGTATTGAAGGAAGAAGTCAAAGCTGCACTGAAGGAATTGGCCAAAAACAAGGCTCCAGGAATTGACAGAATACCCAATGAGATGTTTCAACAAACAGATACTGTGCTGGAGACACTCACTCAGCTATGCCAAGAGATTTGGAAGACAGCTACCTGGCCAACTGACTAGAAGAGATCCGCATTTGTACCCATTCCAAAGAAAAGTGATCCCACACAATGTGGAAATTATCAAATAATATCATTAATATCACATGCAATCTTACTGAAGATAATTCAAAAACTATTGGAGCACCATATTGACAGAGAGCTTCCAGAAATTCAAGCTAGATTCAGAAGAGGATGTGGAACAAGGGATAGTATTGCTAATGTCAGATGGATCTTGGCTCAAAGCAAGGAATACCAGAAACATGTTTATTTGTGTTTTATTGACTATGCAAAGGCAATCGACTATGTGGGTCATAACAGATTATGGATAACATTGAGAAGAATGGGAATTCCAGAATTATACTCATGAGGAACCTGTACATAGACCAGGAGGTTGTTCAAACAGAACAAGGGGATACCGCATGGTTTAAAATCAGGAAGGGAGTGTGTCAGGATTGTATCCTTTGACCATATTTATTCAGTCTGTATGTGGAGCAAATAATCTGAGAAGCTGTACTATATGAAGAAGAACATGGCATCAGGATGGGAGAAAGACTCATTAACAACCTTTGACATGCAGACAGCACAATTTTGCTTGCTGAAAATGAGGGTGACTTGAAACACTTACTGATGAAGATTGAAGACTGCAGTATGGATTACACCTCAATATAAAGAAAACAAAAATCCTCACAGCTGGACCAATGAGCAGCATCACAATAAATGGAGAAAAGATTGAAGTTGTCAAAGACTTCATATTACTTGGTTTTACAGCAAACACCAATGGAAACAGCAGTCAAGACGTCAGACGACATATTGCACTGGGAAAATGTGCTCCAAGAGACCTCTTTAAAGTGCTGAAGAGCAAAGATATCTCCTTGAAGACTAAGGTATGCCTAACCCAAGCCATCGTATTTTCAATGGCCTCATATGCATGTGAGAGGTGGAAAATGAATAAGGAAGACTGGAGAAGAGTTGATGGTTTTGAGTTGTGGTGTTGGTGAAGAATGCTGAAAGTGCCATGAACTGCTAAAAGAACTAATAAATCTTCCCTGGAAGAAGTGCAGCCAGAATGCTACTTGGAAGCGAGAATGGACAGACTTCACAAGGGATCATTCTCTTGAGAAGGATATCATGCTTGGTAAAGTGGAGGGTCAGCGAAAAAGGGGAAGGCCCTCAACAAGATGAATTGACAGAGTGGCTGCAACGATGGGGTCAGGTATAGAAAGGATCATGAGGGTGGCACAGGACCAGGCAGTGTTTTGCTCTGTTGTACATAAGGTTGCTATGAGGCCAGAGACGACTCGACAGCACCTAACAACAACAACATTAAGAAAAAATGGATGGAAAGGAACGAAAATAGTTTTTTTGTTTTGTTTTGTTTTAAAGGGGAGAGTGGGGGTGTGCACAGTTGAGCAAAGTGCCCAGAGGGCATTTTCATTATTTTTGGGTAAAGAAGCAAAAGTAGCCATGAAATGATTGAAATTATGTCAGTGGCCCCTATAGCAATTTATTAAAAAGAAAGCTCAGATCATAAGAATTGGTAAAGATTATTCATTAATTGTTAATAATATAGTTACTGAACAGGAATTATTTCTTTAATATCTTTATTTGAAGAATTCATTATACTGAACATGTATTATTATTAGTTTCCATCCAGTCAATTCCAACTCATGGCAAACACAGGTGTTGCAGAGTAGAACTGCTCTGTAGGGTTTTCAAGGCTGTGACCTTTCAGGAGCGGATTAGCAGGCCTGCCTTCTGTGGTGTGCTGGGTGAGTTTGAACCATCAACCTTTAGGTTAGCAGCGGAGCACTGATCGTTTGTACCATCTAAGAACTCACTGAACACATAGCAGCTTTTATCTTTATTATAGTCATGATTTTAGATGTTCACAAAGATGGTGAAACTACCACATATTTTATGGGTGAGATGGGCATAGAGTTATAAAACTTCAGATCAAACCAAAATAACAGATGCTCAGGTTTCCCGTAGAGTGTGAACATAATAAGTCCTGCTCTCACCCTCATCTCCTCTCATACATAGTGGCCTAGAGTTCCATTTCAAATTGAATGATCATCTAACTGGGCTGAGGATTCAGTGATTCAGAAGATTCAGTGCGGATAGCTACAAAGAACACAAAAAAAAAAAAAAAAAAAAAAAAAAAACCAACCCTGTAGCTTCCTTCATCACATAACGTTATTTATGAGTCTCAGAAATTATAAATGATCATCACCTCATCCTACAGCAGCACATGAATTAGTCCCTGCTGAAAGCGTGCCCTTCTGTTTGTCCCTGTCCCAACCTCAGGTTCAAAAATACAACAACAGCAGCCCAATGTGCCTTAATTTAAACTCTAGTAGGGTACCACAAGGTCAATTTAGTAATTTCCTCTTTTGGAAATATTTTTTTTCTGTTCTTTCTTAAAACTGAATTTATTGATCTGTTTACTTGTTAAGGTCAGCCATATCTGTGGGGCATGACGGAGATGTCAGGAGAGAAGCCTAATTACTCCTGCCCTACTTGGAGCTGGTGGGACATAAGGTGAGGTACAGACAGCAGGTATACAGAGCAGACATATGGCTCCATGTTTCTTCTGAAGCAGATGGAAGTTCTAGTATTTTGATTCAATATATCAGGACACTGATGAGTCTAACTTTCTGTTATCAATGAAGAAGTGACAGTTACCGAGGGCGCTTAGGAAAATAGTCAAGCAAGGAAAACAGAGGCAGCATCAACAGTCCTTACATTTGTGGTGCACCCAGAAGGCACTCTAAATGCCCTTTGACACCATACCTGGCCACAGTCAAGTTGCCTACTAAGAAGTGTTAACAGATTTCTTTCTTAGTAAGGTGATTTTCCACAACCTTCAGGTACCCTTCAGACTTCCAGCCATATCCTACAAAAGATCACTCTAATTCCATTGAAGTCAGATCTACAAATAGCTGTTAGTGGATATGGGTTGATGAGGAGGGTGTGCTCCCCAAGTCTGGCCTTAGAATTAAGAGCCAAGAAGTAAGGCGTGAGAAGCAAAAAAAGTTATGGGGTTACTTTGGAGAGCAACTTGAACTCTCTCCTAGGTTTACATTGTTAGGAGCCATGAGTCAATTCTGGTTCATAGTGACTGCATGTGACAGAATAGAACTGCCCAAGAAGGTTCTCTTGCCCATAATCTTTATAGAAGCAGATTGTCAGGTCTTTCTCCTGTGGAGCAGCTGGTTGGGTTTGAACCACCAACCTTGCAGTTAGTAGCTGAGCACTTACTTGTTTGCTGGGGAAAAGGACAAAAAATCTGGTTTGTTCAATAAATAAATAAGCATTTATATATTGCTACAGACAACTGGATCACTGGCCTTTTTTGTTCTTGTTTAAAAATATCTTAGATGCCTTATTCTATAACATGCCTTTGCATGTTAAATGCCTTTGTCTAGACTTTTGTGTGTGGTTAAGCCTAGTAACCTACTCTGGAACCTCCCTGTAATGTGGCCTGTGATATCTGTGGCTCTAAATGTGCTTGCCATACTACACAAGACTTCTCTTGGGACATTAGCTTATTATTTGGCATCTATTCCTCTTCTGGTTCTTGGCAATTACAATTTGCATCATATTATAATTGTGTAAGCTATTACCATGCTCAAAGAAATTCTGGTGGCTTATTGGGTAAGGCATTTGGCTGCTAACCAGAAGGTTGGCAGTTCAAACCCACCAGCTCCTCTGTGGGAAGAAGATGAGGCAATCTACTTCCATAAAGATTGACAGCCTTAGAAATCCAGTGGGGGTCTGTGAATCAGAATCAACTCAATGGCAGTGGAGTGTTATTATTATTCTTATTACCATGCTCAAAGAGTTGTGGTGGTGCTATGGCTAAGGCATTTGGGTGCTAACAGAAAAGGGTCAGCAGCTCTAACCCATCAGCCACTCCACAGAAGAAAGACGAGGCAATCTGAGTCTGTGAAGATTTACAACCTCCAAACCCCTATGGGGCAGTTCTACTCTGTCCTACAGAGTCATTATGAGTTGGAATCAACTTGATGGCAGTGTATGTTACCAAGCTCAGCTGGCTCGACCTTACCCTGGGTGGTGCAAAAGGGTAAATGCTTGACTACTAGCTGAAGGTTGGCAGCTCAAAGCCATCTAGCATTACTCGGAAGAAAGGCCTGGGGATCTGCTTCTGAAAGGCCACAGCCCTGAAAACCCTGTGGAGTGCAGTTTTACTCTGAACACATGGGGTCATCATGAGTCAGAGCTGACTTGACGGTAACTAACAACACCCACAGCTGAAGACAGCCCTACCAACCCTGGAGAGGAGTGATTTCTCTACCTGCAGCTTTACGTAGTTGCTACAGACCCTACACTAAAACAACAAAAGATTCCCCATAATGACTTTTGCTCTCCAAATATAGACAGGTTTTTGTCTGTAAATAAAGCAACAAGGGCAGGTAACATCTTGACCGTTAGCACAAGGGCAAGGTATCTCCACAAACACAGAATGCAGGGAAATGAACACAAGAGGTTCTTAGTTCCTCCTGAGATTGTCAAAACCACTCCAGGAAGAGTTGCCAAGCATTTTTTCTGAACTCCAAGACCAAGTTGAGAAAATGCAAGTAAGAGAATTAAAACTTCTATGTTCTCTGAGTGCTACAGAGAATAATACTACCACTCAAGGACACTAGGAGGAGGAATGTGACAGCACCAGGTATGTGCTTTAAGAGGTCTACAAACATAGACGCTATTGGTATTTAGTATATATGGCCTATGCTACTCCATTAGCTAAACTCTCCACAGTACAATCATTTCTTTTATAATTCCTTATTATGAAAAATATTTTTTTCTTTGTCAATATAAAATACTATTTTTTTTTTTTTAGTTTTCAGTTTTTTCATTGTCATTTGGATGAAAATTTACAGAGAGAAATGTTTTTTCGCTCAATGACTCATACACATTTTGTGACATTCATTACAACCCCCACAAAGTCAGATGGCAAAAAACATCCACACATTCTATTTGTGGCTATATTTTTTAAGTCCTTGAATTTATAGATTCCCTTATTTTTTTTAATTTATTGCAATTTATTTGTTGAATAAACTATCATTTGCCTTGTAGGTTCAGTACTTCTTACATGGTATAATCACCTGGGGACTTGACCAAAAGCAGATTCAGAGCCAGTAGGTCTGGGGTGGAACCTGAGACTATGCATGTCTAGCAGACTCCCAGGTGATGATGGTCCTGCTGTCATCCAGAAGACCAAACTTTGAATAGTCAGGTTGTCGCATATCCCACAGTCTAGCTTTGCTAATTGCATCTTGTAGTATGTTTTCACAAGTTCCTTTGACCTGTGTATTCCTGTAGGTTGGTAGTTGAGTCCAGTGACTTGATCAGATTCAGGTTCTATTATTTGTTTGTTTTTCCTTACATGGTATTTTGTTCTTCCATTAGGAAACAAAATACAAATGAGATAATGCTTAATTGTATCTTTTTTTGTAACATTAGTAGCATAACATTCCATTCATTCACTGGGAATTGCAAAATGATATTCTAGTTCTCTCATATTCTCTTCATTTGTTAACTGCAATATCTGCATAAAGACAAATATCCATCCTCTCATCTACTCTTTGATTACTTACACTGAACTACTGGTATAGTTTATATGGGGATCCCAGGAAAAAATACCTAGATTCTTCCTTTATATACCAATTTTCAAAATAATGAGTTGGTTGACTAACATCTGCTTGTGGTGCCCAATTAAATTTTTTTTTTATGGTTTAGTGATGCCAGTTGTTTTTGTTTTTGTTGTTATTGTTGCTGTTATATAGAAGTCTTGTAAAATTATGAATTTAAACATATTTCATACATTTCAATTCATTTCAGTTATTATCTTCATATGACAGCTTCTTCAAATTGACCTCTGAGCACTTTCTTGCTCTTTTGAATGATAAGATGTTTCAGGCATTTCTGTCTAGATATGCAGTCAGCCATTTCTCTTAAGATTATTAGTTTCTTTTAGGGGAAAATGGCATTTTAAGATCATAATCTGGGTACTATGATGCTCGTTGCTACTAGGTTTGTTTAGTAGAAACTTTTTAATCACACAATTTTATAGCCTCAAGATTCTCAAATGGAAATACAAATCTTCTGTAGTACCTAGTACCTATAGGATCACTATGAGTTGGAGTCAACTCAATGGCAATAATAGGTAAAGTACCTAGCATTAGGTACTGTTACTGCATTGCTCATAACCCCACTGCCTTGTTTCTACTGTACTTAATTTAAGAAAGATGATATAAATAAAAATGTTTCTGATTTGTTTTCTTAAATATACCAAGTAAACAGAAAGTATCATTCATACAGTAGTGATTGCTTTTAAATAGAAAGCCAGGACAGACCTTGAACAGATTACTTCTTCTAAATTCACTTTCATGATCTGAAAAAATACCTTCCTCATAGGGTTCTTAATAGCAAAGCTCTCACTTACCAAATGTTTAATAGAGGCCAGACACTTTAAATACCTTTCCTCAGTTAATCCTTATAGCAGCATTTTCAAGTAAATAGTATGCCTTTTTATAAATGAATAAACTTTTCCAAGGTGACACAGTCAGTGAAGTGGCAGAGTCAGTATTTTAACTCAAGTCTTTCTGGCTCCATGCTTTTAACCTAGCTTATAGGATAGCAATTACATGAGGGAATGAATGTATGGTGCTTCCGGCCCAGTGTCTGATAAATGGTGTTCAATAAGAAATAAATGTCAGTTAGCGAAGTTGCCTTGGTAGATCTGTGCTCGGCATTTGAGACGGGAGGGTGGAAAGGAGAGAGGATGCTGACCAGCCTTCCACTTTACCAGGTCTTGGGCCCATTGACTGTCCATCTTGCTAATTCCTCATGTTGGGTTTGACCTATGTGTCCACCATGACAGATGCTCTCATGTTGGAGCTCAAGGTCAGCCCTCAAGAGTTCTGGCTGGCACCTTCTGTCACATTGTCTCCTAAATATGCTATGCGAGTGGCAGGAGTCCAGAGGCAAGCCCACTGTGGCCTCTTCCCCTTACATCATGTGTCATTAGCTGCTATAAGATTATTTGTTCAAAACCAAATTCACAAAACTGACAGATTCATCTGGTAGTGTCAGGAGACATCAGAGCCAATTACAGGCAACTTCCAAAAGGCAAATAGGGTCACTTTTCACAAAATGGAATGAAGCAAAGGAAAATATTCTTGTCGTTAAAAACGACAAATACATTTTTTCTCTCAGCAGGCTCACTCCAGGAAAAGTAAAGAGAGAGATTTATATTAGTGCAGAGTTTCATTATGATTGCTTTGAATAATTTCAAATCAAAGCATCAGTCCTCACACACAGAGTTAACCATTTGTATCTAGTGAGCAGTATCTCCCATTATGACAGCTTTATGACAGAAAATTGAGATACAAAATGCAGAATTTTGACACTCTTTCAAGATAGCAAATAATCAGATATATTGATTAAATCACCTAGAAAGGAGACTAATTGTTTGTTTCTTTGTTTCACTCTGTGTCCCAATCTGGAGGATTCTAGGATCTGATTGCGCTGAGCCACAACTCACATGCACTCAATTCTTGAGCAGAAGAGGTACACATTTAAGTTGTATTTGAAGACAAGTTGCCTTATGTAGATTTGCCATGAGGAAAGATCAGCTATGATAAAAATCAATATAATAATTACAAGAGCTAATTGCCAAGCACTGTGTTAAGTACTTTACAAATAACTTATTTTATCCTCATGAACACCTAAGGTGGCAGATCCCCCTAGTAGCACAGATTTGTAGATGAAGAAAACTGAGGTTTTCTTCCATTATGCTTAGTGGAATTAGTCGATCACAAAAGGACAAATATTGTATGAGACCACTATTTCAAAAAGTCAAGAAAAGGGTTTCACAAAATAGAAATATTTTTTAGATGGATGGATGGATACCAGGGGTGGGTGAGGAAGGGAGGGTAAACCACTAACTAGAGGATAAACATGTATTAACCTGGGTGAAGGGAAAGGTTAAAAAAAAGAAGAAGAAAGAAAGAAAAGGCACACAGTGGATGGGAGTTTCGGGTAGGAAAATGTGCTCAGATCCTTTGAGTAAGGTTAGGTAAACTGTGTAAATTCACACAGTGTGTGGAGGGGCCTGCGTCAGAGCCCAGTGCTGAATGACCCCAGTGCACAGCCAGGTAAAGGTACTGCTGCTGTGTTGCACAGCTTCCCAGGGCATCCTTCTCATTGTCTTCTCTGCGAAGGGCACCTCCTGAAGCCGGGAAGCCTGGCAGCCACAAGGAAAGGCCCAGCCTAGGAGACTCACAAGCCAAAAAAGGAAAGGACTCTCAGGGAGACTTTCCAGAAAAAGAACCTGCACAAATAGATAATTGCAAAAGACTGTGAAGTTAAAATGCCCCCTACAGGTACCTCAGGAGCTCTGGTAGCGTAGTGCCTAAGGCATTTGACTGCTAACGAGAAGGCTGGCGATTCAAACCCACCAGCCACTCCTCAGAAGGAAGGTTGGGCAATCTACTTCCGTAGTGATACCGCCTCACAAACCCAAGGAGGGGTCACTAGGGTCAGGTCTGACTCCACGGCATATAACAACAACAACAACAATAACGGACTTTATTTAAGAACAGGTGCAATCATCAAAAGATTTCACCAAAAGAGTAAAAAGAGAACCCATAGACTGGGGTAAAAATTTTGTCAATGACATATCAGACACTGGGCTAATCTCTAAACTTTATCAACAACTTAACAAGAAAAAGGTAAATATTCTAATTGAAAAAATGAGCAGACAACATGAAGAGACACTTCATCAAAGAAGACATTCAGGCAGCTAACAACACATGAAGAAATGCCACAATCGTTGTTGTTGTTATTTGCCTTCAAGTCGGTCCCAACTCATAGCAACCCCGCCTTGGATTTCCGAGGCAGTATCACTACAGAAGTAGATTGCCCAATCTGCCTTCTGAGGAGTGGCTGGTGGGTTTGAACCACTAGCTTTCTGGTTAGCAGTCAAGTGCCTTAGGTACTATGCACAATCATTAGAGAGATGCAAATCGTAACAATAAAGAGATATCATCTCACCTAGCATTAATTAAAATAAATGTTCAAAAACATAGGAAATATCAAATGCTGTCAAGGGTGTGGAGAGATTGGAACCTTCATACACCACTGTGAGAAACAGTATGGCACTTCCTTAAAAAGTTGGAAATAGAAATACCCCATGATCCAGCAGTCCTGCTACAAGTATATATATCTTAGAGAAATGAGAACCATGACATGAACAGATATGTACACACCTATGTTCTTTTCAGCACTATTCACAATAGCAAAAAAGATAGTAACAACCTAAGTGCCCATCAATAGGGAATGGGTCAACAAACTATAGTACATACACACAATGGAATACTACACAACATTTAAGAACAATGATGCATCTGCAAAACATCTCATAACATGGATAAACTTAGAGACCATTATGCTTAGTGGAATTAGTCGATCACAAAGGGACAAATATTGTATGAGACCACTATTTCAAAAAGTCAAGAAAAGAGTTTCACAAAATAGAAATATTTTTAGATGGATGGATGGATACCAGGGGTGGGTGAGGAAGGGAGGGTAAACCACTAACTAGAGGATAAACATGTATTAACCTGGGTGAAGGGAA